>NW_005187416.1:883039-928322 GCF_000239375.1 Pundamilia nyererei
AACTTCAGTAGCCCTACAAACGTCACTGCTGTTTAGTTTTCTGTCTTCATTTATGTTGGAAGTGATAACAGAGCTGTACTTTTAATTTGTTTCCAAAACCCTGCAGTCAGGACATGTTATATTGTATTTAGATAGAAGCTAGCGAGCTAACTTCCTGCTAACTTCTAACTCTGTTAAATGTCATAAATTCCATTTTCATGGATGCCTGAATGTTAAACTCAATTGTTACACCTGGTAGAGCAGAACGCTGATCATTTTATTAAAGGTGAAAGACTTTAGACAGTTTTTTAACTCTCAGTAATGCCATAGTGATCGTTTGATATATGGACCTGCAGCAGAGTTTAGGCCCAGACACGGCTAGTGACGTCAGACTTAACGACCGGATAGTCATTATTACAACTGATATAGAAAAATACATCAAAAATAAAATAAAAGACAGGAGCAATAAAACATTAAGAACAGGAATAGCCAGCCAGTGATGCGTTTTCCATTGTCCTTAGAATTTCTTTAAAACTAGTGCTGTCAGCGTTAATCTTGTTAAGATGACATTAACGCCATGACTGCATTAATGCGGCAAATCTCCGTTAGCGAGTTATCGCAGATCACCCCGTGCGTGAGGTTGCACCGCGTCAACGCGTTAACGTCATTTTATCGAGACTAACGCTGACAGCGATATTTAAAACCCTTCAGTTGAATTAAGCTGCACAGCTTCAAGTCTTGTTGTAATTAGTTCCAAGTATAAGGAGTATATTGAAAGAAAATGTCTTTTTTCCAAAGTTTTGTATGTAGGAACAGTCAATATAATAAAAGCTGTAATAAAATTCTCAGTGGCATAACCACACCTGGTCTAAAATATTATTTTAGATAAATATTATTATTTTTTAGTTGGTTAAAAAAAAAGGGGCTTGGACTTCTACTTTATATCAAGTGCTTTTTGATTTGCACAGTTTTGTTTTTTCCCCTCGAATTTTGATGACAAATTTTAAATCTTTTAACATGTAACATTCATATTGGATATCTCTAAAATGCTAATTCTGTCACATGAGGTGGTACACAGCATTTGTCTTGACACTTTTTGCAACGCAAATCTGGACACCTTGTCAGTGATGTTCCTGGCATCCCAAGGAGTTTTGGATCTTTCCCCTCACTCACATGACCCAGCTGGGGTTGATTAAGCCATAACCTGGGCCAAGAATGCGCTTTCCCCGACAGCTATCCACTCAGCCACCTAGAGACTTCTTTGGCATCTTTTGTTGGCTTTTCCCCGGATCCAGCACCCCCTCGGAACAGTAGTATGACCTGCTTGGAGGATCAAAAGAGTACGACAATGTTGTGTCTCCATGTTACTATAATCTCCTCAGGGAACTTGACTTGTCTGCCTGGATCAGCCTTCAGTTCTCAGTTGAGCCCTGTGGGGCTTGAAGGCCTTGTTGTCAGTTGTGTCCTCCACAATCTGACAGAAGTGGTGGCTTTTTGATATGTTGGCCTCAGGTATGTATTATAGATGATTGTCATGCAGGTACTGTCAACTATGGATTTCCACCATGGTATCCACCTTTGTTTACTTGCACCAGTGACGGGCAATGCAATAGCTGTTTGAAAATAACTGTATTAATAAATAAAAACAATATTTAATTTTTCTTTTCTTGAACTGCATGAAGTCTGCACATAGAGTGCTTTCCCTTGTCCAGATATTTCACATCCCATTTAAGAGATGAGTGAGATGAGGTGCTCAGAAAGTCACTGACGGTTAATAAAATGCAACCCAAGAGAGTAGACATTGCCTGCAGTTTCCCCAGTAGGGTTGCTTCAAAGTGCAAGGGCATTACTTTTTAATGCCTGTGTTGAATAACTGTGGGTTAGCTAATTTCTAGAGGCTTCTGAAAGGTCAGGCATTAGGGCAAGAATATATACGGCTGCAAGTCATTGTCAGTACAGCTAAATTGCAAATGGTCTCCCGCTCTTCAAGGAAGGATAAAATACTAATGTTAGCTCTAAATATAGTTCAAAAACCAAGCAAGAAATGCCGGTATATTATAGCCAGAAGGTTTGCTGAATGTGATCCGTAGCCTTTACAATTTTATGGGGCGGCAGGGGGAGAGGGGGAAGGCGGGTGGGGGGTCGGACATTCAATCAGGAGCAGCTTGTCTTCTCATATTTGTACACGCTTAGTAAATGTGGCATTAGGGAGAGTATTTAATCAAAACTTCTTTTGGTCCCATTGAGAGTTTTTAGGAACTAATACCATGACTGCACAAGCTCTGGCTTGGAGGGAATTTGCCAAGAAAGAGCTTGGCCAAACATCTTATGACTAATACCACATTCTGCTCAGCAACCCTTGTTTCCCTTCATAGCATTAATTTGTTTCAGCTAATTTCACAGTCTGTGTTTGGGCAACCAGGAGCAGAAAAGCACAGGCTTGGCTTCAAATCCTAACCACAAGAGGACTTGTTTGCCTCAAATTACTAGTAATGGCTAAGGTGCCTCTTTTGCCTTTTTTTGACATTTAATTTTTTAAAGTGAGCTATGACAAACCCAGTCACAATTTAATGTTATATAGATTTTTATTCTGATTTATGTTTTATTATAATAATGTTACTGTTTTAGCTCTACAGTTTGGACCTCCCTTATTTGGTTTCATTAGAATTACACCAACCAGTCTACTCCTTCCAATGTGAATCATGTATACCACTTGTAGTGTCTCATTGAATTCATCAAGGCCCCTCCTCTCATACTCATTTCACAAGCACTCGACTCACATCCTGAGAACAGAAGCTTTAATATGGTTTGTTTACTTACAGGATCCAGGCTTCACAGCTATGGTTTACTGAAATGGAAATAAATCTTTTCACAAATCCAGGATTTAATTATACAAAAGGGCAACTATATTTGCTGAATTCATCGAAGGTTGGAACAGATCCACATTTTACCTCATCCATTCCCATCTTTTAATTTGATCAAAGGGTTTCCGGATTAGCAGCATGAGTTTTTTCAGGGACGTGTCCAGCTAGTTCAGATGGGCTGGCTAGCCTACCTGCAACCAATCTGCTCCTTTATATATATTCTGCCAACGGTTCTGGACAGCTAAAGCATTTCAACTGGCTGACGCTCAGCAGTTAAGAATTCTCAGTTAGAGACGCTCTGTTCTAGACCCCAAACCAGAGACATAATAATACTTAAACTATGTATTTATTTGGACACAGATGGATGACATAGAAGATTTTGGGACAAGCTCACAGTTTATTCCTCTGTTATTGCTGATTGATTCCTACCAACCTTTGGCAAAATATTACCAGAATAGTGGGAGTTTGTTACAAGTATATGGATGTAGGACCATTTTGCTTCTGTTTCAAACCCCTTTCTCACTTCAGCTGCCACAATGTAACTAAGTAAGGTTAAGCTAACTTTCCTACTTATGTTACCATGCCTTTTAACTGCACACAGAGACATGAAAGCCCATCAGTGAATTCCGAGGCTGCGGATATATAGAACAAATTCTTGCAGTCCTTGGTTTGAGGAAACGGAAACTGTCCCAAATTCCCCCGAGGCCAAATTTTTCCTTTAAAGGTTTTTCATGGTGGATATTTCATTCGCTAAAATGAGGTACCATTACCATGCTCTGTGGTTGGATTCATTAGCACACTGATCATAATGAAAAAGATAATAAGCGAGAGATGAAAGGACTGGATTTTACTCCCTGCCTTCATTTCCACAAATTGGGCATCCGGAAGGAACAAAACATCCATCTGTGTTGTGCATAATACAGATAATGGCAATGGAATGATTCTATATTTCTGATTTCTGCTAAAGCCACTGCGAGGAAGACTACAACAAAAAAGAAGAACAAATGGAATTGGAGAATCTGACCTTTGGTTGAAGCGCTTGCTATCTCCTCACATGGGTACACCATTTGTATCTGGCAGAACTCACTTCCCTTCTGTTGCCCTGCTGAGAATAAATGAAGCTTCTTCAGGACCCTTGCTGTGTCTCTGGAACTGACTGGAACAGTCTAAAGCACCAAAACTGGCATGAATCCCTCCATACCAAGCACACCACATATTGGGCAAACATTACTTTAGCCAGAAAAGTCTATTTGGTTAATGGAAAAAAAATCACCTCCATTTTTACCCCTCTAAATGTTCTAGCAGAAGTAACGTGGAGAGAAGCAATTCCACTATCAGGTGTCAGTTGCTTCTTAAACCCCCCCCCCCAAAAACAAAACAACTTAAAAAGCGTTTTCTTGAAGTTAGTTTAAAACACCGCATAGTTTGGACTTAAAACTACAGGAGAGTTAGTTGGGAAAATGGGATATCTCCCTACCCCCCACACAATAAATAAATGTCTGATAATAAAAAATATTATGTAAAGAAACCACATTTCTTCCCATGCAAACATGGGTCAACCGCATCAAAACACAAGAAATATGCTTGAGCTGGTGTAGTAAAGTATTTGCACTCTTCCTGATTTCTTGGTTTGTGCATATTTGTCACATTAACATATTTCATATCATCAAACACATTTTAATGTCAGACAAAGATAACCTGAGTAAATATAACATGCAGTTTTTAAATGATGATTTCTTTTATCAAAGAAAACAAAAGCTGTTCAATATAATTAGCTACACCCTGGCCTGATCGCTGCCAGACCTGTTGAAGCAGGAAATCTCTTAACTAAAACCTGTCTGACAAAGTGAGGCAAGCTGAAAGATCTCAAAAAGCAACACATCTGATACAAAGTTACTGACATCTATCAGTTTACTAGCTGGGCCCACATCCTCATTTTAGGTTTGGTAGCGTTTTTAGTAAATAAAGGCTAAAGGCTTAATCAAGAAATGAGCTGCGGTTTGGGGAAGGCCTCGATGGGGACTGGCAGCGGCTCCCGGGCTTGGCAGATCTCCATGTACTAATGAGAAGTGAAGAAGTGAAATAATTGAAAAAGGGGAGGGAGGGTGGGGCACGAAAAAGAGAACGAACAGCTCAGCTGGTAGAACTGGGGGGGTCATATATAGAAAATACCCGAAAAGGGGCGTGTTTGGAGGCGTGGTCCTGCTCCTGAAATTACAATTATTTATCTCCAATTGGGAAAGGGTTGTGAACCACAGTGAGAACCATTACCCACAAATGGAGAAAACTTGGAACAGTGGGGAACCAGTCAACCAACTTCTCAGGATTGGCCAACCTACCAAAATTGCTCCAAAAGTGCATCGATGACTTATCCAGGATGTCACAAAAGAACCCAGAAGGCATCTAATGAACTGCAGCCCTCACTGGCCTCAGTTAACGTCAGTGTTCATGATTCAACAATAAGAAAGAGACTGGGCAAAAATGGCATCCATGGGAGAAGACATCATACCAGCAGTCCAACATGATGGTGGCAGTGTGATAGTCTGGGACTACTTTGCTTCTTTAGGACCTGGATTAGTTGCTGTAATTGATGGAACCATGAATTTTGTCTGTACCAGAAAATGTGTGGCAGTCAAGCTCAAGTGTATTTGGGTTACGCAGCATGACACACTGGCAAGTTCAGTACTGAAAAGACTAATTCGCAGTTTCTATAAATACTTGATTGCAGTTCTTACTGCTATGGGTGGCGCAAGCAGTTATTAGGTTTAGACGGCAATTAATTTTTCACACATGACCAGAAAGGTTTGAACTTTTTTTTTCCTTAATTAAATCATGTTTTAAAAACTCCATTTTATATTTAATTGGGTTATCTTTTTTAATATTAACATTTATTTGATGATCTGATACATTTAGGTGTCACAAATATGTACCTAGTGATAAGGTTTTACTTAAGCTTAAGCTTAATAATGGAAGCTTATAATGCTGTGATAATTCTGGGTGAATATTATGAGTAGCATGAGTAATATTTCGTTAATGCTACATCAGATAGCAAAGTAGATTCTAATTGCACACGTTCATCCGCCGGTGCGGAGAGAAGTGACAGATAGTTGTTGACAAAAAAACAAAACATATCCTGCTTTTTCAAACAATTTTCCAAGAAAAACCCTCCAGAAGGATTTCTTATTTTTGGTCTTAAAATAAAGAATAGTGGATTTTTTCTGCAGGAGCTGAAATGTGTAACTGGCAGGTTTGTCTGTGGAGAGATAAGACTGGAAGTATTTAAAATTTGCATCGCATGCAGTAGCATGAACTACACACTGAGCAATTTAGCAATTAATCAATTTCAAAATCAATTCACACATAATGCTTTTAATTAATGAAAATGAATTCTATTCCTGCCTTGCAGTTGTTACAGCTGCCCTTGCATTTGCTTGTGTGCTTCACAGGAGATTATTCCAGCTACAAGTTGACTTTGGCTACCTACTGAAAATGAACTAGAGCAGCTCAGTGGCTGGTTTTAAAAGGGTAATGTTGCTTGGCTCGTGATTCCAGTCTTGTGGATGGGCATACCAGACTGACAGGTCAGCCAATTTGGATAGTTTTTGGCCAAAGAGTAGAGGACTGTGGGTATCCTTCTGCTCATCACTGACGCTGCCTGTCAACATGTGTCCATCAAGTGTAGCCCTGTTGTCACATTCTGCAGCTTTTATTTTGGAGAGTGCTGATTCACTGGCGTTCTGACAGCTGGGACTTGTGTAATCTCTGTGTCCACTTTTTCAAATGACTCTTGGCCTATTTGCTGCTCTCCCCACATCCCCTGTATAAAGCCTGAAATAGCTGCATATTTCATTGGTTGATACTCTGAACTAAGAGCTCAGATTTGGCAGCTTTGCTTTTCCCTGTGCCAAATAGAAAAAGAAGGAAAGGAAAAAGATACTATCAAATTAGCTGCTAACTGCTTAGCTTCTTAAGTATGTCTTTAAATTGGTCTTTAAATTGTAATTGCTAAGCGAATCAGGCTTTTAATTAAGACACCTAACAAGTTTGTAGCAGCCGTTTTAAATAGGTTTCATTAATACCTTCAAACTTGGTAGTAGTACCTTGATTACAAGAGATATGTGCTACTTGGTTAGGATTGTAAGCATTTTAACAAATTGTAGATACTTAACAGAATTAAGTAGATAAATGTATCAGTGCTAGCAGTTAAATTGTCATCAAAATGAAGCTTAAAAACAAGCAAAAATGCATAGATTGAACTAAACAGTTGAACTGTAATTTGTTAATTCAGAGGGTAACGTTGAAATCGCAGTTGAAATTGGCACACACATACACTCACAGGATACCTTATTAAGTACGCCTATGTAGGACTCTGTTGGACCCTCGTTTGCCTTCCGAATTCTTTTCAATAACACACATTAAAAAAGGTACTGAAAACATTCATGTGGTAACTTCGGACTGTTACTGCAGATTTGTCAGCTGCCAATCCATGATGTGAATCTCCCATTCCACCCCATCTCAAAGGTGCTTTATCGGATTCAGATTTGGGGACTGTGGATATATAGTAAATGAGTTTGGTCATTGTGATGTTCAAGAAACCAGTTATGGGATTTGAGAGATTTGAGCTTAGCGGCGTGGTGCGCTATCCTGCAGGCATCAGAAGATTGGTATGTCGTAGTCATACAGTAAAGACATGGGCATGGTCAGCAAGCATATTCAAGCTGAATCAATGCTTTCGTGTTGCTTACACCTAATTCTAACCCTACCATATGAATGTCATAGCAGAAATGGAGACCAGGCAATGGTTTTTGTAATCTTATGTTGTCTTTGTGGGAACTTTAGCCTCAGTTTCCCATTCTTAGCTAATGGGAATGTCACCCAGTGCAATCTTCACTCAGGGATGCATCCTTCATTCAGCAGTGCATTCAGGGATGCTTTTCTGCATACCTTGGTTATAAGAAATGGTTTTTGAGTTGCTTTCTTATTAGTTCAAAGCACTCTTGCCATTCTCCACTGACTTCTGGCATCAACAAGACAGACTGAGAGAACTACCCCTCACTGGATATTTTATTTTCTTCACACATTCTGTGTAAACCCTGGAGATGGCTGTGTGGGTAACTCCCAGTAGATCAGCAGTTTCTGAGTTTCTGAAACATTCAGACAAACCTATCTGGCACCACTAACTATGCCACATATGGTCACTTAAAGTCTTCCCATTCTGATGGTCGGTTCGAACATTATCAGGTCATCTGGACTTAGGACTGTCTACATGCATGAATGCACTGAGTTGGTGCCATATTTGCTTTAGCAAACTTTACCTAACAAATTGTTGTAGTTGTCATTTTGCATTTAAACTATGGTAACTTGAAATCTGACTACATTTAAAATGTTAACTACTGAAATTAAAAGCAGGTAAAATGTTGGTTGAATTATAAGAGATGCAATGTTAATCTTAATGAAATGAGCAGTTTAAATAAATAAATACATTTTACTATACAATGCATACTTTTAGTCATGACTTTTTTATTTCTACAACCCATGACCACACCTGAACTCAGTTCAAACGCAGTGTGCACCACTGATATGGGAGTTTGTCACGGCAATATTTGTTACAACTTAACAATTTGGGACTAATAGACAGATTTACAATTCTTATGCACAATATAACATCTCTTGTGACTACTCTGCATTTCTGCTTTAATTTTAGATTTTTCTCTGAACATTAGCATACAGTGGCAGCTTGTAAAAGTACGCCTTGGCTGCCTGACTTAGAAAGCTGAACTCTTTTTTTTGGACTGCTTCAGAATATTCTGCAGTCAGACTTCTGTGAAAATCTTGATGTGATATCTCACTTTGCATGCTTTGCCAAATATGTGTTACAGCAAATAACAACATGGGTTTTAACGTAACGTCGTTATTTTCCGTAAAGATTCATGTCAGTTGCCAGTTTCCCAGATCCCATCTGCTCTTGATTACAATGAGATATTTAAAGCATCTCTGTGTTCACTATGAATTCTGCTAATGTTAATGGTTGTGATCTCCTATTAACAGTAACCTTATAAAATCGTCTTAACTCTAGCAGGTGACTGTGTATGAAAACATGTATACTTGCAATCCTGAATTTAATCCTTAATCTGTAAAGGGCAGTAACTTGCGCAGTAATTGTTAGACCTCGTTATATATAACAATCAAACAGCTTCATATACGTTTTGGTGCCCAGTTGCTCTGAAAAAGTAGAAAAATACACTCCGTGTCAAAATGCACCATTTATTTTGAAGAACAAAAACAACGTTATAAGGAAGGCTGCTCCCAGATATGTGCGCATCAACACCGAATCGTCCAATTGAAGATCAAGAGGTTAAACAACAGATAGAAGTACAAAAAGGCAAACCACTGTAGAGTAGTCGACATGGGAAAAGGTACGCCAAAAGAGAATCTTTTGAAAACCTTGCTGCTGTGAAATGAAGTTGTTTGATTATTTATTTATGTATATAAATTAATTACTTTATCTTCCTGTATAAGGAAACTATCTTCGCTAGGTTTTTGAGGTGTGCAGAAATGACAGCTCATTCACAGTTGACCATTTCATCTGTTTGTGGCAGGCTTGTTTCTCTCATGTTTGGATGTAGAAGTGCATTATGGAACAGCTTGTAAAAGTGTAACTAAAACTATCAGTAGATTAAAAAAAAAGAAATTGGTTGACGTGCGTTTAGGCCAGATGGTGTGTGAGTAAAAGCAACCTGAACAGACTTTATTCCCTAAAGATTCGACTTATTAAAGACTTAACTCAAGTTTTAGGTTTTTATAGGCTTTAGTGTCAGATACAAAAACCCCCCACAGTTGATGTGGTTTTGAGTAGAAATTCATAAAGTGCTGTCATTTTGAAGCTTGGTGTTCAGGTAGGACTTCAGACAGTCACATGAAGACTTTATTAAGTTCAGAATTCATGTAGACTTGACTTGGATATGTTGACTTAGGGCGTAAAGTTATTTCAAGTTTTCTCAGAGTTTGATTGAATTGATATCTGACATGAACTTATCCAGCTCTCCTGCTAACAGACAGACTGCCATCCTATACGGCCTGCAGCTGGCAGGCCAAAAATATCTAAACCCAAACTAGCTCATGTTTCTCCTTGAGGATACATCCGTGAGAGTTAGTGCTACATGTAGCTTATGTTTATGCTGTCAGCTGTCAGTTTACTGGCTCCACCCTACATCTTCACTTCCATCATTCTCTTTTAACTGTCGACAACACGGCTGTCTACGCTTTTATCTGTTTATCTGTTGATTCTTTTTATACTCTCAAACACTAGCTGCGCTCCTCTTATCTTTGGTTTGTATCCCTTGAGTGTCTGTGTTTGCCCACTTTCTCCTTCTCACCTAGTCTTTGTTTGCAGTCTGCAAGTCGACTTAGTGGCATTTTTTGGGTAAAAATGTAAAAATGTTTGTCATCATTGTTGTCATCTTTTGATCTTTTTTTTTTCTGGTCCTCTGCACTGCAACTTTTAGACTACAAATAAAAATGCCACACTGTATGTCGGTATGTGTTTGTGTGTTGCAGCTCTGTGATGGTCATGCTTCAAGGAAATAGGTTTACCTGTGAGACGCTATTGTGTCTTAGTGACAGGTCAGACTTTCTCCATTGGGAGCGTGGAGTTCTATTCCTCTAAGGCTGTAGACAGTTTAGGTTCAGAAACTCAGGGAAAAAAATGGTTCCCATCAGATGGTAAACTCATAAAAAATGCTAAATAAGTGTTTTGAAGCAAAGCTATTTAAAGTTCCTTTACAGAGGCATTGTGTTACCTGCGGCATAATTATTAACTTACTTAAAACAAAACATGTAAGATGTTGCTGCTGATCCGTCGGTTCGGATTGTTTTTGTGCAGTTGTGTGATTAGTTCACATCTGAACTACTGGTAGACAAGCAAATCTCATGTTCTATGTGGTAAAATTACTGTCAAAGCAGTGTGGTGGTTTTGAAGAGAGCATTAGGATGGCTTTGGTTTCCTGTTGGAAAACTAGCTGAATGCAAGCTGATAATTACTTGGATGTTTTATTAAGTGGCTAAATGCATTCTTAAAAAAAGGTGAGTTTTCACAGGAATCTGTGGTGTCCTGCGAAAAGCCAAATGCGCTCCGTGATTCGACAGCGTCTAGAACCACCTTTAGCAAAGCCAAAGTTGAAGTAATCATTTTCTGTATGACTGTATCAATCTCTAACAACGTTGTGAAGGAATTTGGGCCCCCCCCGTCTTTATGACAGTTTCAGTTCACTGAGGTTTGTGGACAATCATTTATGCACCGCTGTCTTAATGTTCTGCCACAGCAGGTTGAAGTCTGGACTTTGACTAGGTTATTTCGACACCCCGACTCTTTTCTTTTTCACCCATTCTGTTGTTTGCTGCTGTGCTTTGGCTCATTGATGCATGATCCAAATAAGGCCAAGCTTTCGCTGTCAGACAGATGGCCTCATAGCTGTCTATGAAAAATACATATAGAGGAGTTCATTGTCATCTCTATGACCGGAAGGTGCACTGGTCCTGTGTATGGGCCACTGTGGTTGCGATTTCATATTAGGTGTTTGTGGTGATATGCTGTGTTTGGTTTTCAACAACCGTGGCACTGTGCCTTATGGCCAAACACCTCAAAATCAGGCTCATCTGTCCAAAGCCCATTATTCCAGAAAAGCTGGCTTTTTCATATAAAACTGAGAAAAAGCTAATCCATGCTGACATTTTCACTTTAGAGAGAAGGGGCTTTTCATATCAATCCCGTCTTTAACTGATTGTATTGTCATGAACTTTAATATTTAACATGCTGACTGAAGGCTGTGGATCATGTGGGGTTTTTGCAGTTTCTCTGAAAATTGCTGAGTTCTATGTTCAGAGAGTCAATTTGCTGGGACGTCCAACCCTTCGGTTATTGTAACATCATAGTAAAACACACCTGAATGTTCCAGAACCGTAAAAATTTCTGCTTTTATAGAGGTGGTCACACTTGCTTATGAGTAATTAATCAAATGCATTTGATTAGCAGCACCTAGCTCCTACATACCCTCTTAATTCTAATTGTACTTGGTTTTTCACAGGACTCATAGTCTTGTGACATCTTTCTTTTTTGCATGGCTGAATACATTTTGATCTCGGTTCTTCTGGTATATACACACTATATATTGTGTTGTGTAACTTGCATGCGCATAGCAATAAGGACATGCTGACCCTGATCTATTGCAGGTAATACATCAATCACGTCATGCAAACTTACTTCAAAGAACCCAGACTTACCTTTTAAGCCTTGTGCAGCTGAAAGCCTCACTTGTCTCTTTTTACTGGCTGCAAACTAGAATTAAAAGGTAATTTAAGCCATTAAGGGACACAGGAAATATAAAATCACCTACTGAGATTGACAGTAAAAGCAATGATGAGAGGTGAGTGTTTCAAAGCAAGAGTTTGTGTCTTGTTTTTATTGCAATTGGATTTCATCACTGCAGTGATGAAATCTCATCCAAATTGTCCTCCAGTGATTTTTCAGTTATCCAGCGTCTGACCAGATGTGGTTGAGCACAGAAAGGAAGATGAAAACTTTTTTATCATCCTTCCTTTGATTAATTTCAGTGCAGCTAAACAGAGCATCGAAAACAAAGCAGGAGTGAAACCGTGGCAATGGTCTCACGTAAACGTTAGTTTGTAATGTGCATGAGAAATACAGCAGATGAGCGGTTGTACATTCGTTATCTATTTGACTGAAGTTAAACCTATGATTGGCAGAATTAATGAACCAAACTGTGTATAACATTTATATATATTTAACAGAATATGATTGAGCTTCCCTTTTTCTTACTAGTGTTAGATATTCTCTTTCATGCAGTGATCTAATGGAGATTAAGTTTAGCATCTTTATAGCACCAGTTTCCACTAGGTTAGGATGTACAGTTTGTCAGTTCTAAGAAAGGAGGCAGATTACTTTGAAATGTGCTTTTCCAAGTGTGATAGCTTTACACAACCTCAAGCTAAACAGGAAAATTGGATTTTGAAGTAGAAATTATTCTCTTGATGAAAATCTAGAAGTGTTGAATTACCCAAATTCCTGACAGCAAAGGCGACATTCTCTCAACACACACTATACTTTACATTTCGTGACCTTCTTTGAGAGCAAAGTGCCCCAAAGTGAATTTTAAAAAAGGGCGTTTCAGCCTTGAATGGTTTTGGCCACACTGAGTTAAATCAAATTGATGGTGACAAATTCCCTGATGTGACAGTGGTGTCGTTGCTGTCATCTGGATTAGCTGCATTTTTCTCCATGTGTTTCCAGCTGCTGCCAGCATTTATCCCTAAACCATTGCCATTAAGTACAGCGCTGCACTGGAGGAAATTCTACCATTTCTCAAGGGAGGTTCTGCCTTCCTTTTATCTCCTCCCCTATCTATTATGTCAAATGCCACGGTGTGCTCATGTTCCAGTTTCTGAGCTGACCAAGGTGAGATTCGCACACCCACACTTTCTGCCATTCTTGACCTCCAGCCGTCTAGGCTGCATCACATGTACAAGCGTGAGGGAAGTGAGGATGCACAGATAGACTCCAGCGAGTTGGGGACAAAACAGGGCGAATCTCCTGTGATGGAGAAATGGAGGTGCTTTCTGTGGAACTGCAGAAATACTGTACAAACTTTATTTACCGAAGCTGTTATTGAGGGTTGGTGAAAACAGCTGGTCTAAAGAACAAAGTTTTTGATATGAGTAATGACATGCTGCCCACATTGACCTTTTCAGCACACAGATAAGCTGGTCTGTTGCTTTCTTATGTAGCTTTAAATATCAGAAATAAACAATTAACACTGTGCAGTGGACATAAGCATTTACTGATTTTACTCTGTCAAAGAAGATAACTTCTATTTTTAAAGTGTCCTCACAGGAAAAATATTTATATCAAAATAAGGAATTTGGCTTTTAGTCCACCCTCTCTATATTATACCATATGTTCATAATGGCTCAGAAGTGGGTTTTTCTGAAATAATTGCACTTAGATGAAGCACGCGCGTGTGTGTGTGTGCATGATGCCCATCAAGCTAATTCTAATGTAAATGTCAGGCTATTTATTTATTTACCAAAGGCTCTGTCACCCCGCGGTTAGCTATCTTCTCAGAGCGTCTCTGTTGTCCGTGCCATTACATATCATTTAATCATAACATTTAAAAGGGATTAATTGGCTACCACCATGAAAAAATAGCATCACGCTGATCCACTGAAGTTATATTTATCCATATTGATTAAAACAACTTGAAAGTTCTGCTAGAACAGAAAAGTGGTGAGAATGAGATGAGAGTTTGTTTGGTCCTCTGCGATGGTGGTGATAGTGTGAAATTTTAGATGTAGTGTTTGAGCACAGAGATGGATATATTATCATACCGGGAAGAAAACTATTCCGTTGTGTAAAATGACATACATCTAATGGAAAAATTATATTTCAGGGAGGTCAGTCTCTGGTGTGCTGCTTGGAGATCACGACTGATGGAGGATTTTTAAGACCACGCCGGTATTTGGTGGTTTATAAATCCCAAAACATGAGTGTTTCTTTTCTTTCTGGCATACGAAACATAACGCATTTTAAAAATAAACTTGTTTTGTCGTCACAGCAAGTTGCGGATTACTCATTTACACTCTGCCTGACACTGCTTGGATCAGCCGCTTGTTGTGTTTGTGGCATTCCAGATGTGTTCCCAACAGGGAAGCTGCAAAGTTAATTTACTGGTTGTTAATTTATTGGTAGAACTCTCATAGAATTATATTTATTGCATGGAATAAGAGACAATGCGATATTATATTAACTGTATATGTTAGGGTTTGGGCGATTGGATGAATATATCGACTATAGTTTTTACAAGGGCGATTTATTTATTTATTTGCCCAAGTTTGCTAATAATGATGGAGCTAACATAAGCAGTCAACAGAAAAAGAAAATAATAGCGCTCTTTTAACAGCAGCCTCTTTCATCTGCGAGCAAATGCACCCTCCTCAAATACTTGTTTGTTGGAGCTGCAGAAGCTGGTGATAGCCTAGCATACTCAGCCGGATGGTGGACACGAGCATGCTCATGCAAGTTAGTCATGTTTGAGTACTTTGCTCGCATAATACGTCTGCACAAGCGGCACACAGCTTTGGTTACTTCCTTAAGTTTATCTCTTTCATCTGGTTTAAAGCCAAAGAAATCCCAAATTGAAGACTTTATATTTTTTTAGTGCTGTCAGCGTTAATGCGCCGTCATCACGACTAACACAACTAACAATGAACCCATCTGGAGCGCAGACTGAGTCAAAATCCCTGAAATGGCAGTTTGCGAGCGTTAAAAATTTTAATTGTGATGACCGCGTTTAAGCCGCCTTAACACTGACAGCGTTTTTTTTTGGTGGGGGGGGAATTAGTTCATCCATGTTTGGACTCTGTGTTGTAAACGTGCAAATTAGTCCATGCATGATTGCATTGCCCCGCCCATCAAAAAGTCTGCGCATGCGCAACTGTATCGCCCATTGGCAATTGATTGCCCGTTGGAAAATTTTTTACATATAGCCCAACCCTAGTATATATTAGCTAAAAACACTTTACTCCCATTTACAAATTGTTTCTTCTGGATTAAATTAATTTCAGTTTTTAATTTTTTACAGTCAGTGCTGAATAATATTATCTTTTAAATGTCTATTTACATCTTTAGTGCTCAATAATTAATCAAAAAATTAAAAAAGTATTTTATAGAAGTACAACATTCTGTATTAAACTGCTTATAGTAGTTTATTAACATATTGACCAAACTCAAAATGAATACTTCTTACTGCTTTTTCCCTTCATGTGCACAATATAATGAGTTTAAAATATAATGTAATGTGGCTGTGAAATAGTCAGTATAAAATAAGAAGGCTTTATTTTATTTACATTGTAAATTAGTAAATTAAATTCCTCACAACGGCATCGTAATTGGAGAAGCAAGTGAATGAGTGAAGAGAGGGAGCAGAGGGTGCTTTGAGCTCCATAACACATTTTTCTTCTTCTTATCGTTATTTGGAGATTTGTTCTTCCTCACAAATTCTGACAGTGATGTTCACACTGTTCACGGGAGCGACTGGAAGATGAACACCAGACACTTTGTTTGCCGTGTCTGTTGTTCTAGTCACGAGCTAAATCTACTTGAGACGCTTCTTGGAATTGTGTTTGAAACAAAACACTGCCTTCCTTTCCTGAGATAAGTTGTGTAGCATGTTGCTCACTAGCGAGGATTTGTGAATACACAACAAAGTCAAGATCTCATCATATGCGATCTCTGGAGAACTCTGGATTCCAAAAAACAACAGTGAAAGCTCATACCGGTGTAACCTCTGGAATTTGATCAACAATTTAATGATGAATGGGAAATAAAAGCACACAATGGCTTCTTTTCAAATCCACAATTTTAATAAAACATAAATGGTGTGGAAAAAAAGGAGGAATTCTGTTTTCTGCATCAAGGATTTCATGAAAGTGATATAAATAAAGATTTCAAGTGGAAGGCACTTTCATGAAATGCATTTTTAAAAACAAAGCTTGGTATTAGTTGAGCAACCAATAGCATAACAATAGGCTGGCTTAAGTGTTTCATGGCAGATAAGACATGTAGGCATCCGTTACAATGTAAGCACATATTGATTACTGGATTTTATTTTTTAGCAGCTTTTCAGCACTATATGCACACTACACCTATGTTTTTATTGTCATTATTATATTGATAATATCTCTATAAAATCACCATCAGCTGTTTGCTACTTAGATTTTCAGCAGAGCTAATAGATAGTAACCAGTTTTTAAAATTCATCATGTGAATCGGATATTGCAGTAGCATTTGAAAAAACACGATCAAAGTGAAATCCATTTGCAGGGCATATACCCAACTATCAGTTTTACAGGTGCAAAAAAATTAATAAACTGTTAGGGGCACACAGGGCGAAAAGCAGGTTATGTGCAGATATTAGTCTTTCCTTTTCAGTGAGGTTGTCTTCATCCCAATAAGACTCTCTCCATTTCTAGGCATCCCTGTACTTCTTTTGCAATGAGCTTGCCACATCCACAGGGAGAAAGTCTTCTCATGTTTGTGTCCAGTGTGAATAATTTTTCTTGAGCCAATTTATGTTTTACTTTGAAGGGGAAGTCTGGGTGGTTGGTGGAAAGCTTTCAAGCCCTTTTGCTTTGAACATCAAACCGCTTGTCTTAAAATTTGCTCTCGGAGTGAGAAGTGAAGAGCAGAGAGTGAAGGGAAAGGGGGAGAGAGAGCGATACTGACATGCGGAGTAGCAGGCAAGGTGTCAGGTGAGTGATTTTAAAGTTCTCCTGAGGGGCTGCACTGCAGGCGCAGATAAGAACAAACTCCAAATGTCATGACAGCTTCGGAAAGAAATTAAATTTACCTCAAAAAGGACGTTTTTGACATGTTGAAAGAATGATTTAAATTGTGCTTTAATGAGCCTTTCAATTAACAAGTTGTCCCTCAGGAGCATAGCTTATGGTGTTGTCACCTGGTCATGTTCTCTCAGTGGCTGCCCTTGTGCCATTATCTTGTGCGGGTCCTGTCCACAAACGAGTTGAAGGACGTAATTAACCTTCTGCACAAATTATGTCAGATGCGCGGGACACTGTGGAAAAAGACCTTTAACTACTTACATAGTTCATGGTATGAGTAAAAGAATGTCATGGCTTATGCATAAAAATGGTAATTAATTGATAAAACAATATGTTTGTGGCTGATTAGCGGTCATAATGTGGACGCCAGATAAGACCTGGCACCTTCAGAAGATATTGACCTTTAACAGAAACAGTCAGAAGCCATAGGTGTGTGAGGTTCACCTCTCAAATAAAGCACAGGGACAGTTTATACTTTTCAGTGATCTTCAGTGATATCTTGTATATTTAGATTTCACCTAGCTCCATGAACACAAATAAACATACATCCATTTTCTGCTGCTTATCTGGGTTTGGGTCCCAGGGACAGCAGTCTTAGCATAAAAGCCCAGACTTCCCTCACCCCAGACAGCTCCTCCAGCTCAGCCAAGGGGACACTGAGTTTTCCCCAAGCTAGCCAAGAGATACAATCTCTCCAGCGAGTACCTGGATCTGCCCTGGGGCCTCCTAACCAGTACAACATGCCTGGAATACCTCACCTAGGAGGCGTCCAGGAGTCATCCGAGTCAGCTGGCTCCTTTTGATGTGGAGGAGCAGTGGATCTAGTCTCTGTTGAATGACCAAGCTCGTCACCCTGTCTGTAAGGAAGAGCCTAGTCAGTCTTCAAAGGTAACAAATTTCTGGCGCTTATATCCATGACCTCATTCTTTGGGTCACTACCCAGAACTTGTAATCATAGCTGAGTGTAGGAAAAAACAAGATTTCAGCCATGGAGCTACTAATTCTCATTCCTGCCGCTTCACGTACTGCCACAAACCGCTCCAGTGCAAACTGGAGGTAACCACTTGATGAGATCCCAAGGCCGCCAAAGTCGAGACCTTCCACCACTTGGCTACACCTAGATATTCCACCCATAAAAGCTAAAAAGGCAACCCTGGTAAATATACATCTGGACAAAAGTTAAAAGTGGAAATTCATTTAATTAAACAACAGTTTCTCATTTGTAATGTTGTCTACTCATTTCCATCTCTGTTGGCGCTCTACTTGAACCAGTTTCATTAAACAGCTTTGTTACTAAAGCTTATAGATGGATAAGCCGACTTGTCACGCTTTTGCACAAGACCCTGCTACTCTCCCACATATCTCAAATGTGTCATATTTTCATGCCACGAGATTAAATATTCATTTGTGCCTTGGCTTTCAGAGACAGAATAGCAGATCTTTACAGTATGCATTGTTTCTGAGACCTATCACTTCTCCTCACGATTCAGAGAAAAATTTCACTCCTGTGATCGCAGCCATCTGGTGAGATTTGAACTCGGGACTGTGCTCACTGCAGAAAATTCCATGTTGAAGTGCAAGTGCAGCCAGTGCGACTTCGAGACGCACCCTTGTCCACGCTTTGTACTCTTTGCTGGCTACTTATTTTCTCGCTGTTTTGTTGTCAGTCTTCCTGTTACCAGTGAAACGCAGGAGTCATATGGTAGTTGCCTTTTGGCAGTGAGGTTAATCAAAGGGGGCTTTGTAGTGGCAGCAGTCCTTTTGGTTTTGAGGAGGAGCCAAAAGCTGCTTCTGTGGCAGCAGTTGCTGGATCCTCCAAAGTGGGTCAGACTGAGCAGCACACAGAAATTTATATTTAATGTTCCCTGTGGGACTGATGCTTTAGACCATGAATAATTCTTCGTAGGCTATGGCAGCTCTCAGTTATATGCTCCTGTATACAACGTAATGCATGACCGGTCATGGTTGGTGATTATAAATTCAGAAATTAAGTTCGCGAGAGATTAATTTTCTTTATTATTGGCTCTTTCAGTCTGCATTGTAACCCTTCCTTTTGTGGTTCCTGTTGTTTTGTGGCAGCATGTTCATGCTTGTCTTTGTTAAGCAATACAAAGACAGAAATGTGAGCATGCCTGTATCATGTCTGGACATTACACGCCAACATCAATTGTGTGCTAAGTGTTACTGCACAGTTGGTGTGGATTCATTGGCTTGTGTCAGTGTGTGAAAGTGGCACCACTTTGTGAGCCTGGTGCATGAAAGTGGCATTGCCTCACCAGTCAATAGCATGAATTATGTATGGCAGGGGAAGGTGAAAGCCATGTTCTGCATCATCTGCAGGCTGTTCAGCAAATTAACATTTGGACAGCCATTTGCTGGCTTTAGGAGGGGTTCGTGCCTTATTTAATGGCTTGCTTACAGTTCAGAGTCATTTTTCTTAACAGGTTTCGTCTCTTGAAAATCATTTGTGACTGAAGCAGTCCCACTTTACAGGAGCAGACTATAATGCGTGGGCAGTGAAAAGGGCAGATGGAAGTGATGTTTAATTGGCTAGCCTCCTGTCAGGTCTAATCCGTACTGGGGTTCTGCCATCGACATCATTCCAAGTATGTTTCCCTGAAAGACAAGCTTTCAGCCTAACATGTTCATTTCACCTCTGAAGACACTTTCAGAGACAGTCTCACTCTGGCTTCCTTAGTTTCCCCGAAGCGTGATTTGATAGGCGGATGGCTCTACCTGTCATATGCTTTACCGGCAGAGGTTAGCTGCATTATTAATCCTGTGGAAATCTGGCATGTCAGTAGTCTGTAAAGAGACCAAGGTTGGTCGTGACGAAGGTAAAAAATATTCAAGTGCAAGACAAAAATGTCACTGCAGGTCACGAGAAAGGTCTCAAAAGAGGAAAGGTCTGCATACTGTGAAGCTTCAATTCAACAATTTAATTCTCTTTTTATGCCATTCTTTCATTTTTCGGGCCTGAAGAAGATTTTGTAGATTGAAAAGAATCTTTTGAAAGTGAATTCAATTAATGAGTTGCAGCCTAACTGTGTTCAGGCCTTTCCCTTTGTGTACATGGTCAGTTATTCAAAAAATCTTAATGAGCACATTTGACCAAAAGAAATAAACTCCCCTGATGAGGTTTAGCTTTAAACACAGAATTCAAGTCACTCATACCTAAACCACCTAATTAATATTTATAGCCCCCTTCCAGTACTGCCCTGGCCCACTGGGACATGGGCAGGGGTCCTCTGGGGGTATCCTGAACACCAGATCTTTTGGGTGCTGTGGGTTTTGAGTGAGTGAGGCTTGTCCTGGCAGACCCTGTAGGTGCACTTTCCAATTATGATCGAAAGAGTTTGGACGCTGTTGGTCAAAATATTATCCACATAAGTGACAGGAACGAAGGTTTCTTTGTACAAAATTGCAGTGTAATAAAAAAAAAAATCAGTGTAATTTACTTGATTTTATTTGGCTGATCAGTTTTCTCTCTGTGTTTCCTCAGTGAAAGACTTATTAATGGTTGGTTTAGGGTAATTTGGATTTACTTATTTTTTTTCTTTTTGTTAAATCAGCATCTGAACACTCTCAATTTTATCTGGATCTGTTTTGCCTTCTGGCTGCTACCCTCCCTCTGGTATAGCCTTATTAACCGGCAATCATATATCTTATCACCCTTCTTTGGTCTAACTAAGGGCAACATTGTGAAAACCATTATTAGTACCTTTGTGCAGGTTGTTTACAAAGCCAAAGCTGCCTTGTAATTTGGCTTATTCATTCAGATTAACCTTCCATGTTTTCCATTGATTCTCAGGATAAGCTTATTAATGCAATATAGACACAAATAAAACATCCCGGGAGCCATGACCCATGACTGATTTTATAAGCTAGCTTGAGGCAACATACTGAACCTTTTCCTCCGAGGGAGAAAAATACATTTGGGACTGCTGAAGAGACACGGCATGCTTCCAAATCTGTATGTATTCCTCCCAGTAGGCCTTAGACTGGCCTTTAGTCATGCTCAAATATGCTTTCTCTCATAATCTAAGAGCTTTAATCCAAGTGTTGAATAATTTGGATCAATTTTGATTTAGGAACAAGGTCTAGGAAAGGCTGCACATCCAGTTCAGTTAAATTTTACATATGCAGAACCAAGTTGCTGGTTTCCCTTCTGGGTTCTTTATAGTTTATTCTCTGGCCTTTTATTTAAATCCAGTCTCGTCTGATTGTTTTTTAGTTATTAATAGTTACTTTTAAATACCCTCGATGGACGATTAAAACTCACTTTTCCAAATAGTTGTTGGATATTCAAGCACTAAAACAGTTTTAGGGACATTATTTGCGTGTTGCAATAGGTGATGTGTTTTACAACATTTCATGAAAGAATTTAAAAAATGCTAGCATAGCATTGCAAACTGAACATTTTGAATTTCAAACATCAGGTTTAGTTTTAACGTTTTGGTGGAATGAACAGCAGTAAATTGTTTTGTGACATTAGGAAATTTCAATATAAGAAAACACCGAACAGGCAGTACAGCACCATGATAAATGACTCTGTCTCTATCAGTACAATAGAGATAAATCAACAGCTGCCTCGGCAGTAGTTTAACTAATTAATTACAAAATTATGAGTGTCATTTCAGTGCAAAAGAAGTTCTGGTTCAAACAAAAAATTTTCCTGTAAAAATGTTAGCAGCTATGTTTACAATAAGACTTATGGACCCAAACCTCTGCGCACAGCGTCTGCAAATCGGGGCTTTCATCTTTACGGAGGACTAAGCTGTCATCTGTGAGGCATGAGCGGTGTTTTGTTTTTAACATAGTTCATGGAAGCCGACCCTACCTGGGGTCGAAAGTCTCGATAAATGCACAGCGTTTCGGCGGGTACACCGGCTTCCGCAAGTGTGACGCTTATTTTGAGCAATGTCTGTGAAGGTTCTCAGTCATCCAGGTCATCGTAGTCAAAGGAGCTTGCAAAGAAAAGCGTCTGGACTTCTTTAAGTTGCTTGAAGACGTTTCACCTCTCATCCGAGAAGCTTCTTCAGTTCTAAGGTCAAATGGTGGAGAGTCCCAGATATAAA
Organism: Pundamilia nyererei; assembly: GCF_000239375.1. Taxonomy (NCBI): domain Eukaryota; kingdom Metazoa; phylum Chordata; class Actinopteri; order Cichliformes; family Cichlidae; genus Pundamilia; species Pundamilia nyererei. The sequence continues at coordinate 905,373 of NW_005187416.1, forward strand.
CCTAGTGGGAGTTTCCCCCCACAGAGGGACAAAAGGACCCCCTGACCCCTCTAATCGCCTGAGCCAAGGTGGGAAACTGGGCGTGGGTCCCAATCAGCCAGAGTTTCGGGTGTGTTCATTGTGAAACCTGGCCCCACCTTATCATGCGAATTCCTGAGGTCAGATGGCCCAGGATGTGAGTGGGCGTTAAGGCGTCTGGGAAGGGATCTCAAAACTGGATTATAGATGGCAGAGAGTTGGTGTCGTAAACCCCCGCCTCTGTTCAAAGATGCTCGCTCACAGTGGCTTCTTTCACTCCTCTTTCAAACCATCTGTGAACTAAACACAAATAAAATACACTTCAGCTAAATACTTCTAATTTATTTTCCCAAACCACCCGGAGCCGCAAAATAAAGACTAAAGAGCCGCGGGTTGCCGACCCCTGTCCTAGACAATCAAAATTGATTTAACTCCTTAAGACTTCTCTTAAGAGGTCAAGACTGTAGGCGGGAGCAACCATTTGGTTACCACTGGAGTCTAGAATCACATGTCAATAGGAAGTGAAAGTGTATGTTACATCGAAACATAAGCTCTGCCCACACGTGAAAAGCTCACCAATAAGATATGGTTGTGGAGTGGCTCACGCTGTCAATATTTCTCTTTCCATGAAGTTTTTAACAGTTTTCAAGCTAAAGTGCAGCACGTAGGACATTTATTTGGAGGCCGTTGCTCTTTACTTAAGCGCTGAAGTAATGTTTTGGCTTTGAACACCTAAGCCTCAGGGAAATCACAGCTTTTTACAAATACTAGGTTCACAGGTTCAGGTCCACTGATAGTATGGAGAGTGAGCTATGGAGTTTTTCCAAGAACTGTGTTGATGTCAGATGGAGTTAATATTTGTTGGGAACTTGTTGTGAACATAGTGTACATCAAACTGTGACCTAAAGGAAATCAATAACCAACTATGGAAAAAAAAGTCGAGGTTCATAGCGAAGGAGCGAATCTTCAGACGTCTCTGTATAAACCGAAACTGGAGTTCCTGAACGAATCCATGAAAAATATTGGATCATTGTTTTTAAATAATTTATTCTTAGTTTGTTTGTTATTTTGTTTGTTTATTTATTTTGATCATGTAAACAATATACAGGTACCTTAAGCAAAGAAAAGAACAGAAAAAAATACCATACAAAATAAAGTTAATACATTTCAATATTGCTTCTGTTCTGATTCTGTTACATATCAAAAAGGAGTGGGAAGAATTACACACTTATTTAATCCCACTCCTTTGCCATAAGTTATCAGTCAATATTTAGTCAGCTTACTTACTGATACGATCTGTAATAAAAATAGCAAACAGATTTCTGATATAATATATACATCACATCATGAAATTTTCTAAGTAGATACACTGACTTAATTTCAACATTTTCCTTTTTTTTTACAGTTCAGGAAGATCATATCTTTATAACTCTTTTTCAGCTGCATTATGTTTGGACATTGCTTCAATTCCATATTCAAACTGTTCCACAGTTTCACAGAAACACAAAAGCCTTTTCTTGTAGTACGCACCTTCCCTGTTTTGAAGTTACAAAAACCTCTAATTAAAAAATTATAACTTCTTTAAAAAAAAAACCATACTCAGAATATTACCTGGCATTTCCTTATTTTTTGCTTTGAATAGAATTTGTGCTGTTTGGAATTTCACTAGATCAGCAAATTTCAATATTTCAGACACGAATAGTGAGTTTGTATGATCGCTATACCCATCATTGTGGATGATTTGATGAGTAAAAAGTGATTGTATAGTGAAACCAGTGAACAGTAGAGAATATGAAGTGATGTCCAGTCTAATACCTGCTTTGCCTTGTTTAGGATTGCAATGCTTCTTGATACTTTGGAATGAATATATCTTACGTGAGCTCTCCAGTTAAGTTTTTCATCTATTATTAACCCCAGAAATTTATTTTCTTACCATTTGGTTTAAACTACTATTTCCAAATAACATAATTTTAGTTTATTCAGATTTAATTATAAGTTGTTTATATCAAGCCAGGACTTCACTTTACTTATTTCATTAGTGATTTCATCCAGTAAATGCTGCAGATCATCACCAGAGCAGAAAATGTTTGTATCACCAGCAAAGAGTACCATTTTTAATACTTTAATGACATTTGTAAAGTATCCAAAGTATAAGTGGAAGAACTTTGGGCCCAAAACTGACCCTTGGGGTACACCACAAGCAATGTCCATAGATAGGTAATGCATCCATTCTCACAGTGAATGGATGCATTACCTTCCTAAGACCTGATCTGCTTCGTTGTTTCATGTCATCTTTTTTTGCAGCTTTGTATAATTTCTTATTTCAAAGATTAAACAAGAATTATGTGTCTAGAATGCAGCAAGCCTTGGAAGTATTTATAAATTTGCTTTTATTGGGTTTAAAATAAACTGACACAGACAACTTGATATAGTTCTGCATCACAGATCATTAATTTTTGTATAATTTTCAACTTCTGTTATTCTATTCTTTATTTTTATTTTTTTGTCGAGATGTTGCAGAGAATAAAGAGACAATTAGTAGCGAGCCTCGAGTTCCTGCTGCTAAAAGATATTTTGGCCCTGTGACTGTTTTGGAAAAGACGATAATGTTTCTTTTCCAGTTGTATGTTGTGTAGTTAGTTTAAATGCTCCACTATGTTAATTTGATACTGGTAGAAAGGACATTTGTGATTTCACACAGTGAAACAAAAATAGATTAAATACTACCAGTAGTCAGTGGATGCATTACCATATTCTTGACATCTACCGTATTTCTTATTTTTAACTTGAGCTCTCAAATTACTTGGCTCTTAATAAAGCTCATTATAATATCAGTATGCTAGTATCATGCTTCTCTTTGCACTAATAGGCTTTGATGTGCATGTGGGTAGATGGAGTGCAGAGACAGACCTTATATGGGAAAAATGTGCAATATTTATTATATAGTATGTACATAATGGGGGGAAAAGCAATGTAAAGCAAAAGGCTGCTGAGTGTAGCATTATACTGCTGTTTGAATAACCCCCAGTTCTCTCTCTTTTTCTTTCCCTCTAGGTAAGCACTTTCTTTGCTCTCGGTTGGTAGTGGTGATGGAGGCGGGATTGGCCGAGCGTGCATCCTGTTGCTGTCAGCCCCGGTGAAGGTTTCATGCAGCTGAAATGTGAGGCAAGAGTGTTTAAGCTGATGCATTGAGTCAGTCTGTTCATAACAGAGATGCACCTAGGTCTAGTACTGGCAAAGTCAGCAGTATGAACACAATGAAGCGAATGCCCTCCCGTCACATACTAAACCTTTTTACCATCGCCTCTTTGTCTACTGATGGCTTACTGGGTAGAATAAAGGTCTAAATTTTAAGGTGTGCACACACCAAGACCAGTGTTGCTTTGGATGACTGGGGCAAAACACAGCCTGCCTTGCAGAGTGTGCAGGCCACTGTGACATGGTTTAATGCTTGCAGAGTTCGGTGAGTCTTGCTGGACCTCTGTGCTCTACTTCACCAGTGTATTTCCAGAGATCTGTGTGGACTCATATTGTACTCACACAGAGTGACTTGAAGAGAAAACTTTCACAGATTGCACAACTCAAGCTTGTCCTGAGTATTTGAATGGTAAGGCTGGTCTGGGTTAGGGTCAGAGTTTCCTCCAATTCCAGACGGCCTTTGATTTTCACTTATCTTCCTCTGAATAAAAGTAAAGTAGCAGACAAAACTGGTTTGAGTTATGTAACACAACTCAGCAGGATGCTAGATGCTACATTTTTACCTCAGGGAATGAATTAACTTTGCTCTGTGTGAATGTCCAAAGGAGAAAAATAAAAGGCGTGTTGCTCCTGATAAAGGCTGTTTGGTTTTGTCCCCATGTAAGATGCCACTGACTTGGTGCAGGTTGGAAGCCTTGGTGTTAACATCGATGTTGCATCTTGATTGTAACTCTGTCTTCAGCCTGGTGCAGTCAGACTCAGCATGTCACCAAAATACCAACCAAGTGAAGGCTGGTATTAGGTAAAAAACATCAACATAGACTCACATAAAGCCTCAAAAAGGAGAATTTTAGGCTTGTTTGGAGCAGTTTATACTTCCTTGTTGCTTTCCTGTACGTATAATATTTGGACCATTAAAATCAATCTCAGTGCACCAAATATCCCCACACTACATTTACAAAATGCAAATCTTTGTGGTATTCCCTTTAACTAAAAAAGTAGCTTCCACGTTTCCACATCCAGCAGTTAATGCATGTTTTGAAAGCCGAGCATGATATAAATGAAGAATAAACGGCAGCCTAGACTGATGGTTCTTGTTATCTTCTCTTCTGTTCTAAACTGGCATGAACACTAAAAGAGGCAAATTATGGCAAACAGCACTGACATGTTCATTATGTTTAACTCAATTAACAGAGTCTAGAATTTGACATGTTTTGACATTGTGCACTGCCAGAATTTCTAATCTTCGGGGCTGACATGTTACCAAGATGTAAATAAATGCGCCACTTTGAGAGTGCCTTTTTTTCACTATTCTGATTTAAAATGTAATTGGACAGTTTGTCTCACTATGTATTTTATAATGTGGTCAAATACACAAATGAGCCCTGTGTTACTCTGTGCTGTGTATATTTTTCGTATTGTCAGTAAATACAAAATTGGCTTAAACGAAGGTTGGCCAAGAGGGGAAAGGAGCTAAAATGACTTGCTTTAGATAGAAAATTAATTATAGGGCTGTAAAAATGACACTGTACTTATATTGAATGATTCAAAGCTACTCTAGTAGGATTAAAAATAGGGATCTGGAAATTGCACGTATGCTAATATTATTTTTATAAATGCTAACGTTTTTTAAAAACAGCTTGGCACTGTACTTTTTTAACAGATGTTATTTATGTAGGAGTAAATCTATTTTCAGTTTCATGTAATCAGAATAGACGGTACCATAATGACTACTAAACTGCATTAATGGTAAATGTACTCAGTCCTTTTTTGGACAGCAGTGGAACTCTTTTCATCAGGTTTGTTGACAAGAAGAAGAATAAAGAATATCAAAAGCTTCATCTCATAAATATATTAAAAAGGGACCTGAAGCATCAGATATCTTGCACATGCATGCTAGCGTATGTCTGCATAGAGGTACTGTGTCCACAGTCACATTTGATGCATCTATGGGGTAGAAATTCAGTGGAACATAATTATCCTAAGTGCACTGCATCATTCTGCTGCAAAAAAGAACATCTTTCCATTTCAAGCCTCCCACTTTGCATTTGATAGAAACAAAGCACATCTTTTATAACAACCACTAGCAATGTGTCATTTTCAAAGTGGTATGTGCATTTAAGATATGAGGTTGGATGTGTGAAGCCACCGTGGCTTGACACTTCTAATATCAGACTCTACCAGTGACAACTGAATTTTTCATTTAGCGGTTATTCTCTTTTGCATTTATGTACCGAGATATCTGACTAATTGTATTATTCAAAGGAGTCTGGTATTTTGAAAGATGATTAAAACAAAGTTGATGTAGATGAATATGGATATGAAACAACAGGATAGGGGAGTAAACAAAACTCTTCATTTCAGTTGTTTTGACTGCAAACGCATTAGCTTGGAGCCAGTTTAGAAAATACCAAGAAAAATGACAGAGACAGATCTGCCAGGCTTTAAACTAGATTCACTTAATGCTTTTGTTTCATCCCTCATCCTGTGCTAAAGCGTCAAGTCTCCTCTCCCCTGACATTTTAACAATGTAATGTGGTAGCTCTGCGGCCCAGCTTGAGTTCTCTGTATATATTTTTCTTAAATAGATGCGAACAACACTTTATGACTCCCTGCTTTGATTAGGACCTTTTGCTAACATATTTCGACACACTGGGTGCATTATTTGACATGCAGCGTATTGCTTTTTAGTATCTTCCTGAATTAGTAGGTATAGAATTCAATGGAGGTCCATGTAAAGAGACTGGAAGATTGACAGTGTCAAAAAAATCCCAGATCCTAGACGACAGCACTTTTCTCTGCGTGAAAGATTTTTTTAGTCATACTAAGTTTTTGACTTTATTCTGTCAGTCATTTTTTGGTTAGTTTACACAACAACAGCAAAGAACACCTGGCTACAGTAATGTTAAGACTATTAAAGATGTTAAAGTACTTCTGTTTCAGTCACTTGGACTAACCTAGACAATGAAGAGGATACCCAGCATCCCCATGTCGTGAGGCAGGATCAGTCTTCATTTTTAGAACATCAGCACCATCCTGCTCTTTTTCTCTCTTTAAGTAATTGCTCTTCTCTACTTTAGATATACTGCATTATCATTTTATTTCGCAGTTAATTAAAGCAGTTAACCTGGAACCCCCAATAAGACCACTGGTCTGTCATTCAATAAATCTGTTTATCTGATAGTAAATCAAAACACACTTATACAGATCATAAAAAATGGTACTTGTAATGGTAAATAAATAGGTTCAGGGTGCAATAACAGAGGAGGTGATAGAATATTTATATAACTTCCAACTAATTTTCACATGTGACCACATTGTTTACAAAATTATTTTTATTTTGAAATGAATATGCACAATGTTCTCACTCTCATTCTCAAGTATTCCTCTTCAGACACGCTGATCCAATCAAATGTAACAATACAAGCATTTAATGTGGCAGCATTCAGTCTCACTTCCACTTGACTCTATTTGACCAGCTGTGCAATTAACCTTCAGTATTTAATATAAAATAATGTGAAATTTTAAAACTACAAAATGCTGTCACTTTAAAAAGTAATAAATAAATATTTCATGACAGTAGGCTTAGATGAGTTTTTGTGGTTTTCTTTGAAATAAGTTCAGCAGAACAAGGAAGGAGGCGACTCTGTTCTGAGATATGTGAAAATAACTCGGATGTTACATTGTAACTTGTGAATGATGTTTAGGGTAGCTCTTTTCACTATCAGCCTCGCAGCTGCAAAATTACTTTCCAGGCGAAACAAAGTATCAGCAGGTCTGATGCATAGCTACAGTTTTACAAGTTGGAAGAACAAACTTTACAATTTACCTTTGCAGGGAATTCTAAAATTCTTATATCAGCAAATAAGCAAATATTTAACACACAGTAGGAATGTTTCTGCAGGGATATGTGAGTGGTGGATTCCCTCCCATCCCCCTGGGCAATTGCACCCTAACTAGGACTTTAGGAGTTCCAGGTATAATCATAATTTCAGGAATTTCTAGAAATGGTTTGCTAAATATTGAACATACATTCACCGCCCCTAGGAGATTACGGCACCTCTATTTAATAGACAAATAATTTTCTGTTTCATCACTTATTTGGTGTTCATGATTTAAAGTTTGAGAGACCGCGATGTGCCCCATTGGTAGCTGCCCATGCTAGCTAATTAACTGCCAAACTTAAGGTTTTGATGATCTGGGCTCTAAAGGCAGTTTGCCTGTGTAAATGACCGCTTATGTTTCCTCTTAGGTGTTAGACATTTCACTTTAAACATGTTAAACCAAAAACCTTCCAGAGAGGCCTGGACTCGTGTGGATATATTGTAAGATGTAAATGAAACCCAATCTATTTCAATTCTAGAAACAGATGGTACTTGAGCTGTGGTTAAGAGTGGTAAATGATCTGCTCTCAGCCTGCCTTTATCACTGTCTAACTGAATGAAAAACTAGCATCTGATAAATGGACAGTTGGATTAGAAGCCCAAGAAAATAGATTATTAAAACTATGGCAAATTGAATTCTTGAGGATTTAATGTGCGCCTTAAATTATTTTGTTTAAACAGCTGTCTTTTCTTTGAGGCTAGGTAAAATAGCCTGCCTTAGATCCAGAATACAGATTATGGACTGACAGCACTGTTTACTGCAAGCCAGTATTTGTAGCATTTCTGTGGGAATTCCTGTGCAATTGCATGCTGGTTTTAGACACATAGGCAATGGAAAAATACAGAAATGTCAAGATATCCACTTATCCTCCACTTCACCATATCTGAGAGATTCAGAAGTTTACTGTCAGTTTATGACCTTTCTATACATTTCTTCAATAAAACCAGTAAAGCACTCGCAGGCTCTCTCAAAGATCACACCATGTGGACCTAATTGTGAAGAACTTATTCTTCAACCATATAGAGTGGTTTTAAAAAACAAAACAAAATACATGTGATTGATCGGGTTAAATTGTCAGTAAAGGCACTACCTTACATTAGAATACATCATATATGTTATCTTCATTGGTTGGTGCAAAGACATTGTCAGATAACTAAAGGTAAATGCCAAACATTTTACTTCAAAATCACAAGTTAGGAATTGAATCGGCATCGGATGAGTTTAACATATCAAAGGACACAAATGTGAAATAAGGCTACAAGTCATGCTAGTTGCTCCGCGAGCCCGTGTTCGCTGAAGGCTTGGAGATGAAAAGTCAGGGATTATCAAAGTCATTACATTTCATCCTGTGGCAAACATGAATGTGCAAGATTATGGCAATGTATTCAGTGCTTGTCAAGATTTCTCACAGACCAAAGTAGCAGACTGACCAACAGACAGCACAGGCACTTTTATGGTGCAATATATTGATTAGATAAATTATGTGAAATACTCTATGGCTCTGATGGTCCTGTAATCAGGATTTCTGCACCTCAGTAACATACATGCACATTACAGTCGTGCATTCTTGCCCTAGCTGCCATTAACTTAAAGGGCAGACTCAGAACAGGCTTCTTCAGTAGGGTAGGATTAAAGCCTACCTTTGACTTGAAAAGACTGGTAGGTGATACACTTAATCTCTGTCTGTCTGTTTGCTTCTTTGTCTGTAAAATTCCTACAGGAGTTGTGCAACCAAACTTGGCACACAGGTAAATCTGTAGCACATACTGAACCGAAAGCCCAGACTGCACCGAAAGCTCAGTTTGAGACTGTTTATTCTAAACTCAGGCTGTGTATAATGTCAGCGAGAGCTGATATCCTTAATATGGTCACACAGCTCTATCTGTGAGCAGCCAATCCCCACCCACTTGCTGTTCAGATCAGCTCGTTTCAGGCGGCGGATGAACCAAGTTTTTGAACTGTGAGTCATGCAGAGCTTCTCCGGTAGTTCAGAAAGTAATTATAATGAATAACTCAGCTTGTGTTTAAAGATACTTTGTCCTCGCCATTTTTCCTATATGATGCATTTTGTACACTGGCAAATATCAGGAATCATGCTTAATTTTCAGTGCCTCTTAGGATTTTTCAAGTTTTTCATTATTTTAATGTTTAGTTTTGTTTCTTTAATGAAGTCAATTACTTTAGTCCTTTGTAGTTTATCTGAGGATATTAAAGCTCACAGAAGTGACACAGTGCTCACCCTCTTGAGATAACTTTGCTGTAGACCAAAGACGTGTATTTTCAGAGGTATTCATATTAGCAGCGTTGTGATTACGGTTTCTATAATACTAAACTTCCCGAGTGTCGCTTTGACTTGTGCATTTCTGCTATCAATAGTTGAGCTTATTTTCTTTTGCAGATGTCAGTTACATTTGAAGTTGCATAATTCTATTCAGGCCTTATTTCCTGCTCTTAATTTAAACAGAGTGCAGCTGCAAAAGGACGTTTTCTGCTGGATATCATGCTGCCAACATATGCAACTCAAAGCATATTCTTGAGTTGCATATAGTTTCTGAAGATGTCTGCTTGCATGACATTAGGAAATGCAGAGCAAACGAGAGACTAAAGCAAGACTTGGCTCAGGCCAAAGATTTTCTGTCTTCTAAACAGATCCCAGGGTGGAGAATCAGTTTGAGGATTCCAGTTAGCATCTGGGTCGGAGCACATCTCCGCGGCTCTCACGTTACCCCGTTTTGTGGCAGTGAAGCCTGCGGTGGTGAATTCATGTGAATGGCTGAAGAGGCAGTTCGGAATTACCCACATGGGGCATCGTATTTATTCCGTTTTTTCTTGTAGAGTGCAGAGAATTTCAAAAAACATTTTTTTTAACATTTTGTGTGGAAAGTCGGGCAAATGAGCTCTGTCACTATATCTCATCACGACTCCGTCGAGGAACGCGGAGTTGATGTGTTGGTGTTGCAAGTTGTTTCAAAGTCCCTGGTGAGCTCAGATGCTCAGTGCAGCCGGAGGGATCTTCCATGAGATGAAATGCCATCAGAGATACAGTACGTATGTAGGAGTCTTAATTAAGTCAGTCTTCTCTGATTGTGAGCTTTTAGAGCATGCCTATCTCAAGCTTGCCTGCTTAATTGGATGTGTGTGTGTCTTTGTGTGTGCTTTCTTTGTACGTGGGCGAGCCTCTTTGGAAATGTGCATGTCCGTATCGCAGTCATTATATGTGTAAACAGGAGCTCAGTGGGGAACATTCTGCATAGCACAAACCATTGGCATGTTTACTCAGTCTCTTTTCTCAGCTCGGGCTTTTCCCCCCTCATTCTTCCTATCAGCATGCTGTCTGCTTCACAACTTCAGTGACTTAGATGACTTGGGTGTGCAGGTGGCGGCTCACTTCACAGACTTGACACACATACACACACTCTTTAATCTCCCCTTTACCCAATCCTTGTTAGGCAGATCAGCCACCATGTGCTGCTCTTTTCAATCAATGAATGCCAAAGGCAGTAAATCATGGATTAAGGTGCAGCATGGCACTCCATTCTGCATGCTCCCAGCCCTTCATCTCATCAAGGTGCAAACAGAAAAACCCAAGCACCTGCACGTCTATGATGGCCCCCGTAAACTTTAATCATTGCTGGTGACCTCGCTCATCACCACCAGATTAAAAAACAATTGTGCCTGCGCCTCGGTCCCTGCTACGGCCCCCTGCTAGTTTTATGTATTGGCTCTTATCTCTCTGGTTAAATTATTTTCATCAATCAAACAACCCTATCAAGAAAAGTGACTGCCGTTTAGATAAAAGGCCCCCCCACTGCTCACAGGTAATATTTAACCGATGAGGGAGCTCGTAAAGACAGATGAAGAGCTACAGTGCGTCTCTCCGGGGAGCCTGTGTACATCTGATTTTGTTATGAAGCTGTCACAGATTTAAATAGAATTTCAGGATCACTTTGTCCCAAGAGAAATTCAATCGATTCCCTAATGGAATCCTGTCTTTATATCGGCAAAGACTTATAGAGACAGCACGCTGCATGGTTCAGACACACTAAAAAAATGCACAGCTCTGTGTATTGTTGTACGGGACATAAATTAAAAAAAAAAAAAATCACATTTCTAGGCCATTTTGGGCTTTGATGGGGGTATTGTATTTTTCTTACTCAGCTGATATCTCACCAAGAACACATGACAGAAAGACGTTTCTCGTGCAGAAGGAATTTTCTTAAAGAAAACAGCGAAACACAAACACTGCGTGGTTTGCAAAAAGGAGATGCAGAAGATTAATAATAGATTTTTGGTTGTGTCGTCTAAGTGGATCAAAAAGGACAGAATTTTCTTTTCTTGAGACGTTGCACTGATATTCAACAACTAAAGGCCTGAAAGGGTTAGAAAAAAACCCCTTGATGGCAGTGTGTATTGTAACATGCAATATTTCACCAGCTTCAAATATAGTCATTGGTTTATTGGTTTGCATTTTACCCCTCCTTCCAAAAAACATTGCGTTGTTAAGCAGGAGTCAATGAGTCTTATTTCCCTTGTTTCTTGTCCCCTTACTCATCGGCCCTTTGTGAGTTGTAAATTGATTTGGTCTGCCATTATGAAGGAAGTCACAGGGTTTCTAATTTTTTCCCGGGGAAGTGCAAAGTGACCAGGCTTTCAGCACAGGATCTAATTTGGAGGTCTTTCATCTAAAGTGTTTATACTTGTTCTGAATGCCCTTGAAAGAGGGACAAACAAATCTGCAGCATCCCGCTTCATCCCACAAGTTCCTCCAATCTCTCTACAAAAATTTTAGTATAGACTACATCATGTTGTAGTGTCGGCATGATGAATTGGACACGTGTGGAGAGTGCCACATATTTTCAGACTCTTTCTTCAAAGCACTTTCAGTGCTGCACTTAGATGCACACGTGGCAAGTGGTGAAAGCAGTTTTCTGATGATTGTGATCAAAAAAGGAAGAGCAGCAAAGATGATATAATTTAGCCCATTTTTGCTACCACAAACTAATTAGCCTATAATTTTACACTGCGGATGCATTGAAGTGCTTAGAGCCTGCACAAAATTTAGCCAGTGAGGCAATATTAGTGTCTCACTCACCTTTCTTCTCTGCTTGTCTGTCAGTCTGTGTGCGCTCTTATCTCTCAACTTCATGTGTGCATTTATTTTGTATTGTTATATTGTTGTTATATTGACTTCTTTTGTATTTCTTTATAATTTACAGTTATTCATTGGTAGCAAATCGAGGCGAAGCAGACAGATTCTCCTTGTCTGCAAATATATTTCACACTAGTAAAAGAATATAGTGCGTGTTAATATTCTCACAATGTGGCTGAAGGAAACGAGAAAGGGATAGAGACATGAAACCCAAACATTATATAGAGAAATAGCTGGAAAAAATTCGTCTGGAAGAACGGAACGCTCTGTATTTCTAAAAGTTGTCTGCTGGGCATTCGCACTGCAAGACTGTCCTCTCTTAGAAAAAGACCGACATACAGAATATTTGCAAAAACAAACATGGAGTGACACTTGATGAAACTCTGTTAGGATGTGCTGGACTTCGCCCAACCAGTCTACACCTGGAGAAGGCATTCAACCACTTCTCCAAGGAAGTCTTGTGGGAGGTGCTTTTGGAATTTGGGGTATCAGGCCCATTGTTGCAGACTCTTCAGTCCCCGTACACCCTTTGTTGTCGGTGGATGTTGGAATCCACCAGGGTCACCAGTTGTCATTATCTTCATGATCTTCATCTTCATGGACAAACGTCATGAAGACGTAAAGGTGCAGCTGAGGGGTGGTGGGTGTCAGGTTTGTTGGTCTCTTGACCCTGTCTTGAATCATGCAGAGAAATTTAACAGTTGATGTATATTCCTACCCTAGCGAATTAAGTTCATTGATTTGTAGAAACACCACTCTAACAGAGGAATTGCTCTTTTGAAAGCTGCCAGAATCTTTTGACAGAAACTGTCATTTTTAACTGGCAGAAGTTCTCCTGTCTGCTTTAGGGCATACCTGCCGCCGTCTACAGCAGATACTGCACTGAATGAGAATCAAAACCTCACACAACCTCATTTGAAAGAAACTAAACCATCACCATCTGAATTAAAATATCTACCCAGGGAAACAGTTAATGTTTTCAATATTATGATCTCGAATCCAAAAATGTAGCCTTGCCACAGGCTGCCAACCTGTACAGCATGTAGCCCGCCCTGCGACAGCCTGGATAGGCTCCACAACCCTGAATAAGCAAATGGATGGATGAGATGTGTGACTAAGTTTCTTAAAAAATAGATAAAGTCACTGTTGTTAATGCCGTTTTCACGTGATTCAAAATTTGCACAATACTTGATCATCTACGACTGCTGGAAACTTGATTGCTTTGGGGAAACGATATATTTCCTGGAAACAGAGAGCAAGTGAAGTCTATGGATTAGGTGCAGCAGGTTGGCGGAATAACAGTGCGCTGAATATCACACATTTGCTTCCAACTGTGTAAATATACCAGAGGGAGGATTTTCTCTTTAAAGACCTTGTGAGTTAGCATAAAGCGTTACCCTGCTACAACAAGCAATGTTTTAACTTAACCTCTGGAGACAATATTTTGACCAAAGTGCCTTTAGTTTCTGGTACAGGCTCCGAGTCAAAATTGGAGTTGAAGTAGCTGCGGGCTAGAGGTTTTGAATACTTTTGCAGTTACTCGCTTAGCGAAGGTTGTTGGAGATGAAGGAGAGCAAGATGCTTTTTAAAGCCAATAGGATTTATTATGTGTTCTGTGCCCTATAGCAGACTGGATTTAGCCAATCCCTAGACATATCCTTTCCCTCTCTGTACCCACAGCTGTCATGCAGAATATCTTATCACATCGACCGAATGCGGGTGGGTTGGTCTGTCGCCTTTCTGTGAGAGTGTGTGAGTGTGTTAACATGAGAAATGTGGCTTGTGGTTAAAAGGGCAGCGGAATAATAACTCTGGCACCTGCTCAGGCTCCCGTGCGCTGTTAAATGTCCCGCTACTCACAAAGTCAAATACAAGACAAGCCTAATGGCTCCCCAATGCTCGTCTTTATAAATGATGGTGTTAACTATAACTCTCTTAACACTGAAGCACTTTGCGGATCAAATACAATACATATTGCTGTGGTTTGTGTGTCCCATTAAAGGTGTCAAGTTCAACTCGGCAGTGCTTTAACTATTGAATTCTGTGTGGACTTTTCAGCGTATTTGCTTCAAAAAATTGTTTGAAAGCAGTAATGGAAGTGTTTTTGTTCAGCTAAATAAATTAGGTAGACATCCTGGTCTCCTGTCCAAGGCGTGCTGTCAGTTTGTGTGGTACTCAAATCAATGCACCACACGAAATAATAGGTTCCTTAGCCATTATTTAAACCATTCGTAGGACCTGAGTTATAGTTTTCAAAGTTCATTCTTTGATTTTTGTGCTAATTGATACCGTGTACCTGCACAAATCCAGTTTCACTGAAAATGTTTTTTAAAAAAGCCTCAAAAAAGAAGCCAATGTGTTTGTGTTCATGGACACCGTAACTGAGGCATTTAAATGTGAAGGGTATTTCATATCTGCAGTACAGATACACTGAGACAAGTCATCAATGCATCACCGTGGCAACCAAGGAAACAGCTCCTTAAAAGAAGCAGTATGTACTATTTTAACCTAAACCCTGATCTTTTCTGTAAACCCTGCAGCATGTCCTCAGAATAATACAAATGATGTGCAAAAAAATTAGATGTGCATGACTTCTCCTCGACCCTGATAATGGATTCATTTCGCCACCATGAATTAGTACATATGAGAGTGGGCAGATGAAAAATCCTGTTCAGGGACGCGGGAATAATGTTTGGAAATTCCGGTGTCCTGAAACACTAGATCACCGGTTGTTGCCGTGAGACCGTGTTGGCTTTACATGCAGGATTTTGCATAACTTCGGACGACAGACCGTAGTTATAGCAGACCGGTCTCCAAGTGTCATCTTCATCAAAGTCCTCATGCTTTTTTCTTTCTCTTAAAACAACTCAAATGTCGTTTCCATGGTTTTAGGTAAACACGATAAGATGGCTTGCTGATTGCAGTATTAGTTTAGAGTGATTGTCATTCACTAACGTGTGCATGGTGATAACAGCAAATATTAGATGTTTCATAACTCTGATGGTGCATGTACACTTATGTTGTGCATGAGGTAAGAATTCCTACTCACATTTTTGTAAACGAGGGCGCAGATGTTCATGTCGCCTAGCCTTTGGCTTTTACCTTTAATTTCCTTGTAAGCAGATGCATAGTCACATATCTCTTAATATTAAAATCTGACAAGAGATCATAAAAAATTGAGACCGATATTTTTTTGCAGGTGTATATATTAACACATTTTTATATATGAGCATGAGATGTGATATTGTTAGTGGCGGCGCCACTCCACACCATCCAGATGAATGAGCTCAGCCCTCATTATGATTTCGGTGGATGTTGAAGGGAAAATATTAGAGAGATTGGTTCCATAGCAGAACCTAATTGATTTATAATGCATCAGCTCAGAAAGCAGTGAGTAGTTCCTCACATGGATGAACATCGGCTTAGGGTGTGGTGGAGGGCATTTGGAGGTTAACAGAAGTGTGGAATTGAGGACTACATGAGATTGGAAATGTTCTGAGGAAGATTGTACTGGTATCGGTCAGTGTTTTTTACACTTTTCCATCTGCATCTTGTTGTTCTGCCACAGCAGAGGCTGTTGTTGTTGTGAGGATGTGGCGTGTCGACTCCAAGAGTACTCAGATTTACTTCCGATCAAGTGCAGCAGCTCCTGATTGTTAAAAACAATACCTGTACTTTCTTGTCTAATAGTGGGATAATGAAAATTGGCCTTGAATGTGGATTGTGGATAATTATTGAATATGAATGCTACATCCTTCCTGTACTGTACTTTTGTTTATTTTTTCCCTGCATCAGACAATTTGCTGTTACTGCAATAAATTCTCTTATTTTTGCCCACTAGCATTTTAGCCTCCAAGTAGTGCGTCACCCAGTGCTGCATGGAGATGATGGAGGGATGCATGCATAGCCTCGATGTACAGCTTGAGAGGAATGCAATGAGGGGAAACCTTGGTATGAAGTCAAAGTGAAGGTTAACACGATTTGAGCTTTGATTGTTTTTAAATGAAAGCGAGCGAGTGTCTTTAGTGGTGAAAGAAAAGCATAGGATGTGCGACCTGCTTTAGCCTGTAAAGACTTCAGTGTACATTCACAACCATCATTTTAGGTATTTACCAATAAGTTGTGCTGGCTACAAAGCAATCTTAGATCAGTCTCTGCAGTCTCACCCAGTGATGACAGTAGATGGGTGGCTGATGTCTGTGTGTTTGGCTGATATCTCACTCCCCAAAACCTGCCGCACTACTTTTAATAGCGAAGCTCAGAGCTGTAAGGGAATCTCGTTTATTAGGATTCAGCCCACTTCCTGACATGCTGTGAAGGAATAGATAAGAGCAGTGGGAATGTGGTCTGAGTTAAATAAATAAACAGATCATGCACCAAATAATTAACCTCACAGGGTCTTTGACATGCTCTGAAAATGCTTGGAGGTGGGGGGCTTGGGGGGGTATTGAAAACTCTCGCATTAGGCTCATCCTTCCGCCCTGGGAAGCTGTTCTATATGGATCTCCAAGGTTAACCGATCCATTCAGATGCTCCTTTATAGTGCTGATGATATGATTATTACAGACTGATCTAGATTTTTTTCTTTCCCAAAATACCAGTATAATTTATGTGTAAGTATGAAATGTTCCAAATCCTAAGGGCTCTTGATTTCTGGCTGATGATCCCCATTGAGGTGGTACTGAACTGAGAAAAGTAGCAAACTGTAAAATTGAAAGTTTGAACTGCACAGTCAGTGCCATGCCTGATAATTTAATCACAAGGCGAATGATATAAAAATGCAATGCAGAAATGCAGACTATAATAAAGACATTATAAAAGCCCTTTCTCTCATTCAGGGTCAGTTCTTGGTCATCATTTTCTATGGATTCCAGCCATTTCGGTTCCTTTTCAGGGACTAAGGCCAGAGAGAAAAGCCTCAAGATACCAATTTTTAATCTGCACCAGCATTTTCAAAATAACTCCAATTAGCTGAGGGAAAGAGTTTTAGTGGCTAGCTGTTTTCTCATGGAGAACTAACACAATAATGAAAATCAGCAGAGTTCTAAGCCTCTTATATCTCCCCTCATTCCGAGCTCTCCTTCAGCCTTTAAATTGCCATCATTTGACAAAGTAATCAACATTGTTTTAATTAAGTTGTCTAACTAAGCTCAGATGCATTTTTCCCTCTCCCTATTACCACTCTCCCCCACCATAAAGTGCCTCACATCACTTCTTCACTTCTCTCTGTAGCTTGACTATCCACAGAAGTAAGTTGGAAATCATGTTTTCTATTGAAAATTTGCAAAGCCCACATTTCAGTGCAGTTATTAGGCATTGGGCACATAGTAGATTTTTCATACTGGAACACTTGTCAAAATAAATGTCAAAAGAATCCTTTCAAAAAGACAAATATGTTGTGTAAAATAACAGAATTCTGCTGTTATTAAAACCTGTTCTGCTGTATAAGACAGGAAGTGAGTTGCAGTACGGCTATGTTACTCTTTCTAATTCAAGTATTATATCTATGTAATGTACAATTCCATGCAAAACATTTGCTGCATGCATACAAGCATTAGACAGTTAAAACTGCATTAACAGAATTGAACTCAAAGGCAGCCCCGTTTACTGTTTTGTTTGGAAGCAGGGGCGTCGCTGTCCATGGTGCTGAATTTGAGCTCTTGCATCTTGTAGCTCTTGGAGCTTGGAGTGTAACAACAGCAAACTAGATTTAATTTCAAGCTATGATGGCTGTTATTTACAGCCTACAACTTGCAATAAAAACATAATCTATTATTCACCAGACGACTACTTACCGTATGTGTCCCTTGTTTCACCAGTGCAGTCTTATATATTAGCTTTTGCTGTTTATTGGACCTCTGCCACTGAATTAACTGAGAAGTACAGCGCTGCTTTGTGTCACGTAATAACAGATCATGATATGCAGGTGCTGAATTTGTCACTAACACACAGAATGGAATATAATATTTATGCGATTTTCTGTGTACATATGCACTTCATTTAAAAAAACAGCTTCCTGTTGGTTTTTGCACGAAACACGCTGGGCTTTCCTTTTTTCTTTCTTTCTATCTTCAAGTGCAAGTTGGCTTTTATTCTTGTACTTATTTGCCCTGAATCAGAAATGCACTAATTAGGTGACACGGGGAAATTTTACTGATGTATTCCAAAACATATTGAGAAAACTATTACAGAAGACTACATTATTTTTTATAAAACTAATCAAACATGATCAAAATGCAGTTTTAAAACAATATTTCTTAAGCTCAAAGATGATTGCCTGCAATATAATCCACATTAGTGTAATCTGATATACTAGTGACTGATGTTTGAAACATGAGCTACGTCTTCAGCCAAATGTTGAATATTTTCTCTGCAGATGATTTAACACATGTAGTCAGCACACTCCAGGAAGGATGTGTGCGTTTCATCCGCAAGCTGATTTGTGAGGGGAGCTGTGTGTAATTTTATAGGCTGACATGACACCACTGACTAAAGTTATTTATTTAAATCTCCCAATAAGACGGCGGGATCAGTCAGCATCTACGGCTGGGGGTTTTTTCTTCAGCTTTTTTAAACATGACATTAGAAAGCTATTCAAAAAAGGTTTATTAGCAAAATGATCTGAATGAATGAAGCCGTCCTCGGGGGGAGTCACAGGGAGTCCAGAGCTTCATGACATCTTTGCAAATATTTTTTTAATACATTGCATATATTATTAAATCTAGTGTATGAATTCAAACATAGCACGGTGCTATATCGGAACTGATATTACTGTGCAACGAGTTTCAGTTTTTCAACTTCTAGCCATAAATATTTTGTAATAGCGGCATGTGTTCATGATAGATTATCTGTATAATCAGTAACACCACGAAATGAATCATTTTGTGCATTTTTATGAATGCAATTTCATAACCATTGGATATGAAGACTCTGAGGTCTTTTTCCTTCCCTAATTGGATAAATAACAACTGTTATTGATTTATTTTTATGTTTATTACAGTAAGTTTCCAATCATAATGGAGAAGAAAAGCCACTGAGTTTAAACGAATTAATTAGTTCATATTAACTGTTTGCACTGTTAATATTCCTGCTGCTTGTTAATTCTTCCACTGACAGCATATCTTGGGTGATAGATATTGATTCTTGTGGTGGTTTCTAATAATAATTTGGGACATCAGGGGCTTCATGGAGGTGAATGTTTTTCTTCCTCTCTCAGAGATCAACACCCCCCCTTAAACACACCGTTCTCAAACCAACCCCTGCAGCCTCTCCCTACACACTTCAACTGTGTTTGTGGTCTGCCAGTAAGTGCCATCTTAAACCAATTTATTGAGGGAGGAAAAAGGTTATTAAGCTCCTCTACCACAAGTCACACTGACTTACTGACGGAGTGCAATGCTGTGTTTGTAAAACACACTCTGTGCAAATGCAAGAGTTTAGAATAAGACGTACTTTTCTTTCATTTAGAAACTTGTTAATGTGGTTATTTATGAAGTATTACATATTTATAGGAAAAAATGCCAAAAAGCTTGGGAGTAAGTTATATTTTCTTTCATAAGATTCCACAGGAGGAAGGTCCTGCCAATGTAATTTTATCCAACATCTTAATGGAGAGCGCTTCATGTGTGAGTGTGGCTACAAACACAGTTACGCTCCGTGACAGAGTGGGAGTGGGGAGGGTCCAGTTTGAAAGAGGCCCCCTGTTGCAGCTTTTAAAGGGGGATGAGAGGAGCGCACGTGATTGCGCATTACTCAAGCTCGCTCTGACTCCACCTGCTGATTTTCTATTCCTCCCACTATTCATGGATTCATCTCCTCTCCTGTTCTGTGTAGGATCCACGCTGCACCAAAGCTGGTTCACCATTTCGCTTGCGTGTTTTTTTCGTTTTATTATCCTCCTTGTTATTTCATTTGCCAAATTTCACCCTCACTGGTTCAGATTTTGGCTCATAGTCTACAAAATGCTCGGGGCTGTTTAAGTGCCAAACTGTCTAGAGCATCTTCAGATACTCTTACTTCCCTGATTTACAACCGTCAGTAACATGTGATCTCTGTATGGATAGATTATCTGGACCCTGCCAGATCTTTCAGAGATCTTTGCATTTACTATTAGCATTAAAATAGCATCTTGTTATCTCGATTGTGTCCACAGTGTAGTCTGACCTCAATTTGCAAATTCATTAGCTAGAGCCGACTGACTTGTCAACAAATGTAGCACATTTCAAATCAAGGAAAGAAATGCTGCTGTATGAGCTCGAGCTTACTTTTTCCATCGCCAAGATTAACTCTAGCACCTTAAGCTGTAGTTGGATCTTCTTGAGTTAGCAGTAACAGGCAGAGTTAGGGGAGCTTTCGGCTTTAAGATCAGAATACGGCACAGATTGTATTTATACCTTGCTAAGGCCTGATGCCAGTATAAGCCCAGCAGCCTCCAAATGTTTGGGTAATCCAGTCCCATTTGAATCATATGAAGGCATTTATATTTTGAAATAACATTCTTTTTTTTTCCTCAGGCTCAGGTCAACCAGGCCTAGAAACCAGTCGCTGAGCACTTGGCAAACACCAGAAAGGTGCTTGCTGTTGATTTCTGACAATAACAAAGACATGCAGGGTGCTGCACCGAAAACCTCCATGCAATTGCTTTGGTCACTAGCAAACTGCTAGTAGTTTGCACGTAAGATGCCAAGTTGTCACGCACTACTCTCAAAGTTTGGGGTGATGAACTGTTTGCTTCAAAGTAAGAGTCACACCATCTCTGTAAACCTCCAGCAACCCCTCACCAACCACTCAGGCCTCCTCATTTTCCCGTCATGACTAAAGTATCTCGGGGGGTCAGAAACTGGTCTCCAGGCTTGTGTGACTGAGATCCAACCCCTATTGAGTTGTACTGATAAAAACTACATGTTAATACCCAGTGTAAGTGAGGTAACCATATTGTGCACACTTTTACTCTCTATTATTATCAAATATCCAGTTACAGTTATAGTCTGGTCATTTTACTAGCTTGAAAAACGTAGTAAAAACCTAAATCTTTATATAATATACCATTGCATTGAGAAGATTTTTCGTCAGCGTCTTACATACATTTGTTGTCTTTGATCTGTTTAGCTTGAACATGTTGCTCCCTCATGCACCAAATTCGTGTCACTTAACAGCTATTCAGTTAATAACTGCGAGTAGAGTAATTTTCAGTGCCTACAGCCTCGCTTTTCTCCAACATTTTTCTGTCAATAATGCTGATAAAGGAGAAAGCAAAGCATCATTGGTAAACTTAATTATATATTGTACTGTGACCTTTAGAAAAAATCTCAACTTCTTCTCATTGCATGCTTTCCACACAGTCAATAATAAAGTTTCTGGCAAACAAATTAACTAACAAACTTACACCCTTGGCCAAATCCTTTATGTTTACAAAAAGGTGATTCTGGGCTCCAAATGAAAAACACATTTTTAATGAAACTGCTTTACAAAGTCTGAATACACCTCCCACACATAATTAGCCTATTGCCCTTGAATTTGAAGCTAGTTTTTGTAGTTTGTACTTATGTTTGAACAAAAATAATAGTCAAGGAACAAGAGGAGTAAAAATTATACAGTAAAAGCTTTGATCTATTAGAAAGATGTTGAATTAGAAAAAAGTAATGAACGATACAAGAATCAATAATAAAATGTAAAATTAGAATTTAATGATTTTTGTATTTCCATTCCAGAGGCCTCTAAGTTTGAAACGTGATGTTATGCCTCCTCCCGCACGCATCATTTCAGTCACAGGAAATGGCGCCGCAGAAGTCACTGCTCCTGTCGTTTCATCTGCGAGTAACACCGGGTTCATATGTGCATGTGTACAGTACACAGTCAATTATTTAAAAGTTTAATTTTAATAAAATTCCACCTTGGCATTAGGCACCTACTTGCGTGAAGCAAACAAGTTATTAAGAAGCATTCTGGATCAGGAATAATTAGCTACTCTCAGATATAATTCAATTTGTTTCCTTGGTTTTGCCCCTTTTCTTCTTCCGTGGCATAAACAGCGCATACATTAATTATAGCAACTTTATTTAATTATTTTGGTTTAATTTTAATTTAATAATTCTGTACTGTGGAAGGTTCATTGTTGGAGAATGCTTATAATATGATGAATTCGGAACGTAAAGGTGAAAATGCCAAGTTCATTTTTAAATTATTAATGAATGAGCCCATCTTCAGAACAGAGTCAGCTAATATGTGTTAGTGTCATGATCCGGAGTTTGTGACTCCGTGTTTATGTTTTAGTAGTTATTATTATTCTGGGTTTTGTTTTCATGTTCCTATGTGTTCCCCAGTCTGTGTGAAGTTTTTGCGTTGTGTCATTGGGTGTATGTGTTTCCTGTTTTATTTTGAAGGATCTCCCTTCGTTTCTGGTTTGTTTTGTTAGTTTTACCCAGTTTAGGTTTCCGGTTTCATGTTCACCCACCATTGTTGTTTGTACCCACTCCTGTAAATAAATACTCACCTGCACCAGAGCTGCCGCCTTTTGGATCCTTTCTACAACTCCACAAGTCTGCCACACCAGACGTGACAGTTAGATTGTTTTGTACAGTAATGTGCAGAAGTCTTGAGCTGCCTCTTTTTTATTTTGCGACCAAAAAATTGACTTTCTTGTGATTTTTCTTTTCTTTCTTTTTTGGGGGCAGGCATTTGTCACCTTCATTTGATAGGAC
>NW_005187416.1:929920-977186 GCF_000239375.1 Pundamilia nyererei
AGTCTTTTGGGTTCATTGAGAACATGGTTGTTGTTCAATAATAAAATTATTCCTCAAAAATACAACTTGCCTAATAATTCTGCACTCCCTGTAAAACCTGCATCTCCAAAATTGATGAAATTATGGATGCAGAAAAATATTTTCAGATTTTGTTCCACCATGCGGTACCATCTGAGTGTTTCTGATTAGCAACAATTTAATTTTTCAGCAGGGCAATGATCCCAAACACAGGCAATGCAATTCAGCTATAGACTAAAACACACAATGGAACATTATCAGTCATGGCCTGGAGTCCCCAGAGCCAGTCGATAACTGATAGGGACAGAGAAGGGAACAAAAAAGCAGCCAACATCCAAAGAAGAGCTGAAGATCTACTCCTGAAGATCTTAAAGATGGACATTCATGCTCGTTAGAATTGAACAGACTCGTGTTTCTGCCTCATGTTTCGATAAAACCCACTGCACCCATTCCCCATGTTTCTAATAAAATATAAGGAAACAAGACATGGCTTAAGAAATGTAGATGTTCTTTGCTTATTTTTTGTTTAATCTACAAGCACAACCACTGAAATTAAAAAATTCATTTGTGTGTGTGTGTGTGTTTGTGTTTGTGTGTGTGTGTGTGTGTGTGTGTGTGTGTGTGTGTGTGTGTGTGTGTGTGTGTGTGTGTGTGTGTGTGTTTCAATTTCAAATTCCTGGCAAGGAAATCAGTTACCCTAACACCATTGCCAAGTTCGGTGTTGTCAGGCTTCATATCCTGTCATTGCATCAGCTTTCTCTATTAATAGGTTATTCCTTCAGGTTAGGTTGCCAGACCAAAAAAAGCTTCAAACTCTTAATGAATTAAAACAGAAACACAACATCTTTACTCTAAAACCCCCTCAGTCAAACTCACTATTTAATTCCAGGTATTTGTCTGAATGTTGTGATTTCCTCTACGCTTGGCTTGCATAGTGCAGCCCAGGGGAACAACTCTGCTGGCTCCGTTTTCACTGTGTTTCTCTCCTGGCTTATTCGTGAACACTTTGATTAGTAAAGACAACATTAGTACTCTCATGGGACCGTGAACCTCTGGAGCAAGGGCATGTTAGTTCTTGTTTACGTTGGCTTTGGATCATTGACGGATCAAAGAAGGTGCACGATCCCTTAAAGGGCCACTTGTTTTCCATATTTTAAAAGGCTGCGTTTAGATTTTTTAATCAGGAAATTTATAGGATAAAACGAAACAAAAAAACATCAGTGTGGGTGTTTTAATAAACTATAAGCTCACACATAATGTACATCAACAACAGACCATATCTTCCCTAACAAATTCCCAGTGCAGATCTCTATCAACAACTTATCAACCACACGCAGATACATTATGGTCATGTTCGCTAAGGGGCAGTAAAGACCTTGCACAATTCCCCTTAAAGCTGAGGCTTTAGTGTGGACACAGCCAAGTGCACTGTGGTGAGTGATATGCTAATAACAGTCTTTTTTGGATTGTGGACAAAGTGACTGGAGATCAAACAGAAACACAAAAAGCAGCCCTGAAGCTTTAGGCTGCCGTTTTTCTGTTTCGCTGTCATATTTACCTGCAATTTCAGGTTGCATTAACATGTTTATTGTGTCTTTTTATCTTCCCTGCATAATTCAGTTTGATCAGGAGATGTGGTGGTGGTCTGGGGAGCATTAAGGACCTAAGTAAAGTGCACTCTGATCAGTTTGGGAAATTCTAAATCCAGCCAATATGCTGAAGATGTTGAATTGGAGACCTAACCTCACCTCTCCTGCTACATCTCAAGCTGCTCATTAAAAAGCTATAGATGGCTGTATAAAAGCACATCTGCGAAGGGCTCTGTGGGACCATTATAGGTTGCACTATGGAGGTCATATGACATGGGCGGGATGGCTGGACTGGTTCTGCTGGTAGTGAGCTTCTCGAATTGTTACATTACCATAAAGTGATGGTGGCAAATTAGCTGGCAGGTGTCTTCTTTTATCAAAGGAGCCTCACATATTAGAAATCTTGAGTCTCCTCCATTGCTGTTCTATATCGTAGATAAATTTGGTCACATGTGGAAAGAACATAGACCTTTTATTTCACTGCAAAATAGGAGCACTAGAGAACTGGATAAAAACAGAGTCCAATTTGTTGTTTTGTCCTTGAAATCTTCAAATAACAGACAAACAAAACTCAGACAGAGATTCGAATCTTGTGGAGTTGTCATGGTCTTGTGTCGTAAGGCCAGTTTTCTCTCTCCCCTTCTTTTATGACTTTTTGAGATAATAAGTTGGCTCTTTACTAGCACCACCCCCATTACAGATTGTGCATGCTGATAATTACATAGCCCGGTTTCCTCACCTGTTATTGCATAGTTGCAAGCCTTCCTTTATCAGATTAGTTCCAGTAGGTCCCTCAAATTGCCAGTTTTCTCCAGTTAAAAATAAAAGTAATTTCAGATGCACACCTCTGTGGTTATATTGGCCATTGTTTGACTAACTGTGTCTGACTGGGTCATTTTACACATTGCACAACACTACCTTAGTTCATACATTTTCATCCATTTGTTTGAGGTAGTTTGGATATTAGAGTTTCCTAGTACGCTGTAATTTTGTGGTTGTTGTCATGCCCCAGAAAGATTGTTGAACCCATGGTGCCTTCCTGATTGTACCACTTGATGGATAAGGTGCTTAAAAATGTTGCACAGTGCTGTATGGTTAGAGTTTGGGAGCAGTGCATCTCAGGGACACAAACCTTCCATTCACAGCTCGACCGCTGATCTGTCAAAATTGCTTCTTCTTGCCGGGGCCCCACATGACTCCCCACTGTCAAGCCAAATCCTGTACCCTCACCTTTACAAAGTGCAAATGGGAATGTACTGTAAGAGCTCAAGGCTCAACAGCTTTGTTACCAAGGAAACTTAAGTTGAAAGTCTGCTTCCAGCTGTCCACAGGGACACAGAGCCTTGCTTCACAATCCCACCATTGACAGAGGTATAGTGAAATTGCTGGAGACTACCAACGGAGTCCCTTTAATGCTTGTGTCCAGCAATGGTCCAAGGGTAATAAACGGTTTTCCTCGCTGATACCCAGAATTTCCCCGTTTTGTAATTTACCCATTTGTCTTTAAAGCAATAGGGCTCCAACAACTGTGCTTTTTCCCGCCTTACACCACTGTCAAAACAGCTCATTTTCAAATAAGGTCACATAGATCCAGCTCCATAGTTTCACATCAAAAGCACATATAGATTATGGTTGAAGGTTATTAAAGCAATGCCATCTTGTATCAATGCTTAATCGTGTTATTTGGAGATATCAAGTTGTTATCTTGTAATCCCCTAATTATCTCATCAAGGTCCTTACTTGTAACTTCTAAAGCCTGTTATCCTGAGATAAGGGTTTAATTATAGTGTTATGTGGAAGCATCAGCTGTTGTTTTATTCTGATCATATTATAAATGTGTCATCTTATGGGCACTGTGGAGATCAGAACAAGGGACCTATACATATCAATGTTTTTCCATTTTTATTTACTGACAAATCAATATTTCTGATATTGAAAAAAACCTTGTTCACTAAAGTTAAAAAAGATTAAAATCAATTCTCATTTTACTTCATGTTTTGGATTATCAGTAGTCAATTGTTTTTCCAATTTGATATAAATGCTTATGTGTAAAAATAAACAACAGACCACATAGCAACTATTTATGCAAAGGGTGAGTACATATATTACAGGTAATATTAACATTTAACTGCTGCTTTAGTCTCTCTTTTCGTTATTTTGTGGGAAGGGTTGTCACTAGTGTATCTCCCTTAGAATGGAAAAGACATGCAGTAAAGATATGACCAGAATTTAATATAATGATTTAATTAATGTGGACGCCTTGTAACCACCTTGTGAACACAATAACGCATGAACAGAGCAGAACTTTCAAATTGGTGCTATAACTGTATCTACTGAAAAATAGTCTCTTAGTGACCTTGACCTCAAGGTCAGAGGTCAAAGGTCAAGTTTTCTGAAAATCTTGTGAATGTGATAACAGAAGAAGGAAGGATTTTGAAATGGATACTTGGAGGCTGAGGGGTACCGCTGGCGGCTGCCTGTAAGTTTGCTAGTATACTAGTCTAGTATATCATATTTATATCATTTAACTATCATAGTAAAATACTGTCATGCAATGCTTTTTGTTATGGACTTTTAAAAAACATAATTACTTGATCATGTGTACAGTTTTCTATTTAACTGTTAATTTAATCTGTTCAAATGCTGAGACAGCGGGTGTACTTTCACATGGCTTAAAAAATCTGCTGTTAGTGTTACCACAGCCCGATTATCCCTCACAGCCCTCCCCCTCCCCTGATTTTCCCAAAGTCTAAAAAACTTCCTCTGAGACAGGACAAATAGGAGACCTAATTAAGGCTTCTTAACAGCATTAACAACCACAATGAAAGTGCCTGTCTTCAGACTCGGAGAAGCACTGCACTCCTCTTGAGTTCTGTGTGGGCTTTTCATGCCAATACATTTTATGAAGCAATACAGTGTCTGGGAATCCGATTCATTTTCTGCTTTACTCGCTAGGTAGGTCTGAAGGAGCCAGCTTGAATAAGGAGCTGTTTTCCCACCATCCGACTTTCTCATTACCCAGGCCTTCACCTCTTACCGGGGGACTGACAGTGTCTTGCACCCTTAATTCTGACAAGGGTTAAGAATCATTACATGTGATGGAGCCAGCAGGCTGGCTAGCTCTGGCACCCCCTGGTCTTCCTACATTCGTTAAGCCTCTCAGAAGAAAAGGCAGATTAAGATAGCCTTAACTGGAGCATGTTTTACCCCCACACATTATGTCAAGC
The DNA here is from genome assembly GCF_000239375.1 of Pundamilia nyererei. Lineage (NCBI taxonomy): Eukaryota > Metazoa > Chordata > Actinopteri > Cichliformes > Cichlidae > Pundamilia > Pundamilia nyererei. The sequence goes on from NW_005187416.1 coordinate 934,755, forward strand.
TTTAACCTTTTCAGCTGAAACAAACAAAACAGTGAGCGCAAGTGCTAACAGGGGATGTTTGCCCGCTGGTGAATGTATTTGCATGTGTTTTTTGTTAAGTACAGTTAAACATTGGTTATGGCTGTTAGGGAAGGGGCAGTGGGGAGGAAGGTGACATGACTGAAGACAAGCACTTACAGCTAACTTTGTTATCCCTGTTGGGGAATATATTAGATTGTCTTCCTTCTGTTAGCAAGAGGTGGTTTGCCATGTGAAAAATAACAGAAACTGTCAGGATTTCAACATGTCGATGAACAGGTAAAGGGAAATATTCAAGCTTTTTTTCTGATTTAGGTCTACTGTAACAATCTGTGGTGAAAGTTAATCTGTTTTCAAGGTACCGTGGTAGAAACAGATGACAAGAGCAGCATTAATTTGCAGATGTAGTGAAGGATAGTGAAACTTCTCTGATTCTGCCCAATTTAGTTTATCTGTCTGCAGACAAACCATCAAAAAGAACCCACTTCCAGGTTTCTCATTCTCTGAGGGAAAAAAAGACAGTCTTTGTAATAGTTGTGAACAGAGTGTCAGAAGTCTGCAGAAATGATGTCTTGTGTAGTTGCAAAGTAAACACACCATCAGTTTGGGGTCTCTATATGCTGAAACATCAAAAGAGCAGAATCTCTCGGTGTGAGTTTTGTCATAGTCCAGCAGAAACCTTGTTTAAACTCTGCAACAAATGCAAAAATAGGCCCCATTATGTCTTTGTACATTTTGAAGCAAAACACAGTCATTTAAAAAAAAAAGAAGCTATTTTACAGTCATGGGAATAAATACACTAAACACTTTCGAATATAGGAGCAAGTGAGTATTTTACTAAGGATGAGTCATGCAAGCTAAAAATATGGTGTTTTTCTGAACAACTAGTTGAAAACAGTTTTTTTTAAATAAAAAGGGCTCACCTCCTGGGGAAATTAAATGCACCTAGCAGTTTGCAAAGGTACTTTTTATAGTTCTTGTTAAAATGCTGGCTTGTTGTTGGCATTAAGGACTTTTGGTTATCTGCAGTCCTGTGAAAAAAGCATTTGTCTGCTTACTGATTTCCTTTTTTTGTATATTTCTCACAAGTTTCAGAATATCAAACAAAATATCAAACATATTTTAATAATAGATAACAAGAAGTTATTTTATTTTGTTTATTATGGGAAAAGGCTAAAATGTAATTGCCTCCTTGTTGCCCACACACACAGGGATTATTCTATATGCTGATGCAACAGACGTTTTGTGTCCTGTTACATCTGACACGGTGGAGGTAGTATGATGGACTGGGGCTGCTTTGCTTAAACTGATGGAACCATAAACTCTGTTCTCTGAAAAACCAAAAAAAAAAAACCCAAAATGAAGGTTTTGTAGTGGCCTAGTCCAGACTTAAATCCAGTTGAGAAGCTTTGATATTAAATTACAGACCTTTCATGCTCGAAAACTCTCCTAAAATCCACATAAAACAGAAGAATGACCAAAGAATGGGCCAAAAGTCCTCAATAGTATAAAAAGTAATTGCTCCATAGACCCAATAACTGGCTGTGCCACCCTTGGCAGCAAGAACTGTAATCGAGTACTTTTGGATCCAAAAAACTCAGACAGGGTCTGATTATTCAAGACTTTGTTTATGAGAAGGATTTTAAATTCAATTCTAGATTTAACAGGGAACCCAAGAAGAGATGCCAATATAGGGGAAATAGGGTCTCTCTCACCTTCTGCATTCATTTTGGAAGAATATTACAAATAATCTATTTCATTGTCTGGGCGTAGGAGCTCTCTGGGACCATTAGTGAACAGAGACTAACATAACTTCAGGCTGTCTCACTTATGGGTTGAAAAGTGTGTTCCAGTCTATGTAACTCACAGGACATTTGAATATGTTTTTGGGGGATATTCAGAAATATCAACTCTGGCAGTTTTTAATGCGTTTGAAAACCCTCTTCTCTCATGAGTGTGCCCCGTAGCTTCAGATCTTCTTGTTGTGAACTTAATGATGTTAGCTTTAGTTGGAAGCCACACTTTACTCTTTAATGTTGTCTGTCTTGAGAACTACTTAGTGCATTCATTCATTTGAGGATCTAGTTGTGCATTCTCTTTAATGGCTCTCTTGCACTGTCGCTGTAGTGGCGCCTTCATTTTCTTCTGCTGATGCAGAAAAGATGCTCACCTTCACCAGCCACCTACAGTTTTGCAGGTCTAATTCAGATCGCACATCACTGGGTGGCCCCCTTTCCAATTATGGCTTCTATTTACAGTATAATTACAGTAATATTTTCTCACTATAATGTAATAAACTAGGAGATAAGCCTGCGGATATCAAGCTGTAGAGGGGATCACTAGTTCACCATTTGAAAAACCTAATTGTGTTCTGTGCAGTAGAGGCTTTTTAAACAGCATTTAAAAGCTAATCAAATCAAGGATTTGCCCAAAAAGGCATCTGGCGAGACAGCTTTTTATAGAGGCCTTTGCACAGCTTGTCTCTAATCTGAAAATGAAATTTTACTTTCAGCCGTCTGTTATCTTCTCTCGCTGTTGTGCATCAATGGTCTTGTCTTTTGTTCCAAACAAAATTGTTTTCTCATGCCTGTAATATCAGTAATCTTGCGCATTAAATTGCAAGTGAAAAAAAAGCAAGACAAAGAGGACGACTTAGTTTAAAGAACAACCTGGCAGGCACTGCGGTGAAGGGACAAGGATCCTGCATAACTGCTGCCAGTTCTTTTCTGCTGCACGGTTAATAGCGGAAAGAAGAAGCCACTCAGCAGTACAATTTACGCGTATCTTCTCAGAGCTATTCCCTCAGTTTGAAATGCTCAACAGAAAAAGAAAGCCTAAGCAGAAGAAAACAGACGTTGTGTTTTTTAGATGCTTTTAAAGCTTCAGTCATGATAAAGAGAAAGCACACAAAAATCAAAACATTTAACAAAAATCGTCCGTTATTCATTATTCGTTATTTACTTAACAAAAAAACTGAGCCAAAATGTAGAAGCAGTGTGTAAGAAAAACAAACAAACTACTGCTTTCATATGAATTAAGAGGGTAAATAGCAAGCAGGTGCTACTAATCAAATGCCGTTGATTAATTAGTCATCAGTAAACATCGGCGTCACTTAAAAAGCAGATGTTTGAGCATTTTGCAGGACAGCAAACTGCAATAAGGGTTACAAAGCTATTTCCAAACAATTTAAAGTCAATCATCAGACAGTGAGAAAAAATTATTTACAAGTAGAAAATATTCAAGACAGTTGCCAATTTTGCCAACAGTGAAAGTCCCAAAAAATTCTCCCCAAGCTCAGACAAACTGTAAAAAACCCAAGATCTGCATTTGTAGGCCTAAGTTTGCAAAACACAAGTATAGTTTGTGTTTTTGAATGGCTGCTGGGAGAAAGCCTCGTCTCACTAAAAAGAGCGTGGCAGCACAATTTCGGTTTGCAGAGTTGCATCTGAACAAACCACCAGACGTCTGCAACAATGTCCTTTGGATATTGTCCCACGTGTATGCATTTACTGCCTCGAACCGGAGTTTCGGCCAGTATTTTTCAATCCATTGTACAATATCCCTATACTGCTGTTTACCTACTGTCCTTATTTTCTGTGGTCTTCCTCAGCTGCTTATCTCTCTGTGTATCTGTATACATTACACTCTACCGATCATCAAAAGTATGCAATCCATTCACATCTCCAAAAAAAAAAAAAGGTCCTAACCTTTTCTCTTTGTCTACTTCCACTTATCTTTTTGGTCCAGCCTTTATTTACAAGGTTGTAACTTTCAGTTCATATTTACAGCTGTGAACTGACAGAGCCAAACAGGCTGACAGGGGAAATTAGCAATTGCTCCTCTTAGTTAACATATGTATTAGCATATGTGCATGTTTACTCATCTTTATTTATGAAAAGTGTTACCCCAGCATAACCGATTAGGCCTCTGATCAACTAATTATCCTAACTAAAACGCCCCAATCATAATTGTCTCGTAGGTGTCCCAAAGAGGTAATTGGTTTCAGCAAGAGTTGAACTTTTAATTCAAGCTGCCAAAGGAAGGTTTTAAAGGAATGAAATCAGGATTTTAGACGTTCAAGTTTCAGTATATTTCTTAATATTCTCAGGTAAGAGTCTGACATTCAAAGTATGCTATAGAGCTTACCTCTTTGCACTACTTTAATATACACAAGATTCTAAAAAAATAACCTCCCACCTCTATGAGTAATGTCCATACAGTCCACTACATATTTCTGCCTCTTTTTAGTCGTCATCCTTAAATGAAACTGAATTTTCTGTGTATTCATTTGAGTTATCTGGTACCAGGGAAAAAAGAAAAATCTTGTTATCAATGGGGAAGCTGATGGCCTTAGGTTACAATTGTTACTTTCCAATGACTTTTTCATTTATATTACTATTTTATCAGCTATCCAGTGTTACCAACTTGATGAATAACCATTGTGTTGTAGTAAAGTAGTTACCAGAGGAACTGTGCAGAGAATGTTTTGAAAGGATGGGTAGAAATTCTGACAAATACAAAGAATCACACAGTCATGTCGCCTCTAAGAATCTTAATGCGGTTGACTTGGAGTGAAGGCCATTTAGAGCGTGTCACAGACCTGCAGGAGTGTTAGAAAAGTCCCTTTTTCTTGGTGTGACAAGTTTATAATACTTCTGCGGGGAATTTGTCAGCTACAGAATATGGTAGACACAGAAAAATTACATGAATTTATGTAGCGTTTTGGTTTTGAGATATTCAAGGTGATCTCAGTATTGGAGGGCATTTGCGTGTTTCGGCCCTGTGAGTTCGTAGTAGTGGCAATACTGATTAGTGAGGATAAACGTGATTATTGGGAGCAGATGTGAGATTTAGTGGCGTGACAGAAACGTTCCTTTTGGTTGAGCACTGACTCACAGGACTGACACTGTGTTGGACTGTATATTGTCACCAGCTTCTTAATCCAGCATCTGTTGCATAAATCCACTTCTAGAGAGAGGCTTTATCTTCATACCATCAGAATGAAAGTTGGTCTCTCTTGATTCTCATCTGTGTTCATCTCTAGCTGTCATGTAGCCACTATAGTTATGAAATATGGGACTACAGAAAACCTACCTTAAAAGAAGCACATCTTTGGGGGCAAACGTGAAGCTATTGCTTTAAAAAACAAACCAAAAAAAATGACCCCGTTCCCCTAAAACGAACAAAGCTTTCTGGCTAGCTATGATTAGAATGATTGTACTGAAAGAAAGACCAGATAAAAGAAAGGTAAATAAAGAATAAGTACAAATAGACATTTGTCAATGGTTTATTTAAATTAAACAAGACATTCTACAGGTTGAATAAAAACACTCAGACTGTTGTTCAAGGTTCAACAATGAAGACGTGCACGGGTGGAAGCTCGAAGGAGATCCACACCCGAGGCCTTGCTATTTATACAAAGGGACAGTTGCATTTCCTGTTTTTCAAGCATATTTATCAGCATGTGTGTGTGTTCTGTGTGTGTGTGTGTGTGTACGTGACAGGATGTAATGGCATGTGATACACAAATATATGAGCATTGTAATACATTCGAAAGCTTCATAACGGAGGTATCTTTTAATAATAGACATCTGCAGTTTAAACTTTAAGAGTGACTTCTAATGTCCCTGTGAAATATATGAACATTCTGAAGCATGCTAAGTAATAAAACCTTAATGCATAAGTGAATAAATCATAGTACAACTTAAATTCTTCTAACAACATTATAAACAGTTGTTTCAGCAGCAAAAGCACAATTCAGAGCTGAGGATTGCAAAACTGATCGGCCTCATTTGCATAGCTTTTCAGTCCAAGTGGGCATTTTGTCCAAGGCCTCATTTTCCGATCTGTAATTTCAAGGTTGATCTGTCTGGAGAGACATGCCCCATAAAAGTCAATTAGACACCTCTACACAGGCTCTAGTGAATGATTTAATCTCCTATCATATGAGGAGTTCTAATCAACGATCAACCGTGGATCACTACTATTGTCTCTTACTATCTCTTGGAGACTTCTCTTAAATGTTGAATGGTGTGGGGCCAGTGATGCATCTCTGTTGGTGTGTTATTGATTTTGCAGCTCCATGGATACCAGGCTTCAGCTGGTACCTTTCTACTGATAAAGTTTGTATGTCTAAAACAAACAGTTGCCCTGTAGTATGTTCAGATACAGCAAAAGTCCAAGAGGATGTCCCTTTGGAGTCATCTTTATGTCAGCTTGGTGAATTGTAGTCTAATATTTAATGATTATTCAGCTCAGGTTTGGTCCAGCAACTCCCCAGAATAAAAATATGTGGCTCTGGCTGGCTGCATGTTCCAGTCTCTTCACCATCCTTTTGCTTTCTGCCATTTGGCACTCAGTATGAAGCTAGCCTGAAAATGGCCCTGATGAGAGTTTGAGAAAGAAAGCGCTAAGCCTCTAATGCACAGCATTCTTCAGCTAAGGCTTATTGGTACTTGGGCCAGTCCCAAAGTATTAACAGCAGAACTGACCCTTGAATTAATGCATATGTCTTCGGCATGATACTTATGTGCCAAAAGAATGTGAAGACTTTTTAATTTGAAGTCCTTAAGTTCCGAAGAAATGTAATACTCATTCTTGGAGCTTTGTCGCTGCTCTTTCGAGGGAAGTTTCTTGCTTTCACTTTTGAATATAAAAAGCTCCCTAGTCTCAAAGTAAAGTAAAACAATCTGCTGAGGTAGTGAGATGATCTTAGGAATAAGTAAAATTCATTCAAATAAATTAATTCGCAATATCAAGGTCGGGGATTCACAAGAAAATTATTTTAAGGATATAAGCAGATAACTGGCAAACATCTGCAAATGGGACTGAAGTGCTTGTTTACCAAGTTCTTGCTTCCAATTAAAGCACAAATCTGGACTTGTGAATAAATGATAAAACTCAGGAAGGTAGATTATGTGAGTCAAGCTGCTGAGTTATCTGCCTATCTTTGTAATGAAGTAAGCAGGGTGGCCCTGATTGAAATAGGCGGCCAGGAAATGACAGCTTCAGCGAATCACACGGCATCAACAATTTTCCTTAGAGGAAAATTGACAGTTGCCAAAGTGGCCATTATTCTCAAGCAATCAGGCTTTGTAAAAGTGCTGACACCAGGTGAAAATAACCTCTTATTCAGAGCCGTGTATCTAAAGCTATGTGGGACGCTGCCGTCGTCACACAAACACCTCATCCATCTCAATAGCATGATTAAAACACAGATGTGGACATAAGTTAATGTAGCATTTTATCAAATTTAATGGTGGCGCCGACTCACAATTCATCAAATAAACGAGAGATGATTAAAGATGTTTTTCTTTTCTTGTGGGTTATTAGCATAACAGTCCCTTGTGGCATGAAAAACTTTGCATTGATTGACTAGGTGCAGCACTAACCTTTAGGCTATACTTTTTTTTTTTCTCGTTGGTATCTTGGGTGTGCATCCTCAAACTGTCAAGCTGTCACGTTAAACTGGATGAATGCCAAGGGTCTATGTTAAGCTTTTCAAATGAGACTGGGGTGTTGTGGTGAGTGCACTGGTTTGAAATGGGATCATTATTTAATTTGGGTAGGGAAATTCAAAATTATACCATGCAAATCCATTAATGATGCCCGATGGCCAACAGAGGATGATCGGCTGTATTAAATGCTGCGTGTCCTGTACCTTTTTTCTCTTATCTGTGTAGAGGTATAATTTTGGCTCGTGAGCTTACAGAGTAGCTGTTTCTACCAATTTAGCTTGGTTAGTCATTAAGAAAAGTGTGAGGAAATACTGAGAGCTTGAGGTGAGCTACAGAGAAAACAACAGTTGCTCCCTGTAAATAGGTTAGAGTAGATCCTTTTAGGTTGCACAAGTTTTATTGTAGTTACTGTTTACTGTTACTGTAGTTGTTTTGTTTACTGTTCGATGCTGCTCTCCTATGATTCACTGATCTAATTGATTTTCTCATGATACTTTTAGAAGTGTATGATTCATCAAGTCACCTGCAAAACAGTTTTTAAGTGTCCTTTTGAAATTAATTTCCAAGGACGACCATTTGGCGTCCGTCCATCCACCCATCTATTTTCTTTCACTTATCCAAGGCTGGAGTCTGTCCCAGTTCTGTCATAGGGAAATAGGCGGGATCCACTCCGGACAGGTCGCAGAGCTCACGCATAGACAGATAACCAATTTTATCAATGCTTATTAATGTTTAACTGCTATGATACATCAGTAAGACTGATAATCTTAATAATGATCACACTAATTGCAATATGTATTATGGGGGATATCATTCATTCTCTAAGACAACTCAACAACTAAAAATGATATTGTATCACAGATGATGAAACGTCACAAAACTGGCCACCTGTCTATGTCAGTATGTGTTCACTTCTTTTTTTTAGGAGGTAGGGTACGAGTTCGGGTGGGAGGCTCTGGTGTTCTTTTTCTTTATCGGAGTGGAAGGCAGTACTATAAATTGATATGAGAGAAGCAAAATGAGCTTTGAGCTGGAAAGGTTTTCCCACTGGGGATTATGCAAGACAAAGTTGGCCCAGATATAAGGATTTTGTTGTTGTTTGTGTTGTATTTCTGTTTGTTTTTGGATTATGACAGTCAAACATAGTAAGGTGAGATTACAAATGATAATAAGATCTTTCTTTCAAATCACTGCCAAAGCATTTCAGACTCGTCAGTCTACTTTTACACTTTTAAAGACAATTGTTTTTGTTGTTTTACAATTGCTGAACGATATGACAGAAATGATAGATTTGTTTTTCCTTCTTTAATAACTGCTTCCAAATCAGTGACAGTTTTAGGTATGGTTAAATTAACACTTTACGGTGGATTTCACGTAACTTAAGAAATTGTCTTCATGTAGTTGTTAAATTTTCCTTTAAAAAAAGAAAGTAAGAAGTAAAAATAAGTAAAGGGCATATGCGTGACATTACGTGACATCTAAGAAAGAACACTGCCAGGTAGGTCTATGCTGTATATTATCATCAATATCATCATGTTTTAAGGAAATTTGCTATACTGATATTTCAGACAATATAGAAAAACAGCGGTTTATTGGTCATTACAGATTGCAGGATGACTGACTACCTAATTTACACAGTGACTCTACTGCTGTAATGTGCGAGCAGCAGCGTTATAGTGCAATACTAATGACACAGCATGATGCAGAGTGACAAGGTATAAGACAAATGGGAGAACAAAAGTAGATTTGCCTTGAAATTTCAAGTGTAACACAACTGCTTAAAAAGTTACACATGTAACTCTTAAGCAGGCTGCACAATATTCTCACATAATTCCACAAAAAAACCCAATTAAATGCAATTTTCGCACACTGTCTCACTTAACGCTTATAAATTTATTTCACAGCTTTTCTGTCCCGTCGACCTTCATCAGGTGCCTGATTTTAATGTGACGTTGTAAGCAGGAGTCACATTTAATTGTTTTTGTAGAATTTCTTCTCCCACGCACCCGTTGCACCTTCAGATGTGCAGAGATTTTGTATTAGTAGTTTTTGACATCATGAACATTAAATATTTTCCACCTGGCAAATTCTTGGGTGGAGCTTTTGTACCACCATGTACACTCATCAGTTGTTTCCTGTCATATGGAGTGCAGCTAGCAAGCGATTCAAATTATCCAGGTTGAGCCATTTATGTACGTTTGTGCTGCACATGACCAGCTGCTAGTATCGCCTGTTTTGTAACCTGGTTGTTTTTGCCTCAAGCGAAGAAACAGTTTTGCTGTTTCCACCGTTATCAGTAATCGTTTTCTTCAAATTGCTCTGTTGGCAGTTGTTAAAGTAGCTCTCGTTTCGCTACATCCTCAGTGGAGGCTGAAACACGTGCTCAGTCTCAGACATTCCTGGGCTTGTCACGTGTTGTTTGTACTGGAGAACATAAATCCACGGTGTTGCTATATCACTCATATCATGACATGAAAGTTCTTGTGGATCATATCACAGCTGTTAAGTTAAAGAAATCTCTTATATGACTTCAGAAAAAGCAACTGTAAGTCTTTGACGAATGCTGGTCTAATGCTTTTAGACATTATATAGATAACACATCACCTTGTAGAGAGTTGACAACCACACTTGTTTGTGCTGCTCAAATGTGTATTTTTATAGAGGCATTGTTAAACTCTCTTGGGTTTTTATACACTTCACTGGTGGCCCTCTTCTCTGTGTTGGTGTATTTTCTTTTTTTTAACATTTATTCACTCATATTTGTATATTTTATGGTTGTTTTTAGTTTTTCTTTTGGCTTAGACATTAATTCCATTTTAGCCCTTGTCTGGTAGTGAGTGGGAGTGGGATTGGTTTTAGGGGATTAGTTTTCACATTTTGTCCTTTTAATTTTTTGTGTGTTTTTTAGTGTTTCTTGCCTAACTTCCTTCTTTTTGTACCTATTATTTCTGTAAATGGCCTTGTGTTTGGGAAAAACCAGTAAACATAATTTAAAAATGACTGATGTCAGGTTTTTAGACTTATTTTTCATATTTAAATGTTACCATTTGGTTCGTTTGATAACTATGTATTTGATAATCCAGGCTTGACAGAATTTGACAGAATGGGTCAAATAACAAGGACTTCCAAAACAACGTGTGAGTGCTTGACCAGATTTTCGCTGGTCTGTTGTCACTAAACATCTTCTAAAGCAGGTCTTTCTGTCAGAGAGGATGGCCATAAGGCACTAAAGGGACTACCTAAATAAACAATTAAACACAAAACTTTCACCCAGGAAACAAAATAACTACTATATGGTCATGTATATCCTAAATGTCTTTTCATAATAGGCCATCAAATATCCCTGTTCTGCCAGATTTGCCAGCATCACAAAGATCTAAAAAGGTGACACACTGGTTGCAGCAGTACTGGACATAAAAGTCATCTTTTTCAGTCGTAAGGACCTGGTTTGTCTTGCAGTTGGGAAATTTGTGTGTTTTCACTTTTGTTTGCACAGTTTGTATCACTTTCATAAAGTTTCTACACCAAATCTAACCCATAACCTGATGAGCACCTCTATAGAAACATAATTCATCTCACAGCTATAAATTATAGTAAATGGTATAAGCGGTGTCATGACCTTGCATAGCTACTGTATTTCACTTGGCTTATATGGCCACTTTTTCAATCACAGATGATGGTATAAATTCCTAATGTTATGGTCATAGCCCTGCACTCGTCCTCCTTATCATCCCAGCTGGATGTACTGTCAACAGTGACCGCAGTGTCAGGTTTGCATAGTGGAATTGCTGGTTATTTTTAGCGTCCTTTACTGAAACATAGGGCCTCGGTGTCTACTGGGGAGGCTTTGTCTCCAGTTTTCTTTGGCAGCTGCCATGCACCTTCCCACCAAAGAGGAAAAGTAGTTGTTGTCAGCTGCAACAGGATGACAGCACTCCGGGGACGGACAGTGGGACTGTGTGGCCCAATGGCTCGGCTAGCCAATTAGCATACAGAGATTGCCCTGTCAGACATGCTCAGAGAGAGGGAAAAAAATTGAAGATCTCCACAGAGGGTGGGTGGTAACCTGTAGTAGCCATCTATCAATTAGCCCTAAAAGCCTGGATGTTAGCGTTTGTCCATATGCTTTCTGGAGTCTCTTTCTGAGTACTGTTTTCCTCTGAGAGTTGCAGCATCATTTATCTTTCAATTGATTTTCATATTCTTTCTTTTCACCCTCATCTCTTTGCTTCTTGTTCCCCTTTTGCCCTGTATCTGTTGCCATCCTTTCCCCATATTTATTTAGCGCTGACACATCTCCTCCTACTTATAGATTTGATGTCTCTCCTGCGCTCACTCTTTGTCAGTCCAACTAGCTCCCCTTACTCCTTCCTCCCTCCCTCGTCCCAGTGTGAAGGGGCCAGCCTTCACCATGTGGGGCTTCATTAGGTCTGCCTGGACAGCTCTCACTTTGGTAATGAGATTCCATTATTGGATGAAAGTGTTAGATCCCAGCAGTGTGCATCTCTCCCCTCCATTCTAACTTATTGGCGCTCGGCCTCCCTTCTTGTCCCCACGCCCGCTCCATATGCTGTGACTCAGCATGCGCCGCAACAGCTGGGTTTGCAACTGCATGACAAACGGCAGTACTTTAATCAAATGCCTAAAGAGTGCACAGTTATCCTCCAGCCACATTTGGTCCGAAACTCATTTTCCTTCCCTGTGCTGCTTAAGTCGCAGTCTCCTAACCCATGCATCGCTGAAGCCCCTTCTTACTACTATAAATACAAATTTGCTGGACTCTACAAAGTTCCTTTTTTTCTCCCACAGAGTAAATGTACAAGAGGAGGCACTTTTCACCCTGAGGCATTTTACCATTAGCAGTGCAGAGGCTTGTCTTTTTGTTTTGATGCTTAATGATAGCTAATCAATTATAAAACATATTACTCTCTTGATTTTTCATGCCCAAAGCACTCTGAATAGAAGTGCTTTGGGCTTCAATGTTTGGACAAGCCTGCCTTTAGTTCCTGTTCTTAACAGACAGTTATTTTATGTTTTATGTTTTTTTTGACTGAAAACAGGGTTATGGGCATTAAAATATGGTAACAGAAGACCTTTCCCTGCCTATTGAATCTAACCTATTAGAGATTGTGGCGCTCATTCTTTTGTCTAAGAAAGGACGGTCCCTTTTCCCAGAAGTCTGATTTCCTACATATTTGAACAACCAGGATGCTGTTTTTAAAGGTGACTACCATCTCCCCACATCAGGTGCCTCCTCACTCCACTGGCTGCTCATGCTAGTACTTTGAGAGTCGGAGAGATCCCCTGATTAATCACTTAAGAAAAGTCCCTTCTTGTTGATAAACTAATTACCCAGTGCATACTGACCAGCCAACGTGATCCCGGCTCCAGGCATAAGTCAAATCAATGATCCCACTGTTAATTTATCTCACGCTTGACAACGTAATAGGCCCTCTGGAGTAAGCTGACTAATGAGGACTTCCTAAAGGTTAAGTAAACACAGATGATTTTAGAGGGACAGGGCACACCAGTAGCTAAGTGGTCCACCCTCTGTGTTCCAAAATGGGAGAATAGTAATAAATAGTGTTGCTGAGTTATTTTGTAGACTCTTCTTTCAAGAAATGAACTCTGACTGTTGAAGATCTGTTTGTTCTTATTAAATTTGATTTGGTAGTTTTTCCCATCATGTTTGTCAGAAATAATAACAAAAATCGATGAGACTGCAAAATAAAGCAGCGGGATCGCTAAAGAAAAAAGAATAAGAAGTCTGATGAGACACAAGCATTCACACAATCAAACGGAATTTCAGAAGAATGGGAACAATAGAAAAGATATTTTTATCTATAATCCAAAATGTTTTTAACGTGACAACTTGTTGATTCAGTATTTACACAGCTGTATTTCCACAGTTCAGGACAATTTTTCTAAAGCTACAGTACAAATCCTTGCCAGCAGTGAGCTCTGAGGCTGAACAACAAAGCCAAAGGTAGAAACGCCACCAGCTACTGATTATCTCAATTTATAAAGGCTGATAAATAGAAATTAACAGCATAAAAAAAAGAGTTGGAACAAACACCTTTGAATAGTTTGTCTAAAATAATATTCTGATATATTGGGTTTTTAAATCAGCAGTACTGGTGCATGTACTGGGTTCTGCTCATTTCCATTCCCATGACAAATGTATGGGGGTGATTTTTTTTTAATAATTCACTTAAAATGAAAGTTTATACTATTATGACCTGACCTTTTTTGACTGAGGTTTTAGGTCCACTATTTTTAGTCACTGAACTAGATCTCTCAGCTAGGGATGGAGCAAAAATACATTTCGATATTCAGTGGGGAAAATTCGATTTGTAGATTACCCCCAGAACCCCCACCTCCACTCTCAGTTGACTGTGCTTAGTTGTGGCAACTTGTAACATGCTAGTTTTAACTTTTTAATTTCTCGAAATTGTTTGATGGTGTTCTGCGACACTTTCTGATGGTGTTTTTTTTCTTTTAGCCATTTATTTTTAAAAAGTTCTGACCTGTCCTATTGCCTACAACATTTGAGGTGTTGTTGACTCTTGAAATCGATGTTTGTGCTTCAGTCAGAATCTTGTTTTTTACTTTTTATGTTGCCAAGCATGTATTACTTATATCATCTTTAAATGCTCTTATGCAAACCTGGCACTCCGCCCTCTCATCTCAATATACTCACTGCTGGCTCCACAGCACCAAAGGTCAGTAGACTTCAAATTTAACCCCTTATCGACCAAGCATCATTTAGGCCGCCTGGACTCATTGGTCATTTTGGCTGTAAAAGGGCCAGAAATTATACGAAGTGTGAAGTATAAGTGAATTCTTTTACCCCCTTTTTTCAGAATCACCTCAGCTGTCAACATCTGGCAGTCATTTTACATTATTGTATTGTTATGACAATGGAACAAAAGTTTAAAGTGGAAAAAAATAAAAATCGTACTTTTCAGATTTATAGTTAAGTGGAAACTGAAGTGGAAACGGGAACAAAATGTAACACATTTTTCTTACACTGTCACACTTTAATGTAACATTGTCACTGTAACATTGTCACTGTACCCATGTCTGAATCATGGCTGTGGTTATAACATAGTTCTGCTTCGTTACTGCCTTCACCCTTCTTAGTAATATGCTAAAACTACTGTGTTTATGTAGTCATATTTTGTTAAAGGCCAACTGTCCTCGCTGTGTAGAGGCTTTTATTAACTGCTTGGTATCCTTGGTGCAAAAACCTTTAATTTGTAGTTTTTTTGTTTGCTTTAGATTTTGTTCCATTGGGCAGAAATCCTCCAAATGCAACACATTCTTGGGCAAAATTGACGTATGAGTATGATCAAAAGAGAAAAACAAAAGGGACAAAGTTTGACAGATGAAGTCATTTAGCCTTATTGCCGTATATCCATACAACCACTGGGGAAATAATCCTCAGCTATGTCTTTCTTCTCCAAGTAGGGTTGCATGATTTCCATGCTTGACCTTGTCATGCTTTTGTTACACATTCAGAAGAATCTCCTCCTTTTCTTTGACTTACAAGTTTGAATGAAGTTGTGTTTCAAGAATAGGAGGATAGAAGTTTTCAACTGAAATCATATTATACTTGAATCTGGATAGCATGAGTGAGTGAATAATATGAACTGTATTAGGCTAGGCACCCTGCTTGCTTTCTCATGAATAAATAACAAATGAGCGTGAGTCGGAGCATGGAGACATCAACTCCATTACCATTCTGTTTGCCCCGTCCGATATGTGGGGAGCAGAAATGAGAAGTGAATTGCTGCATTATGCACCCAATTTTCTATAAGGCTCCTGGCTTTCTTTGTAGATATTTGGTGAATGGGTTGTATGGAAATTCTAATTTTTCTCTTGTCGCAAAGAAGAAAACACACTCATAAGTATTGCTTATATAAAACTGTTTCCAGTGTTGGTTTCAAATCTTTTACATTCTAGAAAACATCCAGACAATATCAGCTGATAGATCTTGCTTTGAAAGTTCCTCTCAAATCTTTCTACTGTCACCTTTTATAACCTTGGCAATCCAGTATAGAGTTCAAAAAAACAATGTCATGCCCATGCTGTCTTTTGCTTCCCCTCTTGCTGTTGCTTTCATTGTTTATTTAGTCATTCTCAGACAGTTTTCCAGCTAATCCCCACCGTCCCCGGCAGGGAATTCAGAGGAGCAGCCAGGCCTACATCACACTCCAAACCCAACACAGAGCTGGAGCCTACAGGGTCACAGGTGGAGATCTTGCTCCTTGATGTTTTTGTCCATGCTCCCCAGCCAGAGCCCAAAGCCATTGTTTTCACATTGAAAAAAGGGGGGAAAGAAAAAAGAAAAGAACAAATTGCAAGTGCCTGACATTTTTCTACCAAAGAAAAGAAAGAAGATGTGGACACTTCTGTGATTTTTGTGCCACTGCAATCATATTTGTTTATTACAAATATTTTTAAAACGTTAAAGGCAATCCCTGATACACTGAGTCACTGTTTTTATAATGAAGTATTCTATTAAGCATTTGATCTTGTAAGCTATATAGTGTTTGTTCAGATAGGCCACAGTGTTAAAAGCCTGAATGGTACATTTTATATTGCATATAGTAATCTGCAAGCTGCTTTGCAACCCACCTCCACCTGCAGACAGAATTAACTCTTATTTTGAGTCTTATGGTCCTGACTAAATTGTATTTGGGGAATATACTAGAATTCCTGGTTTACAAAAACAAATGGAGGGGTGGAGGGGACGACTGCTACCATGTAAACCTCCCTAAGGCTGCCCGCTTGGATTTTACACCATGCTTCTGTGCACAGTCCAATTTGAACGGGAACTGACACTGTTTGCGGAGGATGTTTCAGTGTACAACTAATTAAATGGCAGCAACCCATGAAATAACCTGAAAGTGACCTGGAGTGGTTAAGCTTAGGCAATTAAAACTACTTGTTTAAAGTTAGTAAAAGAAAAGAATGTGGTCATCGTTTCACATCCATCACAGAATTTTGTTAGGAAAAATCAGACATTGTATTCCCTTCAACTTTTTCTTGCTAGAAAGCATTTTCTGAACTGTTATGATCAGGTTACTCACTCTAAATTGTTATGATAAAATAGTGAAAAAAATAGTCTGCATAAAAAGTTTTTAAAGCATGCTCATATATCCATTAAGTTGCTATATAAAGTACTTCCTGCACATGGTCCTGCATTCCACTCACTGTGGACATGTAGTTTTTCAGACTCGAAGTAGCTGTTGTGCAGAGATATTGCATTTTCTACTAAATTTACTTTGACACTGACTAGAAACCTCAACCATTTCTTGTGCTTTGTTGCCTCAATAGTGAGATTACTGTGTGTGTTTCCTGTGTGTGTGTGTCGTGCACACATGCCGTGATGGATGAAGGTATGCTTCATTCTGCACTCCCTGACACCGTCCCATCTGCTCTCTCTTTCTTCCATCCATACCTTGTTTTTAGCCTCTGCTCCCCCGCTTGGCTCAACAAATAGTCGTTGTCACTTCCCCAACTGTAACAAATACATGGTAGTCAAACACAGACATTAATTAGGAAGCATGGCATCCCTGCAAAGAACATCAGAGTTGTGCATTGAAAAATCCTTCCGCAGCATGCTGAATGTAGAAAAGAGGGTAGGATCCTGGGCAATTCACTGCAACTCACAGGCCTGGGCCAATCTAGAGGCTTAATTTTACATGAAAAGCAATTAACAGCCAGAAAGTCATTTTAGTTTTATTAAAGCACTCACAGGGGCTTTATCACATTGGAAATTAAATTGATGAATTGATACTGAAATGATCCATTCTACCTAACTGACCACTAACTTGTTATTTAATAGCTTTAGTATGGTTTCGCCAACTCTCAGCTGTGATGCTGAAAATGAAACGAAAACATGAAGCCATGTAGTCATTCAGAAAAAACTCCCCATTAATATAACTTCAAAATACTTTTGTGGTTTCTGGGAACAGCTTTGCTAGAATGTGATGTTCTTAACATTGATCAAAAACATGCTGCACCAATGGAAGATGGAGTTATTCTTTGTGCTTTTTCAACAGCTTTGCACAGCTGGGTTGATCTCATTCACATTTGTTGTCATTTTTTCTGCCTTTTTCTGTTTCTGGCACAGCAAGATCACAAAAATGGCATTCATAATTCTCCTTAGAGAGCTAGGATTGACTGGGGCTGTTTTTGGCATCCTGCTAAGGGAAACCGTCATCAATGAGCACAACACCAGGTCTATCAGAACTAGATGTGATGCTGAGGTATTGAAGGCAGGTAAAGAGCTAGTTGGCCTCAAAGTCGATGAATGATAAATTATAAAGATAAACTAATAAAACCTATGTAAATTATTGTTGACATAAAATCGTGTGAGTGCATAAAAGACTGATGTGAGAACTCAGTAAAGAAAATATTTATAGGTACGTATCTGCCAGTGTTGCCAGTCTAAAAAGGTATAAATCTTTGAAAACGCACGGAAATGTTGGTGCTACTTTCTTTCACAGTGCAGCTGAAGTTCTTCTTCTCCTGCAGTATTCTTCTTTTCGAGTGCATCTTTGTTCCAATAACACTTTAATAATTTTTGCTAATGATTGTTTTTCCAATGAAACAGTAGAATAGTGCTTTAGGGAAAAATAACACTGGGTCATCAGCTTAGAACCAAGTTTGTACTTTGTTTACCTCAAATTGTGCTTTTTGTGACTGGGACAATATACAGTACTTTTATTCAGCTGTGCCTTAAGGCCTCTGGGCCACCAAGCAATATGCGTTCTACACTTTGAAAAACAGATCAAGGGTGGGAGCAAATATTTTTGTGCTAGACTTTATTGTTGATTTCTCTGCCTTAATGATGACTTCTTCCCAGCTGCCTCCCACACAGAGCCACACACAGAACCTCTGCTGGTGTATATTTTATCATCTCCCGGAGATGACTGACTGCACCAGACTGAGACTTAAGACTGGGAGGTTGCTGCGTCTTCTCTCTACTTTCAGCCATGCGCCAAAAGTAATCTAGTGGAGTTTGTTGTTCTTTAAATCTGCAATATGCAGCATTTCGCAACATACAAATAAATAAATGTGATAGGGGTTCGGTTCCTGGCAGTGGTGCCTTCTTCTTAATTTCCCATGTGCTCTGAGGAATACTATAAAGTACTTTATTTGCATTTAGAGAACTCCCAGGGCTTAAATGGGCATGAAACACGTTCAGTTAAATAATAAGTGAATGAGTCAAAGATTCAAGCTTTGTAGATAAAATCTTTGCAAGTCAACTATGATTTCCAGGTTGCTGCATGGTAATAAACATCAATCATCTGAACTTAAAAGCCTTCAAACAGCAAACTGAGACTTTGTATTGCACTATTTAGGCTTATTGATTCCTCCAACCTCCACCATATGTGCTTTTTGTTTGGTTTTAAAGCTTCTTAACATCTTGGGTGTTCACAAAGTCAGTTTGAGAAACGGATAATGTAAGTATAGCCACATGTCAAACCCATAAACCATCTTTGAAATGCTTAACTTCGCAGTCTCTAAAGTGAAGCTAATATGCTAGTGGTCTTTTTTTTTTTTTTTTAAATAACAGCCAGCAGGGGGCGACTCCACTGGTTGCAAAAACTGGCTTGTGTGTGTGCAGCGAGTCCGCACAAAAATCAACTGAGAGTTAATGGCAATAAAAAATGCATTTTTTTTTATTAATCTGTGAATCAAATAGTATTTTTTCTAAATATATCCTTTTTTTTTTTTTTGTATCAGTTTTTATGTATTTGTACTTAGTTTTTTTCAACTGTCCTTTATGATTAGATGAGGAAAAACACCATCCCAAATGTATGCTCTTCCTGTTTAAGTACCAAACATACCCAGGTTTGACATTGATCACTACCCAATTGCTCCACTGGTGAGCAAATACACTAGATGAAGATGATTGGGTGTTCAAAACCTTTCCCCTAGAAGTGGTTTTCTACTCAAACATGCTGGTTAAAGTGTTTGCCTGCAGTTTGTTTGCAATATAGTTCTTGATGACCGTAATAAAAACCACAGGCCAAGCAATAAAGCTGTTCTTTATACCAGAAGTGTTGCTGGAGCTTCAACCAATTAATGAACATCAGAAAGCCAGTACCTATAGAAATGCATTCACTCACTACTCTGTTGGGGCTCCACAAGTGTACCATGACATGGGGGTGGTCATCTTGTGGCGCTGCTGAGGTGTTATTAAAGCCCAGGCTGCTTTCATAGCAACCTTCAGCTCATGTGTATTTGTGTATTTTTGGGTCAGGTGTTTCTCATCTTCCTTCTTACAATACCCTGCAGATTTTTCTGTGTGGTTCAGGTCAGGCAGGTTGGCTGGTCAGTCAAGCACAGTAATAACATGGTCAGCAAACCATTTGCTAGTACTTTTGGTTTCCTTTTCCTGTGGAGTCAATATCAGCTAAAGTAGTTCACTGGTTTTCAGTTCTTCAGGTGACAGGAAAACACAGCAGTTATTTGAAGGCTAGATAAGCATTTTCATTGCTTTAATTGCAGTTGCAAATCCCTTTTACTGGAATCTTTTTATATTTAGCAACGTTTTTATTTTTGTATGTTTTTTAAAGCAGAGTCTAATGCCTTAAATCAAGAGGACAGCTTCAGTTCCTCGTGTATAGAGCTGTCTGAGAACAGCTAAAGCCCAGAAAATGCTTATTTCTCAGTCATATCTAGCCCTTCCGTGTAGGATTTGATCTCAGATCACAAAGATGATACTCAACTTGTTTCTGAGACTTCACTGACCAATGGCTGATATAACTGTGGGTTTTTAAATGTCAAACTTTTACTGTAACACAGTCATAAAAGAAATAGAAGAAGATGAAGAATAAACTACTTTCAGTTGTTGCCTTGGTACAAGGGGTTGCTCCACATGTTTGACTTGGCAGTTTTAAATGAGATACTCTTCCTGATTCAACTCTAAAAGGAATTTTAGTCTCTGGCTGGATTCAATGCAGCCATCTTTCAATTGGCAAACAAATGTGTTAACCACAACTGAGTTCTTATAAATGAGGTGCCGTGGTTAAAGGTGGATTCATTGTTTCCTGAAATCTATGTCACTATATTTGTCCAATGCATAAAGACTTTGTGCCTACTTACAATATATGATTCTCAATCCCTAAAAAAAATCGAATACTTTTTTTTTTTTCATATTTTAATGACTGAAAATGGCATAAAAAATATATTTTCACCAATGTCAAGCTTTGTTTTGGGCATTAAACATTACTCCCATGTTTAATAAAACCACAAACACACGAGAAATCCTCCTGAAATTGCTCGAAGAAAGAAAATGATGAGCACGGCTGTCGTAGTGAGAGGATTTATAACTGCTAAGAAGAAGAACCAGCAGAGCCAGACAGAGTACAGCTGCCCACCCTCACCCCCCAACTGCTCATTCCTCCATGCTTGGTTGGCTCAGCTAAGAGTAGTCAAGTGCAATGGAAACCTCAGTCGCTGCCGAGGTTCCATTCGCACCTCGCCAAACTCGCCTCACTTCCAATTCCCAGCTGGTCCCTGACCAACCTCCTGGCATCCGTGCTCCTCCTCTTTCCTCTTTCTAACAACTCAGCGGCTTCATCCCTCCGTCGCTGTGGCCAGCGCTACCTTTATTACTGCTCAGGCTGTGGGAAGAAGGGAGCTTGCCCACTGGCCCATGTCAGGTTAAACTCGAACCTATTTGAAACAAGAAGTGCGCGGTGTAGCGTGAGTACAAGTAGGGCGGCTGAAAAGTTGAGGTTTGAAAAGAAGTAATTAGATTAGCTTAATCTTACATGCTAACATAGACAAGAATTAAGGGTTTGGGCAGGAATGACTGATATATAAAGCTGTATTAAACCTGCTACACTCTCTGACTTTGATCTTCATTCAGTCAGAAGTTAGAACATCTGTCTAGACAGATGTTTTTATTTCTCATTTTTCAAAGGTGGTCTGGAAAGTATTACTTTTTTTCTCTCTAACTCCCCAAAAAACCTTATACTACTACGGAAAGTTCTGTTGATTTGAGCTTCTTTGGGGCATCGAGACTAGCGTCGTCTGGAGAAGTGAATCACTGATGCCTGCATGAGTGTCAATCCAGTTTTCTCAGATAAAAAGGAGCATGATATCCAATAAGCAATCACGTCTAGATGTTGGCAGCGGTCATGGCAGAAACATCCTGTGGAGGAGTGAGTAGTTTCCCTGTGGAGTGTGATTTTTTGGAAATCCTGAAGTACATTTCATTAGGCTGGTTTGCCTTTAAGTGTGTTTACGTGTGTGCATAAATGCATCTCAGTGGGCGTTTAAAAAAACGCACCTGGAGACAAAGCGGTTACTCAGGCAGAAAAGACCAAATCAAACTGTCTGTATGGGGGGGGGGGAGGAAAAAAAATAATTCCCTCTCGCTGTTGAAAAAGGGGAATAATTCTTGGATGCCAGGCAGCAAAAGCATATTTAACAAATGATTTCATAAGAGCAAAGCAAAATAAAGAAATGAGCGTGGGCAGCAAACCGATGACACAGATGTTCTACCCTGATCTTTCATCTGACTCTGAGCATCCCTTACATCTCAGGGACTCTACATGGCCATTAGTTATTTGGCGTAGGTGCACACATGCTGAGCACAGGAAGCGGCAAACTGCTGCCAGTCCTCTGGTTGCTCGGCATTGAGTCATTTCTTCTCAAATATCAAACAATATCAAACGTTCTGTAGGAAAACCAGACAAAAGTTCCAGGGGATAGATGCATAAATCCCTTTCTAGCTTTATTGCTTAAAGTTAACCGTAGTTACAAAGGCAGATTACTCCACTGTGATTCTTTTCGTTGGATTTATGAAGCCGTCTGTTTGCACAGTTTGGGTTCATACATCTTGATCAGTGCGCACGGACCTGATTTCAACTCTTTCACTTTGTCATAAATTCTGTTTAGACATATGGACAGCTAAATCAGCTGTTTGCATATTTTTACATAATTTCCAGCATACGCCACAGTAATTCAGCAGCTGCCCCTTTTTCTAAGTATTACAGCACGGCTACGGCAGTTCATAACCTTTTGATGGGTTTAAAGGTTCTAGCAGAGCCTGTAGGTTCAAGGTTTAATGAGTGAGCTGGAGCTATATCAAAATTATAGGTTAAACTTAAGTTTTTGCCTCTTTTTTGGTAGTATAGTATAGTATTTATTTATTGTCATTGTCAAGAACAATGAAATTGCGTTTGGGGCTTCCATACAATCCCTATTCATCCCTGTCATAACAAACAGACAAATGTGTTATGATACTCAGTTATTCGCTCTCAAACTGCAGGCTTACTTGTGGTTCCTAGAGTTTCTAAAAGTAGGATGGAAGGTGGAGCCTTCAGCTTTCTGGCCACTTTCTTGGGGAACCATCTCCCAGTTTGGGTTTGGGAGAAATTCACTCTGCTTTAAGAATTAGACTCCAGAATTATCTTTTTGATAAAGCCTTTTTTGACCTTGATGTCTCCCTTAGTTATACTGCTATAGGCTCGGACTGTTGCACAACTTCCTGTGATACATTGCGTACTTTTTCTCTACTCGCCGTTTCTCACTCCCCACGTTTTTATACTTGCAGCATGTTATTACATTTTCATCTTCTGTCCCCCTTTTCTGTGTTTTTCTCGTTTCCCTATGCTTTCTTTTTCTTTTCCCCTCACCCACCAACCACTCATAGGCTGCCCCTCCATGTTTTTCCTTTGCTGTGCTTGCTCAATAGGGGTTGTTTGATTTTCTGGGGGGGTTTCCCCATTCTTTACTTTATAAAATAAAGTGAATGAGGCAACAGCTGTTCTAAATTGGTGCCATATAAATAAACCTGAATTGAATAGCGTTGAATTTTCCATAAAGTATTGAATGATTTTAATTGGTGCTTTACCTTATACAACATTACTCTCATTAATTCTTTATATGTAAAGCAGCTTTTTCTTCTTGTTGTCTCATACCAACACTGTGCCCGTGTATGTCTGCTGGTACTGAGTTAAACTAAGAACCTGTGCACCTCAATGTCAGGAAGAAACTGGGGATCATCCTCCACTTAAATCCAAGAATATGAATATACCTTTCTCTTTTTATTCATTGCTGAAGTAATAAATAACAACAGGCTTCATATATATATATATATATATATATATAGTCACAGTAGTAATCCAAACTGCTGATACTAAATTAATAGTAAAGACAGAACAACACAGAAACCGACTGAATGGATCGTTCCATGGATCGCCTAATTGTCACTGATCGAAATAGTGGATCAATGCATCCCTAAAGTAAAATGTCATTAACAATAGCAAGGCTCGAATTAAAAATAATTGTAACACACACACACACACACACACACACACACACACACACACTGCTAATTAATCACTCCCCTACCAGTTGGGCGTCATTTGCCATTTATCATTTGCCAATAAAAAAGCTCAGTCGTTATGAAACTATACTGACATTATCTGATGCGCTTTGCTAAATGCTATCACTCTGTTGCTGCTTGTCTGCATAGAATAGAAGCCTGCTTAAACATGCAGGTAATAGGAGGAGTTGGAAGAAATCAGAAGACTCCTCTTAATAAAGATCATGCCCCTAGCCTCCAGTTTCTGCATATACAAATGTGTATAGAGATCGTCCCTTCACTATGATTATGTGAAAATTAGCAGCTGGTTTGTCAGGAGAAAGTTTCACTTCCATTAAAACACTGAAAACAAAAAGCGCTCAAGATGATGACGCACTTTAAAGAGCACCGACAAAGCTCAAGCAGTGAAAAACAATGTAGTAGAGGTGATTGAAATGTGGCCTTTATGCTTTTGTATTCGTTTGAAGAGCAGAGCTATCTTAACACAAATGATTGAAATCCTTTTCACTGGCTAGTATTTTTCAAAATTGTGCTTCTTGTACAAAAACAGTTTATTGACTTTATTTTGCCACATTAACATGTTAATATTACAGAGTTTTTCCTTAAGGGAAACACAGTTTTTCTGTGATTTATTTTTCTCTGTGCAAGAAGTAATTTTCCTATTTTAAGAAATGTGCACTTGATTGTGATTTATAATGCACAACAATGAGAATAACCATACAAAATTATCAAAATGACACAAATTTTAGTTTTTCACCCCGGCCAACTCTGAAAAACCATGCTCCTGCATGGTCTAAAGTAGGTTAGAGGCACTTACGGACTTCACATTCTCTTTTTCCTGACAGTAATGGGTGGAGGACGCTGTCTTTTTGTTGTATTATTTAGACAGATGTTCTAAATAGCGATAACTGTCAGTATCTTTGTGCTCTGAGGAGTGTTTTCTCGTGGTGTCTCGCTCATGAAAAAGTACCTGCAATAATGCACTGGATGTAATAGGTTAGCTGCGAAAGCAGCACTCATGAGTTGAGCCTTCAGTGTTTGTCTGCAGTAGACTGTGGCACCGCAACTCACTAACACCCAATGGAACAGCTCTCCTGGGCTTCCACATAAAAGACCGCAACAGCTGTTCCACCATTTTGCAGCTTACCAGCTCGCAATGTTCTCCATCACCCTCCACCTCGATCACATTCTCTCATCCCTCTCTGTGCCTCTCTCCCTCACTCTCTCTCACCTGGGGGTGTGATTAGCAGAGTCAATTAGCGCACACTAATCAGGCTAAAACACAGACTGACAGATGTAGAATGCCAAAAATTACTTTTTTCCCCCACTAACTTTTTTCTTTTCCCAAGTGATTTCCTAAAATTAGTGAAGGGAGTCTTGCCACGATTCATCATCAGAGTAATTGTTGGTGGATGTGTGTGTGTGTGTTGTTCGTTGCACTTTACATTGTAGAGACAGCATGTGTCATTACAAGAGTATCTTGAAATTACTGAACCTTCATGGTTTTGCTCAGACACTGTAGTGTTGTTGAGTCAGGAGCAGGTGTTCAAGGTGAGTCAAGATGTTTCTGTGCATCTTTACTGAGTTCATATCTTGCATCTGTAATCTGTGACGCTGCCGCTGACTGTGAGATTTTGCTTTAGAAATAAGGATTTAAAGAACAGATACCGATGATGCAGGACAGATATAACCATGTAACTAAAGCGAGATGCTGGTTTGCATCGTTTGGAACTATTAAAATACTACCAACAATTCTTAACTGTTGTACTATGAATTAAAAAAGACAATAATTGTGGTTTGCACATGCCAGAATCGAAAATAACCATAGATTTTCCGTCAGTGACTAATATCTGGAAGCAGCGATAGAAATATCTGTTGCTCTGACAAATTAGTACTAAAGGGTTGACACTGTCAAGAACACAGCTCAGTGTGTTTGTTCCGCCTCTTTCCGGACATGAAATTAACATTACGCGGCTGGATCTCCTCTCTGTGAAGCAACTGTTTGTGGGTTCAGTGAGTCCCATATTTTAGTACTATTGCTGACTTCTGATCAGTTCTTTGAGGAGATCATAATGGGGCTTTGTGGGTAAAGGTAACTCCATTGTCCAGGGTGGCACACAAAAAATTGGCACAAAAGATGCAAAGCCAATCATCAATCATCGCTTCAGCGATCTCCGTTATGCTACAGTCACACAGGGAAAATAGTGGTTGGAGACCACTGAACAGTCTAAATTGTTGCAACCACGGTGACGTTCTTTCAATCTCACTGGCTGTTAAATGGTTGCTTCAACGATGGGGACCTGGTCCGGACACTCGATGTCTTCAAAGCGATAAAACAGCAACAGAACGGAGTCAGTCTAATATTAGTTTACCAGTTTGGGATTGAATGGGATCAAGATGGCAATTACCAGCACACTGTTTGTGATAAATAGACAAGCATTGCCACTTTTAGAGAACCCCGTAGATTTGAAACTGAAATTCAGAAATGCCTCCACAAATAATGAGCTGGTTGCTACAGAATGCCAGTTTAACTGCAAACTGACACATATGCTCTGTAACAATGCTTTTATATAAGAATAGAACCACAACATAACCAGCTGGCAACTGAGTCCAATTTCTTATTTTTAAATTAGACGGCAGTGATTTGCAAAAACTCACCAGTTTGTCTGAGAGTGATTGCAGTCAGTCCGAGGTGACCTGTGCAATCACCTTGACATCGAAATTGGTTGAGGATAAAGCAGCTTCAAATTTTGGGCCACCAGTTGGTTGCAAGAACTACTTGTTATGTAGTAGGTTGCATCAACTGTTTTTAATTACAAGGAAGTTGTCCTATTTTTAATCGAGCCATTAAGCGAGCAAACATCCATTTCATCTGCCTGTTTAAGCACAGGAAGAAATCGGCTTCACTGCTGTGTTGACATGAGCAGTGACTACATCATCACTTCATCTTTTAGCTCCATGACCGCAGAACTTCACACTTTGTTTCGTACATTCTTGGGATAAAATTAAATGCCATTAAATCAACGAAATAGTTTATTATGCTGGCCTTTTTTTTTCTACAACTCTGTCCATCAAAAAGAAGATGCACCTTCTGATCCAAAGTAGTCTTGCATAGAGAAACCTCTGTGACCTCTGGGTGCAAGCACGGGAGGAAACTCTATAAACACTGTAGCACTTGGGGAAAAACACTTGAGCTTGTTTGGATGAACCCGATACACTTATCCTTTCTGCTAAGCCCAGGATGCTGCACCTTTGGCCCTTACATGCACTGCTTGGGAGAGATAGAGTTGGACACTGATTGCATATTTTATCCCAATTAAATCTCCTCAATATATGGAACTGATTCTATTAAGACACACATTACATCCTATACTGTTCATCAAGATGTTGAAGTACTTTTAGACTCCAAAATCTGTTTTTCATTTTTGTTTGTGTGTGATTTGGACAAAAGTGTTACCCTTTTTTAACGTTGTGGCACAAAACCATATTACATTACTTCTCAGTTTTCACTCGTGTGACCTTCAGTTACCTTTTCATTTTACACATATTCCACAGTGACGATGGTATCTCCCACAATATGAGGGTGGCACAGTGGGTGGCAGAAATATGCAACTGCATAACACATGGGCGAGTAGAGGCCCAATTTTCTGTGAGCAACACCCAAGATTTATTGCCTGGTAGCTGTAGTCCAATGTGGGATCTTCTCAGGGAAAAAACAAACCTCCCATGTGTTACGCACTTCCACTTAAGTTCTCAGCTGGCAAAAAGAAAGTAGCTGGCAATTCCATGTGAGACTATGAACCACAGACCCTTGTCTTAGGCCAGAAATGGAACTGGCAGTGATGCCATAGGCAGCCCAAAGGCAAAACAGTCAAAAAAGATGAAAAAGAAAGATGTCTGCAAATGATAACAAGAAGAAACAGGAGTAGGTGAGGACCTGCTTGTATTTGCTTCCACTTCCATCACCCTTAATCATATCGCAGCAAGAACAAGAAGAAGAAAAGTGTGCTTTTTTTGTCAAAAGTCTCTTCCCGACACTCTTGCAAATGTAGTTGTTTCATTGTTATGCCACCTCTTTCACCTCAAGCAAGTGTAAAAGCTTTCATTTTGATTCCATTTATTTTCTGCAGATTTAAAATGTGCATACAAATTAGTGGATGGAAAAAACTTAATGTGAGAGGTGCGACTGGCAGTAAGATAATGAGCAGTGCATGACAGCTTGAATAGCCCCACTTTGGTTGATAAAGTGGGGGTTATCACTCGTGTACAACTGTACGGATTGTGCAGTTCTGTCCCCTGACTTTGTATGACTTGTCTGCTTGATCTATGTTCTAAGGAAAAACCTTCTTGCGGATGAGCAGTACTTAAAAAGCGTGCATTTAAAGTGATCCAATCTCAACTTAAACTTGACAAACAATTACTTTTTTCCATAGAACTTCTTTGCTTATATTTCATTTGGCTTTGAGTTTTGTATTTTGGGAGGAGCTGATACTTAAATGTGTTCTTGCAAAGCTGTGTAATCCTTTATGTGATCAGGAAGGCATGAAGTTAGAGTGTTGGGGGAAATGATGTGGACAGGGTAATCCCCAAAGGTCTTACTCTGCTTGGAAAATGAGGGACATTACCTGTGGTCTTGCATATGGGTTGTCTTCTCTCCACACTACTCTCCTTTCCTCTCATGAATGACTAAACACACAAAATATGCTTTGTATAAAATGTTAGCATCAGCTCGAAACAGCAAAAGAGACCATTGTCAAACATGAGCCAGTGGTACGGTGTAAAATTTGGAAAAATAAAGTGCAGCGTTTGATCTCCTTTAACACATGTAACACGTGTGCTTGACTGAAATGGTGCGATTTGAAGGGCAAAGTGCTTCAGGAGCAGTCAATCGAAAAGTCTTATGGTTACTCAGTAGGAGACCTTATCTTGCTGTGTGCATCGCTTTAAATTAATAAATCATTTTGAATCAGATGTGGTATTTCTTTTACTAACATTGCTTTATAATGTATCAAAAGCAGTTCACATTCTATTGAAAGTGAATATGAAATCATACATCGATGCAACTGCAAGCAATAGTGAACAGCAGTAAATAGTATAAGTAGTTTTTTCAACTCCAAGACGTTGCTATTGCTTTTACATCCAGTATTGTGGCCAAAAAACCAACAACGTTCAATTCATCAAGTGTAACAGTTCCATGTGCTGAAGGTTTAGAGAAATCAGAAACTGATACCATGGACCAGTGTGTATTATATATTGGGGGTGTCAAGAAGCTCACTAATGCAGTGGAATTGTGTATTATTTGTCTGTAGGAGAGAAAAATATGAGGTGCTGGCACATCAATCAAAGATGCCATTTCAACATGGCTGTATTGAACAGCTGGGATTAGCCACAAACTGTTGGGAATAAGCGAGGGACAAAAATAAATGCAGTTTTTTTCCTAGCATTCGTCTTACTCTTGTCCGTACTGTCACCGTGCATGTAACATGTGCATAACCGCTACTTTCGACTGCTCCCTTGTCACAGGGGGTCGCCACAGTGGGTTTCGCCCCATGTTTGATTTGGCAGAGTTTTTGCGCCGTATGCCCTTCCTGGCGCAACCCCGAAGAGATTTGTGTCTCCAGCTGGAAACAAACCCGCGACCTTTCGCTTGCCCAGCTAATTTGAAAAGTGTGATGGTTGCTCAGTAGGAGACCCAGGATATCTTTCCCTTATCTGGCTTCACTTGTCTTCGCCAGTCAGGATGAGGAGTCGCATGGAGGTGAATATGAATCTGGGGTCTCCAAAATTAGCGACAAGTGTTTTCACCAAAAAAAGCAGCAGTGTCAGGAGCATATGTCCAGTCATGAATATGGACGGTCTATTGGCAGTGAAGGACAGTCAGGTTGTAATATTCAAAATACAAAGAGGTTAAGTAACAAATACAGGCTGAAAGCAACACAACTACCAAAGCCAGAGCAGCGTCTTGCTTTGGCTAGACACATAGAAGCTGGACACATTCAAAGGTATATAAAAGCTACCTGTGTAAGTTACAAGATTACCAGTATGACAGCTGCTGGGAGATCATGTATGCTCTCATTTCGGTTCATATATGTATGTTTAAAAAAAAGAAAGAAGGAGTAGGAGCCAGTTGGACCCAAGTGTCCAATGTTCAGATTACAGGCCACACAGTATTTGAGTTGAAATATGACTTTATTCGCAATAAGCAAACCTGCACTCATGGACCTGACAGAGTTGTTACTGTGACAAAAGAGAAGTTCACATGACTGACCAGCCTGCCAAACTGTAAAGCTCTCCATTCTGACAGATAAAGACATTAGTTGTGCCTTGTCACTGTGTTTCACTGCAACAGAACAATTTGCCTTGGCTTAAGGTCTGCAGCTTTTGTCATTTTAGAACGCATGGGCGGGAAAGATGGGAGTAGCTGTCTGACAGCTGTAGACTTTCTGCTAACAGTGGTGCTCCCCTTCAACAAGTTTCTTTTAAGATGAAAGCCCTGCATGCTTTTATCCCACTTCCATGTTTGATATACAGGCAGGGGTTGTGGCTCTGTTCTTGTCTCAAAGTGATGTTGTGTCATTTGATCTTGGCAGATAGGAAGACATCTGAGGCCTGATTGGGTTAAAAAAAACTGTGACAAGCGCAGTTTGACACTGCTAAAATATGTGCTATCCTGCTTTGAAGAGACAATTAACATGGGAGCCAATTGCTGTTGCCTTTTTGTCTTCACGGTCCTGTCACAACAGTGTCCTGACATCTTTTTGTAGTGTAGTGCTCAATTAGCATTACCCTGACTTAAGAAATGGTGTAAAACATCCAGATTCTGTACCAGTCTGTCAGACACCTCTGTTGGTTGGGTTTACTGTTCTATATGATGCAAATCGAAGGCAACGCGGCTTTCTTTTGGCAAAACTTCTGCCAAATCTACTCTTTTGCTCTTCCGAGCCACACAATTAACCTCATGACTTACTGATAAGTTGCTTCTAAATTGGTCCAATGCAGAACTCATTTGGCTCAAGCTATTTGTCCCTGAAGCCAGAGGTAGCTTCTGTGACATGACAGAAAACTAGGGTAAAGTTTAGAACATTGAAACTAAAAAGGAGGACATTTTCTATTCTCCCCATTAATTAGCTCATGCTCACATATCCACCCTCACCTAAAAGTTTCTAAATCTGCGGATTGGCCTCATTAAAAGAGTAGAGCACTGCAGTTGGGTATGTGTGATCAATAGCCCAAACTGAGAGTAGCTCCATGCTGATCACTTGCTAAATCCCACTTCTGATAGGAGTTGTTGTTCGGCACCAGCAGAGCTAACTCAGTTGATTAAATATCCACCTCCCTACCCTCCTTTTTCCTCCCATCTCTGCAGGCCTGAGTGATTGCCTGAGATGTGAAGGGGGGCTAATGGAGGGAGAGGGAGAGAGAGACTGATGGAGGAATAAAGGGAGGGCAGAAAAGGGGAAAGATCAATTGTGGATTTAGCTGAGAGCACAACTTGGCAAGTGCATGCAACCCACGGCAGATAATATGATTATCTTGGGAAGAAAAAAACAAAACAAAGAACCCCACCTTGCTGCATTATGCAAAGGAAGATGTAAGAGGAGTCTTGTCTTCCATGCAGGCTTTAATTCAACAATATTTACTGGGTGCCATGTTTTTTTTTCTTTTTATCTCTGCCAGCAGCTTAAGAAAAATTAATAAATAAATCAGAAACTAATACCATGGTCCAGGGTGTATTATATGTTGGGGATGACAAGAAGCTCACTAATGCAGCGGAATTGTGTATTATTTGTCAGTGGGAGTGAAAAATATGAGGAGCTGGCACATCAATCAAGGATGCCATTTCAACATGGCAGTATTGAACAGTTGGGATTAGCCACCCACTGCGAGGAATAAGCGAGGGACAAACACATGCATTATGGTTTTTCACATTTTTTTTTCTTTTAGGGTTCCTGGTTCCTTTGTCCATCCTGTCACTGTGCTTCAAAGTTATTATCAGCTGATGAATAGAAGGATACTTTTTGGTTGTTCGCAGTGTCTCTACATTATCGCTGTGTCCTCTGGTAGACGCAGACAAGGAACAATAATGCAGAAATGTATCAAGTTTGACATTCAGAACTGCCCAGAAAGAAATCAGCAACGGCACACATACTTATTGGATATAATGCATGTGATTTCATTTTCATTCAGGTTACCTACCAAAGTGATTCCTAACATGTAGTAACACTGAAACATCATTAGGTTAGAAAACCTAATCTGATTTAGATTTGCAGTGAGTGACTGGAAGTCAAATAGGAGCAGTGATTGTTTGAAGCATGCAAACATACATATAAATAGAGTTTATAAGGCAACAACAGACTTTGTACAATTCTAACATGACAACCTTTATTCTTCCACGTAGCCTGGACTCTCTTAGGCAAGCTTTCTTGTAATTTCTAGAAGTAGTCTTTAAGAATCGTTTTCAAAGCTTCTTGAAGGAGATTCAAAGCTCCTCTTTGAGTGCTGCCTGCCTTTTGTTCAGTTCTCTGTCAAAAACATTGCACGATGCTTCGGTACTGTTGTTGTCTTGTCTCTGAATCCATGGCTAGTAGTGTTCTATTGTGCGCTTTTACATCCATGTGTGCTTTTAATGCACTGGCAGTATGTTTAGGATCATTGTAATAGACGCTTTCCAGGTGGTATGGGACGGTGAATCAAAATCTGATGCTACTTTTCTGAGTTCATAATCCCACCAGTTTGCACCACTTACTGAAATGCAGCCCCAGACCATGACAGAGCCTTTACTGTATTTTACAGATGGTTGTAGATGCTCAGTGTTGTGCCTCTCTCCCGATGTCTTCTGTACATATTTGAACCAAAACTTTCAAATTTGGATTCATCACTCCGCAAGACCTGTTGCCGCCGACTTTGATTCCAGTTCTTGTGCTATTTGATGCACCTCAGCCCTTTTCCCCCATTTCCCTTCCTTAAGAATGGCTTCTTGACAGCCACCTTTCCACTGAGACCATTTGTGATGATGCTCCGGTGAACAGTAGATGAACCAGCTGAAAGGCCAGATGAATCTCTCAGTTCCTGTGACTCGTCTTTAATGGATTCTTCTTTCATATTTCTTAAGGACAGGATTTTGAGATGCTGCTAACCTGCTGCAGATCGTTTTTAGATTTGCCTTTTCTTCCTTTGTCCTCCATTTGTCCATTTTTCTCAAATGTTTTAGGAACACACCGCGCGCCATGCTGAGATATCACACTTTGACAGGGATGCCAAAGACGTATTAGCTAAAAACTTGGCATCTCAAACTGTGTTATCATTTTTCATTGGTTCAACTAAAGAAATGTAAACAACTTTTGTAATAGGCTGGCAATAACAAAGCTTCTAAAGATACAATTTAGAGTTGGGTTTTTGATAAGGTGTTATATGTAGGCGCAACACTGGTTCATCCCTTTAGTTGGGTGCTTTTTTTCCGCTTGAATGATTCATTGTTCATAGGTCAGTGTTGAAAATACTGAAAACGATCAGGTACAATGATGGACTGAAGATAAGTGGAAAAACATCCAAAAAGTGTCCAAAGAAAGTCTTCATCTTCAAAAAGGCTGGAGAACTATTGTTCATTATTGGTGATCTCTGAGATTTGAAGAAATGTGTAATAAACTGAACTTTTTGCAATCTTTTGGTGGTTATTCTCTGCACTTAAATTCTAGAGGGTTCACGATTTTTTTCCACTGACACTGGTGACACTGACACTGTAAACCTTCCTGAAATCAAAGTTTGATCTAATCCTTTCCTGCTTTGGCCTTTTGCTTTGACACCTTTTGCCCCCCGCACTGCCGTAGACATTTAGAGTTGCCAAATGTTTTGCTCTTGCTCAGGGTGGGTAGGCAAGAAGAGAATATAGACTTCTGTCTGGACACGTTGTCCCCAACTCGGTCTCAGGCTGTCTCTTTTTCTCTCACGTAAAGGAAATGGAAGCTGCTCACTGGAGATAAGCTGCTTCTTTCCTGTGAATTGCAGCTGCCACTGTCAATATGCAGCGGCGTTTCGGTATCCATTTCTCCGTGTCTTGTCATTGGCAGGAGTGACAGGTAGATTGGATGGAAGACCTGCAAGCTGGGATAGGTCACCAGCTTGGGCTTGTGACGTCTGGAAAGTTGGTGTCAGCCCGCAGGCCATTGGCATTCACACATTCGGCTCAATGTGCATTGAAAATAGGCCTGTGAAGTGAGACAAGGCTGAATGCATATACTTCTTTCCAGGATGCACTGGAAGCGGTCATAGGATGTACGAATGTGCTAGACGTCTGACTGGAAAACACTGGTGGAGCTTTAGCCTTTGCAGCGTATCAGCACAGTATCACAACTGGAACAAATCGACAGCTGCCAACAGGAGACGTTGTGCCAAGATTGAAATGATTAAAAAATCCGCTTGCATGAAATATTCATACAGTACTTGAAATTTCAATTTTTATTGACATATTTTATTTATATTTTTTTAATGCCAATCTTGTTTGTTTTTCCATGTTCTTTTTAGTGTTTTCTAGTTACGACTTTCTGCTTTCATTTATAGCTTTTAGGATGTAAAAAACTGAGTTTCAATAAGAGTCTGTATCTTTTTCATTTTTCAGAATGTAAATGTAGGTAAACATATGTTTAAAGATATAATTAGATGCTAAAAGAGCGATTTATCATTTAAATTCCCAGGTACTGTTAAAATTACTGCATAAATGACTTTGTGGCATATTAACAGCGCTCTGTGTAATGGTAGAAAGCAGTTTGACAAATGAGGCCCATTTTATTTAAACAGCACACCTACTAGGCAGCAGCCAATTACCCTTGTGGGCCAGCATGCAGGAATTTGGTCCTCAATATGTTTTGACAGCACAGTGCTATATCATAGTTAGCCCCGCAGACACACTCGTCAGCCTCATACTTGATCCTGAACACAAAAGCTGTCAGCCAGGTCAGAGGCTCGGGGGGGCTGACATTGTCTGCAAAACACAGCCATATCTTCCAGCAAATGGAATGCGAGTTTGATGCCGTGGTGGTTCATGTGTGGGTGGGAGGGAAGGAGGGTGGCTGTGGAGGCAGGAGGGGGTCCAGAGAGGCTTCTTGTCTGTACTGTGACATTATAAGTCTCACAAAGGCAGGGGTGACAGAATCCACGCTCCAAAAGGATGCAGGGGCCCAGAGAAAATAACACTGTGTAGATAACTCCATGTCTCCAATAGCATTTTTACTAGAAAGAAAAAGCTGAAATTGCCTTCCTAAAAGAACATTTTGTTTATTCTTCTTTGCTTTCAACCCCAGAACCAGATTGAAAATACTGATACTTGGATGTATCCAGTAGCTCAGGGACATGTTAATCCAATTTTTACCTGGTGTGCGATCTGTTTGTGCATCTAATGTGATCTATGTCTTGATATCCTTTCCTCTTTGTGGCTGATTTACAACGGTGGGCATTCAGAACTCACCTAATAAAAATGCTCACCATGTTCAATGTGATTATCAAGACAGCAGCGCATCCAGATCCGCACAGCTACATATTTACACACTAAATTATGTAGTTAAATTATTATGAGGTCCTGGGTATACGTTATATAATATTTAGCAACTGGACGCATTTGTTCGTAGAGGAAAGCAGTCGATTAAATTACAGAATACATATTTACAGAATGGAAATTTAACATGAGGTAAAGAAAGTGTTGGCATTTTCAGTCTTGGAAAAAGAGGTGGAAGTGGTGCTTGACTATGTGGAACTGTGGCTCGCGCAAAAAAACCAAACCCCTGTTGTTTTCTCAGAACCTCTAAATATAACCACAGTATATGTTTAACCACGATTTCAGAGACGTCCGTCACTTTCAACTTTCACACCCACAACTTCAGAAAATTCTCACCTCAAGCTTTCACTCAAACTCAAACTTCTAAATCTTTTGCCTGTTGGAAAACTGTAAACAAACCTGTCCTGGTGATTGACCTGTAATAACCTCACATATGGAGACCTTTTATTGCAGTATATAAAAATTGCTACACCCTCAAATGGACTTTGGCTCTACTGGAGCCACAAACCCGTCTGCTTCATAAGGTATGTGATGCAAACTAGCTGAGGCAGTCCAACTTAAGGTCAGCCAAGGAGACCTACCGCCTGAGGCGGGATGAAGGGAACAAATGTTCACGTGGAAAGCATGTAACTGTTGGGTGCATGTGCACCAATCACCTGCGGGGAAGTAGGGCATTGCCCACGAGCTCTCGTGCAAAGTCAAAGTGACAGATGCATCATGCGCATTTTTATTTGTGCACGCAGGCGCAGGTGTCGTTGTATTTGATTGAGTCAAACTTAGCAAACCTTTACTTTGTGGGCTGGAAACTGGCAGATTTTTTCCCCCCAATTTCAGGAGGTGTACATTGTGTAAATGTGCCACCAACTTGCCATGGAAACCATCTTTATTTAGCATAATATCACGCTAACATTTGCTTATTAAAACTGTTATATAGCTGTGGCATTTCTTCCTTGAAGCTTTGTTGAAGCTGGATTTGTGTTGTTTATGTGTAAAAACAGATATTAAGCTTCATCTTGAGTCTGTAAGTGTTTAACTTGTTAAAGAAACCCACATTATAATGATTGCTTTAATTTCAGCTGCATTTTTTCCTGAATACAGCTGTTTTATTCTAATAACCGACCGTTTCTTTCTTTAATTATTTATGTTACTTCATTGTAATTTTGTTGGACTGCTGACATCGTTGGGTTTTCTGTTTGCTGGCTCATGTTGACACATATTAGCAATTCATGAATCCAGGTGGGAGATATCAGAGCCTGGGAAAAAAGAAAAGAAAAAAAATCAGCAACTAAACAAAAAGAAGGAAATTGGATGAAGGCAGGTTCCATCACAGTGTGGATGTTTTTGTTGAAAGGCTGCTTTTTAATCAGGTTTTGGGTTCAACTGCTGTAGATTATGTTGGCCTCTGTGTGTGCGCGTATGTGTGTGTTTATTCTACAGCTGCTGGCAAACATTAACTACAAACAGCTGTACTGATGACAAAATGGAAACAGCCATTGTCAGCAGAGAAGAAACCAGCAAGACCATTCAGAATGAAAATAACCTGATACGATAACATGAAACATTGTGATGCAGATGGCGTCAACAATACAGTTGCTGACAGATAAATACAGAGAAGGCAAAAATATATTTTTCTGAAATTTTGGAAGGCATTTCCTTTTAAGCTGAGGTGGAACACATAACTTCAGATAACACAAATGTCAAAAGAAAGTGAACAAGTGCTTAGCTTTATGTACTTTATAAATCTGCCATTTTATTACTGCAACTCGGTCTCCTTTTATTAAACATCAAGCCTATTTTGAAAAAGCCACGAGCCTGTGACTGTGATGGGAAATCAAATCAAATCTAGGTCACATTATGAGACTTTTGCCTTTGGAGTGTACTTTGGTCTGTTGTCTCCGACATTTCATTTTTCTGCCTTTCAAAATGACCTTTACAGTTCTTTCTAATGTTTTCCAACAATTTACCCAATATAGGATGATCCTATAAATATATAAAAATATATAAAGACCTTACACTGCAAGGTTTAAAGAGATTTTCAGAAGTATATTGACTGGTGTTATAAAAATCTGTCAATATCAACTGCTAAACCGTATAAACAGACTATTTCGAAATAGTCTAACTCTGACAATTTTCCACCTCTGACATCACTGGAAACCTTTGGAATCTACAGAACCTACAACAGTCACATTAAGGTTGTCCAAATACTTACGGAGCTGCAGTACAATCACACAATTTTTCAAAATTTTCCTCTTTATGATTGGATTTTAAAATAAGATAAGGTACAAACTTGCGGCTAATGATGGCCTCCTTCGTTAGAATAAACCAACATCTCTCAGACCTCACATTGATAGTAATCGGCTACTAAATGGAATTGCAACACTTGGGGATGAACTCCTTTATCTGCATAATTCTTCATGGAACAACAGGGAACAGATCTCACCTGACCATGAAATTCTAGAATTAAAGGGTTTGTAGCTGAGATCCCAGGAAAGGTTGACTTTGAAAATGGTCATGGCATTATCCGTCAGTATTGAATGGCCAAAGTAGACAAAGCAATGTGACACTGTCAGAAATTCTATTTCCGGTGTATTGGTAACTTTACATATACAATGTTACCTGTTATATAAACTCACACTGGATAATATTGTTGAAGATGGTGTGGTCTAACACTCATTATCATTTCACCCATTGTGCAAGCATACTGATAGCAGAGGTAGAACAGGTAAATTAGATAGGATCTCATGACTAACTACATATTATTAACATTGAAGAATAAAACGTTGACACCTTTCATCCTCAATAGTACATGTCATAATTTGCATGGATCACAGGCATGCTGCCAATGTCTACCTTGTGATGCTAATGGAAAGTACATACATATTTAAGGTTGATCTCAAGGCAGCCAATTAATATCTTCATTAGTATGCATACAAGAGTGTGAACGTGCAAAGAAGGATGAGGACGCCATGGCACGTTCCACTTAAGATCTCGTGAATCTTGTATTTATTCCTGAGCACTGGAAATAGAAAGTAGAAGGCACAATGTTAAATCTGATTGCGTTCCTTGCTCTGCATACCGATTTAGCATCTTATCCAAGAGAAAATATAAATTTACGAGTGGTTCCTTAATCAGTGTAAACAACTTACTAGTGGCAACAATTTATAGCATACTGTGTGAAGGGTAAACACATCAGCATGCACTGAAGAGAAGCTTTCAGGGATCATCGTAAGCTCAAAAATACAGACGATAAACGCACATCACATTTGTTCATTCAGAGGGTGCAACGTTAAGACGCTTAAAAAGTAATCGAAAGGTGGACTGACATTGATGTTTTGGTGAGGTCAGGTATTTGTTGCAAAAATCTTATTGTTTATATCTGAATTTGGTCTAAGGTTTGGCAGCCCACGCAGGCACCAATGCTGCAACTTGTGCGTTACCCATTACACTCTTGAAACAGGAGAGTAGCTGAAGATGGTTTAATCTTACTGCAAGCGTACAAAAATTGTTACTTTGTGCTAAGAGTCATTAAGGCATCGCTCCAACCCTCCTCCACCCATTGATAAATGTTTGTGCACCCATGGTGACAATGACCTCTGACTGTTCTCGATATGCTTTCTACTGTGTGTGTGAGTGGTTGTTTAAAGTCTTTGAATGTTGAAGAATTCAGACGTAAAGTAACAATCTGCCGGCCAAAACCATGTTATTACTTGTACAAAACTGAAGTAGGGACAGTAGGAATTTTCTTACTAAGGAAACTTAGATGAGAGTTGGTTAAAGGATGTGACAGTCATATTGATGGACAGTGGAGAAGTTGCAACAACTGAATGCTAAAATAATCTTTCTTTTATTGAAAATTAATTCTATTTAATACTTTGTAGCGGCACACGTGTACCCCCATAACTCAATAATCAGTTAAAAAGAGCCCGCGATGCTTTATATCTGCCTGTGCTATATTAAAAACTTAAATCATAAAAATAACCATGAACTGACTCACTAAAAATACAAGTTCCCAAATAGCTGCTTTAAAATGAATACTTTTTCCCCCCTTTATAGACGCGTCTCTTATTCTGTTCAAAGCCTGGCTTCAAGTTTCTAACAAACATCAAAAATGCTAGAAATGCAATATTGAGAAGAACTATCCTGCAGCAGTAAATTTAACCCCCTGTTTTTTTTTTTCCTCCTCCAAAGTCTGTGCTCAATCTTGCCAAGACATGGAGTAATCCTGTTTTTGGCTTGTGCCTTTCTATGAAAGCCGACATTCAGGAAGTCAGCGCATGCAGACACATGCGTGCTGTCAGCTGGAAGGCGTTCATCAGATTTTGCATCCTTCCGTTATCCTGTCACAAAAGTCTCACAAAATACGGCTCTTTCTTTTTCTGTCTGTCTCCTCCCCATCCCCCACCCCTTTGAATAAAGACACAACAGCAACCTGGCAAGTGGCAACGGCAATTCAGCAGCCTGGCAAAGGACATGAATCACGAGAGGTTTCCAAGACAGCCTTGAGCTGTCAAAGAGTGGAAGCAGTCAGGCTGCTGAGATCTGCCTCCTCATTCGATTAAAGCAGCTGGGAGATATTAAACTGTACAGTAACAGGTCAGATAGGATTGCTGCTACACCGTACTCCCTTTTTCTATTGCTTTTGACTGTGTTTTGTATGCTATTTTTATTTGGTTCAAAACCCTCACAAAGTTTGCTTTATTTTGATAGAAACCGTTTTGCGTGTCGTGTATCTCTTGTTTCCTGCTGCTTCACGCTCTGTTGTAGGTAAATTAAATTTAATAAAATTTGAGATGATGTTTAATTGTGTTAGATACAGTGTGGTGTTGCATGGAATGAGGCGTTTTTGTGGCTTAATATACCACAAGGTTCACTATTAGCGTACCGTGTCAGATGAGAAAATAAATGGAGCCAGCTTGAAGCTTGACACACACCTGTTCCCAGCTGTAACCACACTTGAGCATTTGTTTGCCTGTCACCTACAATGAATTTCAAAGCTGTTATTCTAGCTGTGTCACACTCCTGATAGGATGTGATTTGCACACTTTTTTTTAAAAACTTGACATGTGACCCAGTCAAGCAGAAAACATCTTAACAAAGTTCCCCTCCACCTTTCTTTGACTTTGAGATCTTTGTTCTACCTTTTTTTTTGTATTTTAAACTCTTCAGTGCTCGCTGTGTGCGGTGCCGTCAAAAATAGTCCCTGTGTGACACATTATATGGGAAAATTGACAAATGTGAAAGCACAGA
The DNA here is from genome assembly GCF_000239375.1 of Pundamilia nyererei. Taxonomy (NCBI): domain Eukaryota; kingdom Metazoa; phylum Chordata; class Actinopteri; order Cichliformes; family Cichlidae; genus Pundamilia; species Pundamilia nyererei. Next base: position 975,385 of record NW_005187416.1, read on the forward strand.
AAGAACCTGTCTGCTTAATCTTACTGCTGGACAGAAAAAAACACTTCCTTATTTAAGAATCTCTCATTTCTGTGTGTTCTTTTTTCACGTCTCACATGTCCTTCTCTTTTCTCATTTCTGTTAATGATTGCAAGCATCGGTGTCACTAATGGGATGCTTGGTTTCTTTTTTGGTAAGTGGCTGAGTGAACAAACTGTCCCTCTGTATGTTGCACTTGTGCACCTGCTCGCCTGTTAGGTGACTAAACTGCATCTATCAGCCATGATCAGGAGTTAGGACTGCCTGTGGCTAATCTGAAGGTTGCTGGTTTGACGTCCAGCTTCTCTAGTACACATAGCAAAGAGTCCTTGGACATCACAAGTTGCACATAGTACATCCATTGTAATGGTCACTAAGAAAAAATGCTTTACTACTGCGACAAGCAACTGTATGGTTTCCTATTGTACAAAGACATGGAGAGGATTAAAAATTGAGCGCAGTGGGAATGGTTATCTTTCTCTAGGTGTTAGGCCTATGATGGACTGGAGATCTGTTTAGGATGCACCGTGCCTCTACGCCATCACATTTGGGATAGGCTTCAGTCCAACCGAGATCCCGAATTAAATGATGATAATGGATGGATGGATTGGAATATCTTTGAGTCCAATTTCCTCCTGTTAAAGCCAGCAACCAGTTGAAAAATATACATTCTTTCCGGTGACTTGTGGCTGTCTCTGCCTGTGAGACCGAGTCTAAAATGAAAGCAGGAAAAATCATCTTTTGTAGACACTGAGGCACTGAATGATCAAAAATCTTTCTTACAGTAATTGTTTCAGCACCAAATAGCCTTCCTTTAAAAAATAATTTGATATTTTGCTGGAGGGTTATAGAATCTTTTGACTCACTCTAACCCATTAACCCAATTGAAATAAAACTTTCACAGAAAACTTCACTTTGTTTCCCATCCTGCATTACTATCTGCGCACAAAGTAGTAAGTTCACCTTACGTGGCTTCTTTAATCGAGAATTTAGAATTAAATGTCTGGTTATTTCTCAAAAACTGTAAAGTTATCGAGACGAGAGTGCTTGTCCTATCATGAAAAAATTTACTTTTAAAGAAAAGCAACTTGTACTTTATTTTTTTTCCCTCGACTTTAAGTTGAGTAGTAACGTACATGAGAGCAGAGATCATAAAAAAGATGTGGTGCAGAGTTATCTCTCAGCATTTCTCTAACAAGACTGTTGAGTATCAGTTACATCCTCACATCATGGTTTGAAAGCTTTCTGTTTTAAGACAGTTTGACAGCTGTGTAGTTACATTTATTTAGTTTTGCCTAATGTGGTTCATTTTTATTGAATGAAACAGTTGCATTGAGTTTCTATGTGTGAAAACGGAGAGCAGTAAACATTTTAATAGCACATTCAGTAGATAGAAACTGTAGAACAGTAAACAAATTACTGTGTAAAATGTTGCTAGAACCATTAAAGAACACGTCAGATGACTCTAGCTTACGGGGAGTGTGGTTCTGTTCACGTTCATGCTTTTACTCCACTGGCAGTTTTTGGTATCCAATCCAAATCAAGTTTGGATTCGGTACACCATCAGATCTATCGCCAATGATTTTCAGTCCAGTTCTTGTATAATTAAGCGTGCCTCAGCCTCTTTTTTTTTTCCATGTTTCCCTTTCTTAAAAATGGCTTCTTGATAGCCACCATCACAGGTCCTTTGTCATATCTTTGCTGAATTTCTGTTACCTGCTTTTTAGGGAAATGAGTTTCACATACTGTTAATTTGATTTAGATAGTTTTTAGGGTTTTTTTTT
>NW_005187416.1:977308-999917 GCF_000239375.1 Pundamilia nyererei
AAGAACAAGGAACAGTTCCTTGATGATAAAACTGCTTAATTTAACTGATTTACCAACAACAGTTTGGGTTCTAGCTATCCAATAATATTGAAATCAACGAGCGTTGGCTTCATCTACACCTACAGACTGTTGTTTGAGGAGAGGGATTTTGGGCTTTTGGAAGGTTGGTGACGAGGGCAGCACAAGCCAGTTTTTATTCAGGCTGAAGACGATGCCACGAATGGACGAGAGTGAAGCTATTATCGGGCTGTGATCGTGGAAGTGCTCTGGCTTTGATATGTATTCATGTGTAGTGTTGACATGAATGACTCATGTCAACACTACACATGAATTTCAAAGTTTCAAAGTTACTGTGTTTGTCTGCTTGGCATTCTTCTGTGTGCTTTATATACATATGAGAGCTGGTATCAGTATAAGCTGAACAGAGTGAAGAATACTTGTTTGTACTACTGAACTCTGACTCTTTCAAGTTGTGAGCTCAGTTGTATTTTGCCCTTGCCTTTCAAGGCACGCTGTTAAAATCTTATGAAATATTTGTATTGTTTTTTTAAACCCCTACTGTTCAGATCATATTTTGACCTATGAGTGCTGCCATTACTCAAAGCACTCTGGATCGATACGATAATCTGGTTACACTCCAGAGCTATTATTATTTCTAATGTTCCAGAGTATATAAAATAAGAAAATCACAGTGCACAGCTTTTGATTGTAGTGCACTGTCTGTAGGGAACCAAAGAACTGATATAGTTATGGTCGAGTATGAAGACAACGTCCAACAGAGCTGCAACTGAGTTCATGGCAGTTCTTTCCTGATGCAAGTCAACTTTAAGAGCTTGCTAATGCTAATGGTTATAAGCAGCAACTAAAATCACATGTGCCTCAAACCTTCTCCAAAAAGAATTGAAATGCCTTTGTGTAGCAAGTGAATATCCAAAGAAATGTAAACGACAGGACATATTAGATGCCCCTGTACAGCAGTAGGGCATAAACTGTACACTAAGGCAGTTGCTGCCTGTGAAAGCAAAGCACTGATCAGTACCCAGATTATTGAGGAAGTGTGTTCAGTGTTTTCTGACTAAGGCGCATGCAGTTACCTAAAAAGATATACGGTACATACTGATAATTGTGGCCCATGAAACTGACTTGATAAAAAGATAAAAGAGCAACATAAATACTGCTAGTTAGAATACATTTAATGATCTGATCAATGCACCGACTAGAGTTTCGGACAGATTTGAATGAAAATTGCACACAATGATCACCTTTTGAGTCTTTAACCAAAATGTACTCAAGGTCAGATTTCAATATTAGTCAGATTTTAGTAAAATTCGATGAATTTGTGCTCGATGTGTCTGTTTAGAAGCTTTCTTGACTTCTTGAGTTTTGTGCTTCACGCATTGCAGCAACCTGCGGACTGTGATGGATCATGAGCCCGAGAAGCTACTACGTCACCGACGTTCTGGCTTCCAGATCTTTATAAACTAACATATTTTCAGGGTTCCTTTTAAAGTTTAGTCTTAACACACTCGAGCATTGCCTTAATTGTGCTTTTGGCTCGCTGTGTTTTGTATGAATAACAAATACACAACAGGGCCTAAATTGTAACTGGGCTTTGTTAGCAGTGGGGAAAGCTGTGTTTTAAGTCTATCGCTCTTTAATTAACACAGTGGTCCTTTGAGTAGTTAGAGCGATCGTCTTTACTTTGCCTGCTTATATCTATTCTCTCCAAAACCATCTGTTCTTTGAAAACTGTTATGCAGTAACCTTTGGGAATGTAACAGGCCAGTATTATAACTGCGGTATTTGAATCTTAAGCGGATTTTAGAGGATCAAGCAGTCACAAGTGTTTTGACTGCATAAATCATAATTACTGACTGCAACAAATGAAAATAATTAGACTTATAGCGGTTTGGTAAATATTCTAATAAGCAGATTCAGTGACATCGGAAGAATTTTTTCATTGAAAATGTGGGATTTTACTGGAAACCTGGTGGGTAAAAATGAAGTAAATTAATTAGTGGATTTTGATCACTGAATAAGGAAAACACATAGGTTCATTACAGTACAACCTTATTTCCTTAATCAACGTTGCCTTGTCTGATTAATTATAACTCACTAAACTAAACAAAGTAACTAAACTAAACAACATAAAGACAAATGATCAGTCAGTTTATAAAAAAAGGTAAGAACAGGAAGGCTCTGGCATTAAAAGCTCTAGTGAGGTTTTTTTCCTGATGGCCAACTTCAGAGGTAAGAGGTAACCTTGAATATTAATGTGAAATCATGGCTTTAATTACACCCATACCTGTCAGCAAATTCCCTTCTCTCTCTTGAATACGAGTCAAGCTGGTCAGGAGAGCGAACAAAGGAAGTCTGCCTTAGTCACATGAACCAGCCGAGTATGAGCTGTTCTGCACAGCCCCTCTCAAACATTCACAGTAATTACCTTCCCATGATTTTTGCTTTGTGATTCTTGTCTTGTCAATATTGCAGCTGGAATCCATTATTTAATATTTTCTCTCCCTGTTCTCTTTTTCTCCTCTCCTTTAGGTGAGTGTCAGTCAACAACGTGTGGATTATTTCATTATGTGAACTCCTGCTGTCCTTCTGCGTTGCCTTTTCCTTCCACGTCGTTGTATGATTCTGCCATCAGGTTTGGGAAAAAAGAAACCCTTCGACTGTTTCACTGTGATTTTGATCAAAGAGAAAATGTAGGGCGTCCAAGAAGACGGGCTTCCTCCAGCAGACCTAGATCCTAGTGTTAGTGGCTTGAGCCATATGCACATAAAAGTAAATGGCTTCTGTGACCAAGGGCCTTCTTTTTTTGGATGTTTACTGTCTTGGCTTGACTTGATCTTTCTGGACTCCATTGGCTCCCTGGGAATAAAAAGGCTACTGTATTTAGGAAACCTTTGTCTTTTTTGGGAGTACTTGTTATTCAGCTCTCAAGATTCTAGTGCTTACTGCATGCGGGCTGATTACTGATTACTGTTGACTTGAAATAGAAAGTAATCACTTGCTGTGTCGTCTTTTCTTAGCAAGTCCTCACATTATTCCTGATGATGTTTAAGTGTTTATGTTTTGTTGGTTTTGCATCTTTCTGGAGTGTGTTTGCAAGGCAATCTTTGACCTTCTTCAAACTATTTTCATAAGAAGTGGCAGGTTCATTGTAAGCGTCTCGACACTGCTGTGACAAAGCCGTGCTTACCCTTTGAAGTAAGGGTTAAAGCAACATATTGAATTTCAATTACAGGAAAAAATGAATGGGACTGTCGAGTTAGCAGTGTTGTATTTGCAAAGTGCTGACAGATGCTGGAAAAAGAAAAGACATTCCCACATTTTGACTTCTTTTCACTGGCTCCCTGTTGAATTCAGCATCAAATTTAAAACCATTCTCCTTACATACATGGTCTGAAATAGTTTAGCCCCATCTTATCTTGTCATAGTACCATATCACCCCAATAAAGCACTTCACTCTCAGACTGCAGGCTTACTTTTGGTTCCTAGGATATTTAAAAGTAGAAAGGGAGGCAAGTCTTCAGCTTTCAGGCTCCTCTTCTGGAACCAGCTCCCAGTTTGGGTTCAGGAGACGGACATCCTCTTTAAGTTTTATGATTAAACGTAAAACTTTCCTTAAATAAAATTGAATTGATTTTAGTTGAATGCCCTCGCTGTGCTTGCCTGAGTTCTCTCTGGTTACTCCGACTTCCTCTTGCTGTCCAAATAGATCATTCAAATTCGGAAAAAGGTGTGAATGTGAGTATAAATGGTTGTCTGTCTCTATAGAAATGCTAACTTTGCCTTTCTACCATTGGCAGCAAAGCTAGTCACCATCCCTAGCGCAACCCTGAATTGGAAAACAGTTGAGAAAACTGATGAATTGATTGAAAATATTAATCTAATAATAAAAGCAACAGCAATGGGACTTTGCTTTTTTTATTTCATGTGATCTAATTTTAATGTAAGTGCATCAAAAAGTAGTAAAACAAAGATATCACATAATGTAGTGGTTACTCCTAAAACAGCTAAAAAGACTTTTTTGGCTCTACTTCAATTATGTTTGTAAGTATGGTACAAAACATTAATTAGGTTAGCATCACTGCAGGCAAAATAAGTTTGAAATTTCCACATGCAATAATTTATATTTGGTGACATGACTCTTTTCTGTAAAAGCAGTAGCAAGGCCACTTTACAGAATACTATTAGCAAGTATGAAATTCATGCAAATAGATACACAATGAAGGGAGGAATTACAGTGCAGGTGGGTTGCAAAGTGGTTTACAGATGGGGAGGAAATGTGGGCAGGCTGAAGATGTCACGGTGGTGGAACGGACTCAGGCGCAGACTGAGGGAGCACGGTTCAACAATACTTTATTAATCACTCAGGTGCGCTATGTACACGTGAGGGGGGGGACACCAGGGTCCCGGGGATCAATAGGCTGGGGAAACACACTTCTTCACACTTGCTCCGCTCCTTGTCCAAACAATCCTCACACAAGCAGCACACTCACGGGGTCCAGGAGTCAAACACGGGCAGGTCCAGATAAACCTATAAACATAGACGAGGGTAAGTCGGAGGTAAGTACAGGAACAACAGATTCCCGATGAAGCCAGGCAATACTGACGGGAGTTACTCAATATTCCAGCGACAAGTAGCTCAGAGCCCCTGCCTTAAGAAGAGCTGCAAATCACCGGAGATCAGCTGCAAGTGTGTGGGCCAAGGGCGGGAGCCCAATCAGAGCTCCGCCCAGGCAGATAGGTAGGAGAGAGAGAGAGAAAGGGAGAAAGGCGAGGAAGTGGAGAGAGAGTAACATAACAAACACTTGTGGCCACACTGGGCTGGCGGGGGAGGCACAGGGACCGTGACAGAAGAAGCTTAAAAAGCATGCCCTTATGATATAGCCAGATGAACGTGTAGCTGTATTTCAAATTCTGATTTCAAATGTCTTTGCAGTCAGTTGATCTGCCAGAACTGCGGCTGAGTTTGACTTTGTGGCCGGCCTGAAATAGTTCTGTGCTTGATGGTGCACGTTTGTGCACAAAATAACAACATAAAGTTTTGTTCAATATTTAGAAGTGGGATCTGCATTTATGTCTTTAGTTACTGAAATCAAACAGCAACACTAGAAAATTACTGCGATCCATACTTCCTCTACCTGTATTCATGCAACAGGTAAACGTATTGGTTGACCTTGCTAGTTAATAAAGAAAATGGCAGAACAGGATTAAAATTATTATTAAATTGATTCTAATGGCCCTGTATTTAAAGATAAGTAATATAGATAAAGTGAACCACAGTTAATTTGTAGCATAAAAACTATTGAAAAGGGACTTATATTTGACGAGGGATGCTGAAAGTGTTCAAGCTAACCATAAAGCCTGTTAATTTTGATGGCTGGAGGATTTGCCATGAGACCCCTGGCAAATTAACATTTATAAAACTATACACCTTAATATTGTGGGGTTTAATGAATATTGCAGCCTCTAGGAGCTGCTAGTCGAGACTAAAATTGTCGTGTAATTGCTTTTAAATCTCAGACATTTGCTGTCGGAAAATGTAATCTAGACAGGGAAGCTTCCGAAAGAAGCCACTGTGAAATATTGATAGCAGGATTTGCAGAAGCAATTATGGAACAATATAATGTGATGTCTTGGCATAATCTGTTTTTTTCCCCCCTACTCTGCCCTAGTGGTTAAGACCAGTCTCACCAGCAATATTGACTTGCATTTGCATACACACACGTGCGCACAATTCAGTGGTCATTAAAAGCTAACGTCACCAGGGGCAAATCCTTGGCAGCACCTGCCAAAGCCATTATCTGCCACCCTGTCCTAGACAAACGCTTTGGCATACATCTGAGTAATTAGGCCAGATTATTGGCAACCTTCCTTGGCCTTACCCCATTATCAAGACCACTAATTACCAGCAGTGTTCTCTCTCTCAGTGTGGTGCAGGCACGAGCAGCTCAAGGGAGAAAGCGAGAGGAATGGAAGGAATACAAAAATGGACGGAGCTGGACAGGCCAAGGTGTGGGATTTCGTGAGGGTTAGCCACAGTGAGAAATGCGGCGACTCAATGGCGCCTTCAGTATAAGAGACCAGCGTGTTATGTGTGTTAGTATATCTGACGACCCTATGGGAAATATTTTGTAAGGGGAAGCAGTTTCAAAGTGTCATCAGCCGAGAGATTGAAGTCTTTTCGAGGCGTAATGGGAGCTGATGACTCGTGTTGGTGAGGCGCTGGTGAGTGTTGCTTTCAGCAGAGTGGAAAATCATGCCCGCTGAGCAATTGCAGCTTTAATGGAGAATGGCACACAAACAAGGCACATATGGACATTTGCGTGCACACTCAGATGGACGCTCCTCCTCTACCCTCCCGTGAATGAGCACACACAGAGGAGCACATGCATACACACTAGAAGCGTTCATATTTGCAACCATTTCGTCTCACAGGACGTTGGTGCAGTAAATGTATTTACACAGTTTGAGACGTTCTCATATAAAAATATATATATAAAAAAAAAACGAATGTATGCAGTGCTTTTTGACTATGGACTGACTAGAAACTGTGTGATCTGTGGTTCTTTTTCATGTGCTTAGTTTGTATTTAAGCATAATTATTTTTATGGTTTTAATTCTTTTGGTACTCTTTCTTAGTTCTCTTGCATAATTTTCAGTAACTACTGACCAGTGAATATCTCTTTTCCTTACTCATCCTGTACAGTATTTATCTCTTAATACTGCTTCATCCCCTGTCTTTGCTTCCTAGCCAAAGCACTCTTACATGCACACACACATATACTCAGGTTCGTTTTTATCCACTCCGTACACCTGTCTCGACCCTGCTGAAAAACTAAAGGTTAGTAAAGGTCTGTGAGATATTCCAAAGTGGAGAAAACCTGCATACTAAGAGCGTGGTCAGTGGAGATATTGCCTCAGACCTCAGTTCCAGCTGAAATTACCATCACCAAAGGTCAGATATCAGAGATACTTTTTTCTGAGGTACCGAGGGGCTAAATCACACCCATTCGCTGTGGCATACAAGGAAATCACAGTTGTTATGTGGTTATGTGGCACTCAGAGCTACTTTGCAGAGAATTTTTTTCAGGTTATATTAAGAACTCACTGAATTATGAACTGGATTATAAAGTTTATTGGAGGTCTTTTCCTTCCTGTATTCTCTTTGTCGCCTCCACCATCACCCCCTTTTCTTTCCTCTTCCTATTTTCACTGCATGAATCCTGGCCCTCCTATGCAGCAGACTAAGCACTGCATGAAGCCTGGAAAGAATGGAAATCAAGGCTTATTAATTCTCCCTGGTGGCCGAAATAGTCCTGGCCATGTCAGAGGACTTTGGAAAGCACAGTGAGAGAAGGCAAATGCTTGTCTGTGGGCGATTTCATAGCAAGCATGTTTAGAGAGGTTTATTTGAACTCTGGAGGGTTTATTCCTTTAATTTGTTTCATTTGGGCATGAGAGACCAATGCCATTTGAAACAAATAACCACACAGAGACTGCTGGAAATGCAGACCTCACTTCTCCTCCAAGCAGACTGGGCTTGGTTAAAAGGGAGAATGTAATCGGTTCAGGAACAGGAAACAGCCCCAAACAGATGCTTTTATTGGTCTAAAGAGATGGATGTGATCAGAGGAGCCAAAATAAAACCAGCACAGCGAAGCAAATTTTTCCACAGTGGAACCGAAATCATGACAAGGTTTGGGCAAAACAAAAACAAAGCCTCTAGGTGAAGAAGTCATTGCACTGTAATAATACTCACTGTAAGATTTTACTTGTAGAATTTGGGCCAGGAAAACATACTGACAAACAAACAGACATACAAACAAACTATAGTTTTCTACCTTTCAAGGCAGGGATTGAATTATCAAAAAAGTTGGTGATGGATCTCCCAAGACATGTTTACTATTTGAAGTACTGCGGAAAAGCCTGCAGTCTCCCCTCATTTCTTTATATTTTACTATGAAAGTGGGAAAAAGGTGCAGAAATACATTGAAACATGCACAAACATACAGGAAATATCATATATAAGATGAAAACAGAGTGTGTACAGTTCTAATGAACTTAAAAGTCAATACTTCAGCCTATTCTGTGTTTCCCATCCTAAAGAATGGCTTCTTGACACCAACCTTTCCACTGAGACCATCTCTGATGAGGCTTCAGTGAACAAAGGACGGATCAACGGAAGGGTCAGATACATCTCTTGGGTCTTGTATCCGGTCTTTGCCTGATCTTTTCTATTTCTTAAGGACATGACTTTCAAATACAGTTGATCTGCTGTAGATAGTTCTTTTTAAGCCTACCACTTCTTTTGCCCTTTACTTCTCCTCAATTTTTTTAAGGACACACTGCACGCCATGCCGAGATATTCCAAGTTTTCCTCTTTGGAATCAACCTATTTGTGCAAAAATACTTTTTATGCCAAACTCTGATATCTTTGATATTTTTCATATAATCAACTAAAGAAATTAGAACGAACTATTTGTTTATATAACGGGCAGCTAGTAGCAAAGTGTTAAGTACCTTGAAAGATTCATAGGTCAGCATTAAGTGACTTAAACACAACAGACACTAAACACATGCTAACTGAGAAAATTCAGTTTCCAAGTTCTGAAAAAAATACTTCTTCTTCTGTTTGTTTGTTTGTTTGTTTGTTTGTTTGTTTGTTTTTTGCATTACACATATTTTAACCAGATCTGGAAAGACAGAAAAATAAACCTTCGTAATGATTCCAGATTCCTGCCATCCTAGAACACTCATAGAGATATTACAGTGGATCATGGGGGGACCTCTGATATTTACATTTTTGCGTGTACGTTTTCACAAATCTCTCAAATGATTGCCTTTGGACTGGACTCCAAAATCTTTGTTTACATCCAGCTTTGGTCTGTTGGTCTTCTAATAAAAAGAAGCTTGGACAGATCCTCCCGAAACGATTACTTCCATTCCGATGTGCTGGAAATACATCAGAATAATTTATTTTTCGACCATGCTGCCACCTGCCCCAAACACACAAAAAGGAATCTTGTTAACAATTAATTGCTGAGAGCACTGGCACAGACCAATTAAAGCACTGTTTACATGTGATTGAGCTGTCTATAAGGCAATGCATTTAGATGTCATGTTAGTAAATGATGTGAACAACTTAATCACTGTTTTCTTAATCTCGCTGTTGCTAATAGTCATTTCGCTCACCTAGTGTGTTCACTGCAGTTCAGCTGGGTGAACGCTGTCACGTTATCGGTGTGTAACCTGCAGCTCTCAAAGTTTCACTTTCATTTAAAATCCCTATGTGAGCTTTTCCTTTTCATGCTTTACGGGCTACATGCAAAATCATATGTGATTATGTTGATGTGCTTTTGTATCTGTGTCCTTCATTTGTTCTGACAATAAAAAGCATAGCCGATGAAGAGCTCCTCTTCATAAGGACTCCACACTTGAGAAAAGTTTGGTGCTGAAAAGTTCAAGAAATGCCGACCCTTTCGTCTTCAGTGAGAGCCATGTGTCAAATTGGGAGCCCCCGCTGTGGTTTGAAACCTTTGTCCACTGGAGGAGATTGAAAAATGCCCGGGCAGGCCGGATCTAATACTTGGTTGCATCTGCCATTCCCTTTAAAAACGACCTCATGGTGCAGCGACAAAAAGGCATTTTAATAGGCCTCAGATGAATTATCTATAACTATGACTGAATAAATCTTTAATCGCTGTAATGAACTTTAGAGTATGGATTCAAAAAGCCATTTAGCTGATAAATGACCCATGGAGGGCTCTGATACAAGGATAAATCAAAAGAGGCTGGGGTCTTCAGTTCTTTTTTTTTTTTACTAAAGACCAGCTGATTTAAATAATTGACTTTGGAGTACAGCAGCCCAGAACACGCCTGCTGATAAGCAAGAAGAAAAAAGCTTGTTGTATTTGAATCGCTAGAAAACACTGATTGAATTTCTCATCTCGGTATAAAGCACCCTTGCATCTCATGGGAACACATCTGTCTCCCTCTGTCTTGTTCTTTGACTTAAGCTGTAGTACGTGGGCTGCCGGATCTTCCCGTTGAGCCACGGATAAGCACAAAATGTGACTTGGCGCCGACCCTTCTCCCCTTTAAAGACTCGCGCGCTGCTCGTTCTGCTTAGCTTCTCAAAATGACAGCGTAAGGTCAAGCACTTCATCTATTTCTTTTGCTTGGCCAAACTCTGGCCAGATCATGTCATGTGTAATACCCCTGGCCATTAATTGCTAGCATATCCCACAATGCCTTCAATGTGCACAAGAAAATACGAGTCCCTCTTATTTCTGCCTGTGTCAGCAGTACTGCTTGTGTGTGTGTGTGTGTCTGTGTGTGCATGCTTGTGTGTATGTCATGTTTAGAGCTATGCTCATATTTCAGGTGGGTTCAGTGAGATTGTCTTTTTTGCCTTTATATATTAAGTATGTCACTGTGATTTATAGGTTGACAAAAGCCGCATCTATTCACAGGCCGGCATTGCTGCTCTTGTTTTGAAGGGGAACTGGCTGGTGGGCCTGCTTCCCGAGCTGGATTAGTTGGTGATTTTGCAGAGCTGCAATATGCCAGCAAATGAGCCACAAAATAGGAGCAGGACTACATGAGTAGTAGAACCACTGGGGCCGGTAGTGACCGCTCCCCTCTGTCGGTCGCGCGTGCTTTTGTTTCACTTACGCGATTCAATCACAGCAGTGCTGCCTCAGAGTCCATATAGGACATGCCGGTCAATAATTAAAGCATTCTAATCAAAGATTTCAAAACATCACAAGTCTCTTTGTGCTGGCCTACTTACCTGAAATAGCTTCGCTTTGTATTTATATGTTCCGAATATCTCTGAACATCTCTGGAGCTGTAAACAAACAACAAAGTATGAAATATGAAGCAGATTTCTGGCCCTCGCTCAGACACACCATACATCACTATCAATTACTTTTTTTATGAAGATGAATTGCTTTCATAGCTTCTCCACGGAAGCTCTTCTTTTTATGTAGAACTCAGTGATGCACAGGCGGTGCACCGACCCCTTTTGAGCTTTGCTCTGTCGGGCATTAGTTTAAGATGAGATCACAGGGACTCAAAACATAATGCTCTTCACAGTTTGGCTTATACTTTGTGAGTCAGTCACTTTGGAGTTTTCTGCCCACTAGTCTGTAAGAAATCCAGCATCTTCTTTGTTTTGCATTTTTTTCCCCTTCTTCTGTACTTTGGCTGGTTAGAGTGCTCTGTTTTGATCGAGTGGCGTTCCCACATATCCAAATCCTTCTAAATTAGCATCTTAAGACCTCTCGAAATCTCATGTAGATTGTTTCTGTTCCCCACAGTTGCATTGAAATGATTCATTTCTTCCTACATTTGAAATGGTCTCGATTTTAGTTATTGCCGCCACCTACTTTTTGTTGCGTTGCCTTTATATTGAGAAAAGGGGGCATTAGTTATTCAAAGTACTTTGCTGTTTACTGACAGAGTGGTATGACCTTCTCTTCAGGCTGAAAGGTGCTCAGCTTTGACAATTACTTGGCTCAAAGTGACTGAGAACAACAACGACTGAGATGAAGCAGAGGCAATAATATTCGGCGGGGAACCCACTAAAAACAGCGGTGCCAATTCCCTTTACTAAGGAGCTGTCATCTTGCCAAATGATGCGCGTCACTGGGTTTCACTTTCGTTTCTTTTTTTTTTCCTGCCACTGCTTTTCAGACTTGTTTCTGCATTTGAAAGCCTACTTATTACAATCTTTGAACTCTTGCAGATTTTTTTTTCCTTTTTTTTCCCCGCTGGTAGAGATAGTTCTGACAGCTTGCTCCACACTTTGGGAATGTAATATTTTGCATGGAGGAGATATTCAAGTGAATCAGTGTCAGCTCAGCTTTGGCGTCACATGGCAGCCATGGGAAATCTGGGGTGTTGGAAGAGAGCTTTGTGAAAACTGTCTGTTTGTGCTGAAACGTCGGGATGATTGAAGTATGACAGGCGTGATTGTTCAGGCCTTATTCAACAAAACCTGGTTTGACAATTAAGCTGCTTTTAAGTTAGAAATAGTTTAACACAGTGCTAACCTCACCAGCTGTGTTCAAAGCTTTGTGTGTCAGCATTCACAGGTGCTTCCAATAAATTGTTGCAATTGTTTTGAAATCTGTTAAAAAAACAAAAACCCTGATAGATCGTGGCCTTTTTAGAAAAATCACTTTAATCTTTCGCGATCAACGTCGTGGTTCTTACCAGTGCCGTACAGAGAGGGGTGACATTCAACAATGTATTCATAGGCCCCTTTTCAGGATGGAGCCAGGGACAGAGTGATTATGTACAACCCTGACAAGCCCTTTAACTGTGACTGGCAGCAGGGTATTAATTCTACAAAAAGAAGAAGCGAAAGCAAGTACAGCAGCATTTATTAAGTACAGAAGCTGTATTAAAAGATGTCTTTATTTCCTCAGTGTGACAGCTTGTTTTAACCACAGCAAAGCATAACAAGCTTTTTTTTTTTAATTCTATGTATAGATGTGAACCTAGCATTCAGCAGATGATGATCAATGCAAGCTATAAAAAAACTGCAGAAAAAAATTTCAGGGTAACTTTTTGGAGCTAAAGTATCAGAAAATACAAGGTAATTAATAAAGTCGATGTAGCTGACATCGTGCCATAGTTTCATGTCATCTACCCACTCCGTGAGAAGTGATGGGTGAGGCACTGCAACTGAACTGTCCTCGCTGCTTTTTAAAACATCTCTACTGTGTATCCACCACGATGTGTTGCGATTTACACCAGGTAAAAGAAACTGCAATGAGAGAAATCTTAATCAACAGTGAAGGTGTAACCCCGCAACTGTCAACAACAGCTCAAGCGGAAGTAAAAAAACATCTTCTGCTATGAATCGGGAGTAATGGCGCGAACTAGTGTGGATATAGGTTCCCCCAGTTCTACAAGCTGTTCATTCTCGTTTACGTGCCCCACCCTCCCTCCACATGGGCATCTGCTAGGCCCGGGAGCCGCCGCCAGTCCCCTTCGAGGCCTTCCCCAAACTGCAGCTCAATTCATGTCCAAGCCATTCACCTTTATCTACTTAAACGCTGTTGAACCTAAAACGAGGACGTGGGCCCAGCTAGTGTAACGGTCTGAATCATTTTTACCGCCCTCTTACTAACGTGAACTATATCCGTGGGTTGCCATTACCATTTGTGGAGAAATGTTTACTTTTTATTGTAAGTTATGAAAAAATGTAATATTCTGTAGCTTACATTTTTACTTAGCAATGCTGTCGTGTTTAGTATACAACAGAAGGTAGAACTAATAAAGAACCTTCATTTTACACAGAAACGTTATCATATGGAGTTTGACAAAGCATATTTTTCAACTTTTTCAATTTTCTATTCTCTAAGAAGAAAAATTTAACATGTAATAAGATTGCCCTACAAAAGCAGAGTTTGATTTATCAATAAGAGTGTTTTTCTCATTCTCAAATGATACAAATTTTGCGTTAAGGAGCAAAGGTCGCTCGTCTTTTCTTGCTGTTTTTGTTTCTTCATTTCTGGTGCGTTTGCTTTGAAACACGTTCTTGATGTTTGTTAATTACGCAGCATCGGTGACATGAATGATTTCAGCAGCGGCATTACCGAATAGAAAAATGGAACAGTGTTTGCCTTTGCCCCTCCATTTATTTTCCTTGTCCTTTGCCAGCGCTGTTTTCATCCAGACTATCGAATAGAAAATTAGCACAGGATACTACTTATGGATCCAATAAACATTAAGTACAAATTGCTCTCATTATATAAGATAGCTTTCGGTTCCCGATGTGCCGCGCATGACCCTGTAAATTAAAAAGATGGAGTAAAAGTCAGTGGTGGTTCTGAATGACACAATCCTGCCCACCTTTTTATTATTCCAACCTATCTACGCGTAACAGATACTTATAAAGCTGTTGCTCTTTCAGGTGTTCCAGTATATGATTGGGCTTCATCATAATACTGCAGCATTAGCCGTTGGCACAGCTAGCCATTATCTGTCCCCTGAGCAGGCTGGTTAGCTGGCTGACTGGCAGGCTGGGTGGAGGTGTATTAACAAGGCCACTCTATTTTTCTATCTCGCTCACGCTGCCATGTCTCCGCTGCATGGACAGTCATTTATTATTTATAGACCTGCTTTGGAGGTGTGACACAAAAGGCAGGCTCACATTCATCCATCAATGTGTGTGGGCACTGGCTGCAGTCATAAACCACGTACACATGCACAAACACCCATATACATGTTGCTCTCTAGAAGGCAGCAGTAGCCTACTGATGTACTCTACATTAACTGCTACATATCACACACACACACAGTGCACTCTCACACGCACACACAGATATCGCCACATTCGACATGCTGCTGACATGGCTTTAGCCAAGATTAGCAAGGATTAGATTAGATCAGCCTCAGAACTGAATAAATAATTGAAAATAGATTCTGCTCAGAGCAATTAAGAGCTTTAAGGCTGCTCAGTCATGATTTAAACAGAGTAAGCAATACTTTTAGTACTTAAACACTCAGGGAGCATGGAGAGAGCAGGTTTTCAGGACACCCTTTAAAGTAATTCTCAGGTTTTTAACTGATCACAGTTGATCAAAGTAGAAAATTTCCACAAAAATTGTCCATAAAAATGGAGGCTGCTCTTTTCTCTACTTTACCTCATCGCTGGGAGATTTTTTTTTCTATTTGTTTTCTTCAGAGATGATGGAAAAACTGTAAAAATGTTTTCTTTCGAGGACCGTGAATAATAGGCATCACGTAACCGGGATAATTCGCGATGACTTGTTCGACCATCGAAAAATAGTGCACGGCACGACCTGATGTGAATATTCATGTCGTTTATGTAACATAACGAACTGGTTTAGAGCCTGTATCAGTGCGTGAAGAGTTAAAGAATTCAGACACAGCACGTTTTTAAAATGACTTCATCTGAAAAGCTGAAATTAGCACAAGGCAGAACACTGAAGCATTACATGTTAGGCTTCATGGGGTCACGTTTAAGGGATTAGGGGGGTTTTCTGGGTATGTGCATGGAGGAGTCATAGGATTGCATAGTTTAAAAAAAAGAAGACAATCAGCCCGTTTTACTGTGGCACTAAACTCGTGATCATGTGCCCATCTTCTGCATGTGCCAGCGACATAACACCCAGTACTTTTCATGCATCGTGTAAATTCGAGATTAATGAGGATGTTTATTGGCCCGAGATGGCGATGCTGTCGTTGTGGGGGAGTTGATGACATCCAGTGTCTGTCACAGTTAACACACTCCACCACATGTTATGTTTCATATTACGTACGCAGCAGCTGCACACAGAGCTACCAGCACAACACACATATCATGTCGTTAATAATTACAGTTCAAGTCTTGGATCTTCCATTGTCCATTTTTTTCAACGACTTCCTACCTATGTACAGATATATAGACACACACACACATGTAGAGACACACACGCCTGCAAACGTAGACACACAGTAAGTGATCCCAGTTCCCTAGACTTGCTCACTGGCCTGTGGTTGATGTGACACATCCTCAGCCCCTGCAGTGATGCTCAGAGATGAGCCACAATGGTGGGAGTAGCGCACACACACACATCTTACATGTGCACATTTTTCAAGCACACACGCCTCACACATGCACACACAGACACACACACATTAAACATGGATCTGGTGACCTATGCCTTGCAGACTTCAACCATGCTCGCTGGCCCTTGGATGATGAGTGGCAGGTTGCTCCCCTCTCTCACTCTCTTTCCTCTCTCTTCCTTCTTCCTCCTCCTTTCTCTTTCCATTTCCAGGAATCTCAATTTGTTTTCTACCCAGCAGAAGGGGAATATTAAAGAACATTCTTATTTTCAGCAGAAAATGCCAGGAGGCATTAATGGGATTTGGGTTTGATCAGCACCAATGACTCAGCCATTACTCGCTCGTGTGCTGAAATTGTTGCCATTTTTTAACACTTTCCTCCATGTTCTTCGTTGTGTTTTTCAGTCATCATCTCATAATGCAAGACTCTCTTAAGTCCTCAGTAAAGGGGGACTTTTTGACTCATGTTTCCTTCTTGCAAATCAAAATTAGGTTGTTGTAACTCTGCTTAACTGCTTAGCTAGTCTTATTAGCTTCTATTTGTCCAGGATGCTTTTACATATTCCTTAAATGTCTCAGGTACTGTTTTTGTCTTATTTTTCATAGCATATGCACTGGAGTCCTTTTGGTTGAGTCTGTTGGCTTTCCGTGGTTCTCTGCACAACTGGCACATAATTTAATGCTTCAGTGCTTTAGCTCTTTTTTTCCTGTTTGTTTGATTTAATACTTCCAGATTCGAATAATGCAAAGCCAGCTGTTTTGTGTTTGTAGGTCTTAGGATGTGTTACAAAAGGGTTCTTTGTTTAAAAAAATTGGAACTTTTATTGGTATTATTATCATTACTAATCAGTAGTAGTAGTATTATGACCAACAACATAAATGTATCTGAAGCCCCGCACTTTACACCTTTAAAACAACATTTATTATTCCACTACCACAATTTTACTGTTTCCTTGCATTTGGATAGTTAGCGTGTCCTTTTTTAAAAATCAGTGTTGCTGAATTTACGTTATGTTCACTATTCTGTTGAATAGCAGGTTTAGTGTTTAGCTCAGTGTCAAACATATGGACTGGGTCCAAAAAGAGGCTCAATAAAGGGTCCAATCCAACCCACTGGACTGCTTTGCAAAATGTGAAAATTGCGAGTGGATCATATTATGAGAATCATAAATGTTCATTTCATATGAACCAGAGATCTGAATCTTAGTCATTTTTACAGCTTTTTACTAACAGTCTCTACACATGGGTTGCTATACTACACCTAAGTAAGCATTAGGAAACCATTAAATAGAAAGGTAATTACGCCTTTTATGCAGTTAGTCTTCTAGTAGATTACTACTTTATGTAATCAGGTCCACAGTCAATCAAAAAAAAGGAATTTTTCTGTGAATTAACAGCATGTGTCCTGTTTTCAGTTAAGTCAAGGTAATCAGATGCTATAATGCAGCAGTAATTTTACATAGTTGTTTCTTAGAGTGTGGTAAAGTCCAAGGAGCTATGCTGATGGGTTTCTTTGGTTGACTACTGCAGCATTTCTGTGTTATTTGGGAAAAATTGAGGGAAAAAATGTGGAAACTGCACTTATTTTTCTTAAGACATCTCAGATTATTCATCAGTGGAGTGGATTGTTAAAGGAAATCATCTTCCAAAGTGTACTAAAACTTACCGCTAGAAGAAAGATTTGGATTGTGTTTGATTTTTTATTTATTGTATTATCTACTCATGCTTTTATTTTACTGCTACAGCCCACTTAAGATCAAATAAAGCTGTATGCGGTTTGTGAGTTGGAATGAGTTTGACTCACTTGGTTTGGTGCATTTCTCTTTAATCTCTCAGGTACATTTTTGTTTTTGACATTTTGTCTAGAGCAAAGTTAGCTAGATAATTCATTCACCATTAAACCGGCCTGCCTGCTTGCTCAAAGAGCAGCTGCACACTCCGCCCTTGAGACATATGTTGTGTGTTGCCAGGTTGCAGTGACAGATTGACTGAAACCGTATCTGGTCTGTGGATTGTGTATGTGCACATGTGCGTGTGTATTTTGTGTTTCATAGATGATCTGAAAAATTGTGTGACAGCAGAGAAGTATTGAAATCCTTCTTCGGTTTCTGATTCGGTTTCCGATGATGATTATTCATAATAAAATTTGTGGTCAATGTAAATCCTACTCTTGTTTTTTGGGGGAAACAATGTAGGAAGACGTGAGGAGAGAGAAACGTGCAAGAGAAACCCTGAACTCTGTCCACTGTGCCAAAATTGCCCCACAGCCTTGTGCTGTTCCTATGATCTTGGTCCAGACATGGTTCTGAATAAGTGGGCCACTGGAACAAGCAAAAAACACAGATATGGCAGTTGTTATGTTAGCAGTATGTTTACTGCCACACCACTACCACATTACATGCACAATTTCATTCCTGTTGACATAAAAAACCATTGGTTTGTCCATCTTGAAGTCAATTTTGACTTCTTCTTATTGCCTGTTGTAGTTTACTTATTTGTATTTGTCAGCTTCTAAGCTGCTAATGCTATTTTTATGGATTAACCTTGTTTTTCTTAAAAAAAAAACCCCATTAGATAACATCATTGTTATTGAGTTAGAAGGAAACATAAGTAGACATCCAATCTGATGCAAGTTTGGCATCTGGGAATTGAATGAATATATATGACACAGATTCAACAGGAGTTTTGAGTTGCCCTAGTTTTCCTCAACCAAATTTGCTTTCAGACTCGCAAGAGGGTCCGTAGCAATAAAAGATGATTGGATGTGTAACTGTGCTGTCGCTAAATGCTAAATCTGACGATAATAAGGACAGGGCAGTTTTTTGTGTTGTGGTTATAGTATCTTCGTAGTAAATGTTTGCGTGCAGTCAGACGTTATGCTTGTGGTGCTAATCTCAAAACGGAGATGCCCTTTGATCACCGGCCTGGTTAGATAAGGGGCAAAACACATTCCTGGCTTTAAGTATTAAATGATACATTTTGTTGAGCATTTTATGATTTTAGCTGAAGTTTAAACACACTTATTGACTTATGATGTCCTGAAGTTCATTAAGTCTTTAACCTAATCAGTGGCTCTATATCACTTGGCTGACCAATTCACTACTTATATATATGTTAGTAATGCCGGAGTCTCCAAAGCAGTGCTGCTTGCATTTTCCCTTACAGTGCAGAATGAGTCCACACTAGTTTAGTTCACTTTGGTTGCTAACATAAACAAATAACCTAACTTGAAAACAAAACAGGCAGACAACGGGTTAACATTAGGATGTGATTTTGTCATGCGTGGTTGTCTTGAGTGTTTATTAGTCTGAGGAAATAGCAAAATAAAAAATGATATTCACCCGTGGTGATGTCTTATGTAAGCTGATTCGTGCAACTACAGTAAGAGCTTCTCTACTGCAACTCCTCTGTGGTCGCTCCTTCTTTTTACTGAATATTTAAAACTGCCAAGCTGGAAAAGAAAAAGAAAAATGTTTTATGTGCGCGACGATTTAGCAAACAATAGCAGTCAGCTATGACTTTTGTTGCAAAATGCACTGGAATTCCTGCGGTTGTTTCATGATTCAAAGGCCTGAGCATCTGATGTAGCTGCGGGAAGCTTTTAAATATGAAACAACACAGCCCCAATTAATCTCCAGAACAATATTCTCAGTAGATTATGCTTTAAATAAAAGTTTGAAAAGCACTTAAAGATCTCCAAGTCTGTTGTGTGTGTTGTGTGTGTGTGTGAGTATCTTGCATGCCTGATTGGTGACCCTTGTTTTAAACACTTCCCTTTAAATTATCTTCATAATGTCATCTGTTCATGGGGGGAGAAAACAAATTTAATTTTTTTAAATAATATAATTCAAAAGGACTTGGTAAAATCTCTACTTATTACTTTAAATGTGAACAAAAACATCTTCACAAAAACGAAGAAGGGGGAAAAAGAAGAATCCACTGAGTAGAAACTGACAGTTACTGTGGAGTTGAGTATGAAAGAAAAGAGTGACTGAGGAAACCATCACATTAGTTTACTGTTATTGCATCTGGTCCTTCCTAAATAGACGTTTTCTTGTTCCTGGGTGCTTCTGAAAAATGACTCTATTATGAAGGAGTCAAAATAGCCTTTGGTTGAATGAAACCTCCTATTAATCATTATACACTTACAGTATACAGAGGGTGCACAACACTTTATATCTTTATTATACTCATTTATTTTCTTCCTTGATAATGAGCACAGTTTCTATGTAACACACTTTAAATTTAAACACTGCCTCTAAATCACAGCATAAATCTAAGACCAAAATTTTACAACCGTACTGCCCAGTATTCTGTCTTTATGGAAGGTTTTTATCAGCATAATACGGGATTTAAAGCATTGGTTATGACTGCTCCAAAGAAGCTTTTCCTAAACTGAGTTATAATTAAGATCTAGAATTTAATCAACTTGCGACTGATGAGAAACAGTCAAGGTAAGTCTAAGATTGAAATTGTGAGGTTAAGATAATGGACAATTTTAAGAGTTAGAAGCTGACACTTGAATCAGTAACTCCTGTGAAGGCTGGAGAGCAAAATACTTGAAAACGCAGGGGATGGAAATGAGCAGCTGAACAATATTCACTGAAAACTGCTGAAAAGTGGAATAAGTTGAAATTAAAGTTGAAGAAGAAAGGGGATTTTGTTTGCTTCTGATTTGTAGAAATTCTATCACACTGATTCACAAGAGCATCAAATCTTCAGAAAAAGTTAAATTTGTATTCCATCATTACAGGACAAATTGTGAAATTAAAGGGAGACGTCTGAAAGGAGATTTGCTATGTCTAGTTTTGGATTACTTCATGTTGCTAATCAAGCAGTTTGAAATGCGCGTCTGCAGTATTCAAAACTTGCTTCTCATAAAGATTTAAAACATCGAATTGTTCCATTCTGGCAATTTAATAGTAAGAAATTTTGTAGTAATAGAGAAAATTGAAGTTTTTTTCCTGAATGAGCTATTAGTCAGTATTTTTTATTGAGCAATCTGTGGATAGCTCTTCAGTTTCCACTTTTTATTAAGCTCGGCCACATAAAAGGACAGAAAAACTGTTAGTTTAATTAATAGAAACAAATTCATCACTTAGATGTTTGAAAAGCCAATTAGGTCTGTGTAATGGCATTTTTATATGAGGAAGTTGTGCTTTTATTTGCATTCATTCATACAGCAGAACAATTTAGAGGAAAACTTGAATCAGCAGGAAAAGTATCAACAGAAATTGTCCTGTTGATACTTGATTGCAATCTAGAATATGTTTTTGGGGACCACTGCGGTTGGGAGAGGTTACAACCCAACCGCAGTTCTGAATTGGATAAGCATAAGAAAGGATGGATGGAAGATATCTTTCATCCATTACAAACAGCTCTTATTATTCAAGATAAAATGCAGATTCCAATATAAAGAATTAGATATCCAGTTCATATCCTAAAATTGGTATATAGATACACATTTTGTGTGACTCCGTGAAGTCTTCAAACCACGACTTATTTGTGTTTCATTATAAGATATGTGATACAATACAGTATCTCCAGAATTGTATTATTCTGTTTTAATCAACTGTGTTAAAAATAAGTATGCCAATTAAGCCAATAGAAATCCACACACACTCCCACACCACAACAGTGAGGCAAAGATATTATCTGCAAATGTGAAAGTCAACTGGAGTTTAAAGAAAGATGTCACGTAGAGTAAATATTCATTAGAGGAATTGTGTATGTATGTGCGTAATTATATATGATTCATGGCTTGTAAGTTCATGAGAGTGTATACAGCACTGACTGATGGATCGCGGTTTCTTTTTTCCTTTGTATTTTAAAGATTACTGGTCTTTGTTGCTGGTGTTGTGGGAAGTTTGTCTTTTTTATACATTGAGATGTGAATAACATCCAAAAATAAAAGTGAAAGAAGAACAAACGGGGAAAAAATTTCAAGTTCAAAAAAGTTTATTATCAGCCAAAATTTCTGCTTCTGAAAGGATTCAGCAGACAATAAAGCTCATGTGTTTTTCTTAGCTGCAGAGGTGTTGAGAGGTTGTTTTTTTCATATCTATAGCACTCAGACAGCTGTCGCTTACCTTTGCACTCAGCCGAGTTAACTTCACGACTTGAGCGCCGTACTTAATGCGGTTATTTTCAAAAATTGGAGACTATATTTAGTCTCTCGCTCTCCTACTGACCACTGGAAATCATTTGGTATGCCCAGCTGTGTGCTTGTTACTCATTAGCATTGGTGTGCAAACCATTTGCAAATATATATTCAGTGAAACTTTTTGGCAGCACACACCTGTCCACTTGGCAAAGCAAAGCAGAAACGTAAACATCACGGGCAAATAGAAGCAAAGACGTGAGCGCAACAGAATCCTAAGCAGGGCCACAAAAGGCATTACGTCACTATTTATACCATCGTGTTTGCACATTCTCTCACTTGTCACCTCAAACGATGGTTGTTTTTAAATGTGTGTCTGCGTGATTGATTCTTAGTTTCCTTTGTAAATACAGATAGCGCCTGATATATGGGTGGTTATTGCTCATTATACATGCACACAGCATGAGTGAATAATACATTCCTAACACACACACGCTCGCACACGTCGTGTGACGCACAGTCGCTGCGGTACAGGAGGCTTGTTGCTTCTACATTTATCTCTATTTTCGTTCTGTCATAACACACACACAAATACACGCACATGCACATGCACACATGCAAAAAGTGCTGCTTTGCACCGACTTGCCTTCTCTCCTCTTCATTGGGGTTCAAAATCTTCTTTTCTTCTTCTTCTCTTATTCCTGACATGCTTTCATTCTCATCTCTGCATTTTTTCCCTCTTATTTATGCTCTCAACATATGAAACCACCTGCCCTCTGCTTCCATCTCTATCTTGACCAGTTATGTCTGGTCCTTCACTGCAGACTTCTTACTGCATGCCAGCAACCACGGCAGCCCCAGCCACAAAACCACTCTTGCTTGTGTGTGTGTGTGTGTGTGTGT
>NW_005187416.1:999937-1034177 GCF_000239375.1 Pundamilia nyererei
TGTGTGTGTGTGTAAACCCTTTGTCACATTTCACACTGAACTATAATAGTTGTTTTGGGGGTGGTTATGGGTTTACTTTCAAAAGTGTCTTTTGATGCCTCCACTGGCTGGACGCCTGCTTCACCCTGCAGGTTCTCTGAAAGCTTCCCATCATTCTCTCCAACTATGTATCTATCTGTCCCTTTCCCTATGTCTCTTTCTGTGTGTGTTTATACTGTCTCCTCTCATCTGTCCCAGATTAAAGGCTCGTCTCCACTCCAGAAACCTGCCAGCCTACATCCAGCTTGGAACAGGGTCACAGCACTGATCTTGTCCAAGAGGCTGCCTTTGAAGCAGGCTGGGACGCATGCATACACACACACACAGACACACTTACTTACACATGCTATCCCTCGCCCTCTCGCCACGCAGTGATGAAGTGGCCAGGGTGTGACTCTCCTCTGCACTCTTCTAACGCCTTTTATTTTAATGAACTCGGCTAATACACAGACGTGGATAGCAGAACTGAGAAATGGAGTCCAGGGAAGCTTTTCAGCCAATATGATGGAAGACTAGCACCATCCATTGTTGGACTTCATATACTCATCTGTGTGCCAGTGCAGAATATAAAGATTAGGCAGGATGTTTAAAAGTTTCCACATATGATTTGAAAAATCGTATAAGTAGCTGCGTTTCAAAGAAGTCCAGACTTTCTAATTGTGATCACACATTTGCTATTTTTGCCTCATTTGATCAGATGTTCTGCAGATCTATTTTAACTGCGAAATTTAAAACAATCCTCGTCTCTTTGTCCAACTTTGGCAGCATCAAAAAGTTTTTCAGAACACCTTGAAAACTCGGAGCGGTGGTCGACCACATCGCTGCCACATTATCCGCCGCTAATTAATTCCAGGAAGTGTGAAGTGTGTCACGCTAAAACGCGGGGTGCCATTTGATATTCATGAGGTGTCATCCTGTTTCAAATGTTCCCTCTGGTGTTAGCGTGACAAAATGCAGTCCTGTTCAATCCCAGGCCTCCCACAGATCTTAACTGGAGACTCATCACTCATTTCCGGTGTGTGGTCAGAGAATGGGAGGGTTCAGCCTGGCGTGCGCGCACATTTGTGCATCAGGGTGAGGGATTCCAATCTGGCAGGCGTTTATCTTCTCCGAGGCCAAGCCTGACTGACCATTAATGTCCTGTGATGTTTAGGCTCTCCCTGGCCATCGAGGATCATGTGCAAAGAAAGGGTTCAGGGGGGAGGCTTGTGTTTTCCTTTAACGGGACCTGTTTTACAAGATTAAACTGGGGAAAACTACAGAAAACTATACGGGAATCTCTTTTTGTGACACAAGACACGTTTGAATTAATAACAGAAGAGCACAAATTGTTCAAGTCTTCAATCTGCAGTGTTTTGTGAGCCTGCTCTAAACTTTAAATGCATGTTTGCTTTCCTCTGGGTCCGATCTCTCCTGAAAAATGCAAAGCTCACAGAGGAAAATAAATGTAAAACGTTTTCTTTCCAAATCTGGCACGCATCTCAAAAATATTATTAAAATGCTATAGTAATTGCAATAACACTTCATTTACATATAAATATAAAACCCTTTGTTACACATGAGTTCAAGTCAATTTCACAGATTTTTCACAGATGTTTTGCTTGCTTGGTTTTCTTTGGATGAGAGACAAAGAAGTGCCATTTTGCTATACACTTCATTTGGTGTATAGCAGCATGTACATATAATTTATTTACTCGCCGTTTTTGTTGTGGCAACAACAAACCCTCTGACCTGTGTGAACGCAGTCGCACACAATGTGTTTTATTATGATAGTTAAGTTCCCAAATTAGTTCATTATGCCAATAAAGTAAGAGTAAGAGGATATAATTGGGTATTCTCTGCTGTTCTTATACATATAATGCTCATATTGTGTCTCTCTGTAATCACCAAATGTGCCTAAAATTAGAGCTGCTGCTAAGATCTATTCCCACAGAATTTTCTTAATAATTTAACAGATTTTAGTATCGGGCATAAACATCTTGGCAGCTTTTTCCCTCGATTTTCTTTCTTTTTTCTTTCTTTTCATCCGTTTCAAGTTGGGAATTGTCGAGGAAGCAGAGGAAATAAGAAATTCAAGCTCTGTTAGCAGATCCATTAAAGTAGTGTCATCCCCGAAGATAATGACCTGGAGGATATGCATTGCAGCATTTTGTTGCTTGGTTGTGTTTTTTGTGTTTTGTTTTTTGCTTATGCTGCTGCTAGTAGGGTTTCCTGGGGAACAGACCTAGGGGGCAAATTTAGAAAACACACAAGGCCCACACATTATGATGTAGTTACCAGCTGCGATGGTGTGGTTGGCATTGATTTTACTCAACAAGCCTGTGTGTCTGTGTGTGTCTTGATGGGAGAATTTAGACCTACTGTAGCGGAAGCTATCACAAAAGCCAGTTTTACTGGTTTGTCTGTTTATGGAACGATTTTCTAGCAAAAAACTGTATAGTTGACATTAAATAAACAAGTCTGAAGAGTAGTGTACTTGTCTGACCCATGAGTACTCAGTAATTGTAACTGTGAGTAATGACAACCCAGTATTCAAGGTTAGAACATCTTCATTCGATAGGAAAGAAAAGAACAAAAAGATGTATTATCAAGAAAAAATATTAAAGGGTCTGTTGTTTCCAAAGGATCTGTAATGTGGGGTTTTTTTGAAGAGTGCAAATAGACGGATCCCATTTTGAGTCCCACTGCACATTAAGTAAGACATTCTACTCTATCATTTCACCTTCCCTGGATAAGATCTGCTGAAGGTGGCAGAGAGTATTTTTTATGAATAAGCTCAAACCTCTCCATCACAAATTTGCTGAAAATAATGCAGAAATATTGTTTGTTTGTTGTCTGCTTTGGAGGCAGCAGTGGCATCAAATTAAATATTGATGGTCTGCCTTTCTTTGATAATCGGTGACAAATGAGACGCCGTGAAGAAAGTCTTTTGTCACTGCTAAAATTCAGCGTATTGCGAATTTTGAGGAAAGCTGCACTTGTAATTAGATGACCTGCTTTAGCAGGGAGAATTTAGTAGGACTTTTAAATCTTTCTGATTTAGAGATGTTGGAATTTAGGAGGAAGAGACACAAAAACAAACACAAGGATTTCGGGAACAAACCCAATGAATCCCTCACAGCAGATTTAAAACTCGACTAAAATACCGCACCGAGTCTGTTTGACAAACATATTATTTTTGTCAGCTTATTTGTGTTTGTGAATGTGTGTGCTTGTGCACACATAAACATATCTACCTATGCAGTGTGTAAGTGCCCTTGACAGCAAAGGCTGTTTGGGAATGCTGAACAGCCATGCTTCTTACCCACCATTCTCTCCCTGCAATCATTTCCTGATTGCCAGTGATAGAACACAAATCAGACACATGCAGTTGAGGGTAATATGTGTTGCTGTGAATGCCTGCAAGATAAGAGACGAAGCCGTATGACTCGGACAGAGCTTCGTGTGTTCATGCACTCATCGTATACCGTTGCATACAATTTATAAGTGAGATTAATTTGCAGGCACCACTGATGAGTAGGTGTTCTTTTTTCTGGTCTTCTTGGAGGTAGCATGCATAGCAGGTGCATTTTAGCGTGGTGCATATGCTGACAAGTCCACACAAGCACAACAAATTGGCTCACGTTGGATGGCATGACGTTCACTTGGAGCCTCACATTTAGCCTCTTTTTACAAGTTTTAGGTCCCTTGAACCCGTGCGGACCCTCACATACTCTCAGATGCAGAACGCTGGCATAAAAAAGTGTTTGTCGCTAGCAGGTGCTACCCCACTCGTTACATGTTGTAGAACTGATGCTTTTGAGTGAGAGCTACTTGACTCATGCGGCTCTCCAGCTCTAACTCATTTTATACTTGTACATAATATTTTGAAGTGAGACCGAGTGAGAGTCGTATCTGGATTTTTTTCATCTTAAACCCCTTTCTGCCCATTGTTAACATGCCACATGTATCTGGGTACTGAATTTGGATAATGAGTGGTATTAATGGCTCTTTTATGCTTTATTCTGTCTATTGTGTGTTTTTATTTTTGAGTTGACCCTTCAGTTTGGTGAGGTCTCGCTATTTTTTGGGAAGGCCCATTGAAAACCCTTTGCAAACAGGATGACCTGACTTTGTTTTGTTTTGCCTGTAGTAACAATTTAATTGTGCGTTTCTCATCTTGAATATGATATGAAGAAAACTCCAAGTCCCAGGAAAACTTTAGAACTGGGCAATCATACCTGCTGTGAAATGTATGCTTATCAAGTGTTTCCACAATACAAGTATCTATAGTTCCTGAAAGATTTTTATAACAGTGTTACAAAATCTTAGGGAAGGAACTGCTCACAAAGGGCAGTTTCAAAGTAGTTGTTTGGCATATAAAGTACGTGTTATTCCTGACGGTACAGTGCTGTGAAGAAAGTATATGCCCCCTTTCATAGTTTTTATAAAATCTGCATATGTGTCAGATTATCAATTGAAATTTAATATTAGACAAAGATAACTCCAGTATTTAAATATTTCACTTTTGAAGAGAAAAAAGCTATCAACATCTACCTGACCCTTTGTGAAAAAGAAATCATGGTTTAAAACCTATCTGGCAAAGTGGAAGAGGCTAAAAGATCTCAAAAAGTAATGCATCAGATATAAAGTTACTGACATCTATCAGTCTGGAAAGGGTTACAAACCCATTTTCAAGGCTTTGAGACTCCAGAGAACCACAGTGAGAAGCATTATCCACAAATTGAGAAAACTTGGAACAGTGGTGAAAGTCCCACGAGTGTCCGGCCTATGAAAATTAATCAAAGAACACATCAGTGGACGCATCCAAGAGGTCGCAAAAGAACCCAGAGAAACACCTAGAGAACTACAGGACTCATTTGCCTCGTTTAAGGTCAAAGTTCATGACTCAGCGATAAGAAAGAGACTCTACTAACCATCAAAAAGTCCCAACAAGAAAAACACTGCTGACCAAAGAACACAAAGGCTCGTCTCAGATTTGCCAAAAACATCTTGATGATCCCTAAAACTCTGACGAAAGTTTACATTTTTGGAAGGTTACATCCTGCATAAAACTGTCACAGCATTGCATAAAACAAATATCATATCAACAGTCAAACATGGTGGTAATGTAATGGTCTGCTTTGCTTTGCTGCTTTAGCACCTGCTCTCTAATAGAAACTCCTGAATACTGTATACCCATCCATCAGTTTATGCCCTGAAAGTCAAGTGCATTTGGGTTTTGCAGCAGGACAATGATCCTAAACATACCAGCAAGTCCACTACTGAATGGCTAACAAAGAAAAACAAAAAAAAAAAACACAAGTTCGGTTATACCTGATGCTTCAAACATCCAATGTGTCTGAATTAAAAGAATTCTGCAAAGACGAGTCGGCCAAAATTCCTCCACAACAATGTGAACGACTCATTTCCAGTCATTGTGTATGCCTGATTGCAGTTTTAGCAATTACCTTTTCTTACAGGGTTTGGATATCCCTTAATAAATTAAATCATTTAAAATACTATTTTGTATTTACTCTGCTGCTTTTATTAAAATGAGTTTGATGATTTTGATCTACTCTTTTTTACTGATCTTACTAGCCAGACTTAATTTACACTCTAAGAGGATATGAAATGCTAGTATATACATACCAATGGGTTGCACAGTCCTTAAGCATTGATGCTGTTATATAAGCTCTTCTTGTAAGATTTACTTCCATGTCACTTAAAGCCACTGTACAATTATTTCTCAGTATCAGTATAGCCCTTTACCACTGCAGGAAGAAAAGTATTTCCATTGTTTACACTGCTATTCAAATGCTAGCAGGGAAACCACATGAATTTAGATTACTGTATTACAGATTTTACCCTTTGCCTGCAAGCCAGTGTACACAGAAATTTATTTACATTTATGTTCTCTTTATTAATTTCCTTTTCATTTACTCATCTTATTCTGAAGCTGCTGTATGAAGCAAGCACATGCTGACAGTATGTTTTCTTTTATAGTTATCAGCACATGAGCTGATTTTTGGAGGCTGGGAGCATAGGGGCAGCATTCCTTCTACAGCATCCATGCATACATATGCATTTTTGCAATCTTCCTGATTAAAAAGAGATGAAAAAAAACACAAGTTCAAGCTCTAACTTAACAGTCTAAAGTTCCCTTTTGCCATTTATTCCCATAAATGAGCATAAGTAACCTTAATAATGTATTAGAAGGTCTAACTTTCAACTTGAAGGCTTCTTCTTATCTTTGCCGTGCGTTTCGTTTGGTGTGTGTATGTGTGCTCATTACATGTGAATGGCAAGTTCTCTTGGGAGCAATAAAAGGTTCATTTCACTTCGAATCCTTGTTGAATAAAGAACAAATATATGACCCTCTGCAGCTAACAAGACCCTTCAGCCCTCGACCTGTGAATCCATAGAGAAAATGCCTGTGTCACAGCGGCAGTCAAAAGCAGCTACAGTTTTCCCAGCACAGCTGACAATGTCACAGCTTTCTGCAGCGGCTGCTGAGGGCCGGCCACTGCAGTCAGCGGCACCATAAATGTCACTCTATCTTTGATGGGGCCTCCTGTGGATCAATGCCAATATATAGCATACCTCCCACCAGCCATCTAACCTCCATCCGTCTATCTATTCATTCAGCCATCTTTCCATCCTCCCCTGCCTCATACCTCCCGCCACCCTCTTCTTTCCTTTTAACTTTGCCCATTTACATCCATTCCCTTTCTCTTTCCCTTCAGCAGCCAGACTGCTCCGTTCTCAGCATATTCACTGCTTGTCATGTAGTCTGTAAAGGTGATGTTTATAACGTGCCCATCACAGCGTTCAGTGAAAAAAAAAAAATCACAATTGCTGTCAGTTCTATACCTACCCATTCATTTTAACGGGAGAAATGATCATTTGGGAGTAAGTTGGAAGTGACAAAATGTACGAACATCTCACTCATGGCGGCTGCTCTTCCTCGCTTTCTGTAACTTAATGAACAGAGGAGATGAAGATATGTGTGTGTCTTTTATAGGGGAGCTCATTCAGCAGTGCATCCGATAGACTTTTGGTTTGCATAGACTTGTGGTGTCCCATTTTGAAGGCTCAACTTGAGTGTCTTGGCCTTAGTTTTAAAAACTAGATGCAAGAAGTCAGAGGTGGATATGACGCACTGCATACTCGTAGGGTGTTGACTTGTTGGAACATCATGCATTTTTAACTAAGGCTAGAAACAAACAGTACAAAAGTGTTTATTGAGGTTTATTGAGCATCAAAGCAACATTTTTCAATCAAAGCAGTTGCCCCCTGCTGGATATTAGAAATAATGCAAATGAAAGTCACTTTTATACTGCCTTGCATTCAGACCGGGGAGCTTTTGTCCATTCTGTCCATTTTTTTTAAAATACAGTGTCAGGTGGCTAGTAATTGAATGGGAAAATGTAGCTGTAAAGATGCTATGTTGGCAACTGTGAAATGAAATGAAGTAAAAAAACATTGTGATCAGTGTGTATGTATGTCCACCTACCCTACAAATACATGCCCAAATACTCCAGTACTCACATTCAGCCCATCGGGGACTGCTTTGTGTCAAGGGAAAGCTATATCTCTAACATACAGCCTTAAATTATTTTTGTATTATGGCGTGCTAAGGGTTCTGTGTGCTGCTTAGACAGGGCGACCACCCAGTGTTGATGTTTAGCTGATGTGGCTCTTTGTTTAGTGCTATCCAAAGCAGAAAAAGGCACAGGAGAGCCAGCGGTGAGAGGAAAACGGAGGCTGAAAAGATACCGGAATGACCGACTGTGGCACAAAATCAATGCCTTCCAACACTTTATCACGGAAGCTACTGTGATGCAAATGCTAACTCTGAGACTTTCAAATTTGTTGAATAATTAGGTCTGGAAAAATGTGGGCACTGTTTGAAAGGCAAACCAATCTAGATGGTTGCAAACCATCAAGTTTAGTGGGAATTCTGAGAGGCTCAAACTTGAGAAAAGTCAGCTTTGCTAAAATAATGTATTAACAATGTGCTTGTAAATAAGTGATTGTAGTGGTTGTTTGTCCAAGCAAGGACACAATCTCTGCTTTAAAGGTTAAGATGGTTAATTGATTAAGGCAGTGGTTCCCAAACTTTTTTTGCTACCTTTGTTTTACAAGAAAACAAAGGGGGGGCGGGCTCCACATTTTGGGAAGGTCTGGATTAAGGTAACGTCTAAGTGACTGAATGGTAGCTACAATAAGAGTACATTCCCTCCATTTATATCAAAGGAGCTCTTTTCGTGTTCCTCTAGCTGAAGAAAGCAGGGCCTCTATGAAAGTAGATAATTTTAGAGCTCCCTCCCACTGTTCAGGTAACATTACAGTTTTGATTAAATATAATTTACTCTGATACTTAGCAGTAGTCGGATTGTAACTTAAATATTAAAGCTGTTTGTCCTTTTTTAGCAAGGCTGGGCGAGATCCCCTAGTTGTTGTCACTGGGACTGGGGTCATAATAAGTGTATGGGACCCATATTTAAAATCTTTGTAGGGCTGACAGGGTTACGATGTGTAATATAAGTGCCGATTAGCTTTAGGTACACACATTTGGACACTGCCTTACTCTCAGTTTAACTAGGATCATTGCAACACTGTGCTGAAGATTTTTACTCAGTCCTTGTGAATTCCTATTTGACTTGAAAGCACTGGAGGTTATGGAAGAGTGGTGAGGGCTATTCAGTTCCAACCAGAGTTTTACTTAGCTTTAGCCATTGTTCATGATGCAGCAGTTCAGGGCTCAATGACCACTGGAAGACTCCAATCTTGCTCCGGGATGCAACCGCATTTATTTTTCCCAGATGAGAGATGAAAGACGGGGCTTGGTTTGATAAAAGCTGGCGCTCTTACGGTCATGCGTTGAGAAA
Source organism: Pundamilia nyererei (assembly GCF_000239375.1). Classification (NCBI taxonomy): domain Eukaryota; kingdom Metazoa; phylum Chordata; class Actinopteri; order Cichliformes; family Cichlidae; genus Pundamilia; species Pundamilia nyererei. Next base: position 1,008,850 of record NW_005187416.1, read on the forward strand.
TGTTTCTCTTTTTTTTCACATTTTGTATGGAAAGCCTCAGTATTGGAAGTGATGGAGCACCTTGAAGCAGAATCCACTCCAAAATGGTTCAGTTATTTGCCATTAAATGTGTGGATTAGGATGTAATAGAGGGTTGTTGGGTGCGATAAGAAGTGCAGCAGCTCCAGGTAAATCAATACTCTCAAAAACATCCTTCATCTTACAGGTTTCTTTGAGAATTTGGATCGATCGCAACACTGTTTTATTTATATCGTTTCACTTTATTTGTCACCCTCCTCTAGATTTTTATGTTTTGATCTCCCCCTTTAGCCTTTAAGTGCCAAATCTCCCACTTTATCAGTATTTAACACTTACTGCGTGGCGAATGCCAATGTTTACTCTTCTGTACCTTTAGCTGAATAACCTAATAATTTTGTTCAAACCGTTAAAGGTGAGTAAAGGACTCACCAGTCTGATACTGTTGTTGGACTCCCAACTCTCTGTATTTCTGGGGCGATCGTGGCTCAGGGGGCTGGGAATCGCATCTGTAACCGGAAGGTCCCCGGTTCGATCCCCGGGCTCTCTGTCCTGGTCGTTGTGTCCTTGGGCAAGACACTTTACCCTACTGCCTACTGGTGTTGGCCAGAGGGGCCGATGGCGCGATATGGCAGCCTCGCTTCTGTCAGTCTGCCCCAGGGCAGCTGTGGCTACAACCGTAGCTTGCCTCTACCAGTGTGTGAATGAATAGTGGCATTGTAAAGCGCTTTGGGTGCCTTGAAAAGCACTATATTAATCCAATCCATTATTCCTCTAAGTGCACTCTAAATGTTCAGAAATTCTAGTGCAAAGTATCTAAATAATTAAATCAGAAAAATTTGAGTGCCAATGGAAGTAGACATGACTGAGAAAACTGTGTCGCCTCTGTGTACTATAGGTACGCTGCTTCACATTCTGCTGAGAAGATGAAATATCTACCGGAAAACAGGAAATACAGTTTAAATGACAAATTCCTCACTCTAAAGGCTGAAGAGATGGAAAAAAAACATTGTACAGCAATTCATTATACAGATGAGCCACAGTTGTACAACTCTCTAAAGCCATTTTATCTTTCATCTCCACCATATGTAAACAGACAAATCACAACTTGTAGGAATTGCAGCAAAACAAACATATGGCTCTATATTGCTTCTCAGTGCATCTACGGAAAGGCAATCATAAAGCTTCATGCACATGTTGCATGTGTGGCCCAATATGCTTTCATAGGCTGGACATCGCAGAAACCGATCACTCAAGGACAGGGTAAGAAGTTGAATCGCTTTCTTAAACTGTCATGACCTGGATGACCAACATACACAGACACACAGTGGCAGTCTTTTTTCCTTTCTCATGATTTTAATATACCGTATTTTTCAGACCAGAAAGCGCACCAGATTATAAGGCGCATTAAGAGAAACGGAACAGTCAGATAAGTCAAACTTTGCTCACCTCATTCTTCTTGCTTCCTCCACTCACGTACCATTGATTCATTAATGCTGAATTGTCTCGCAGCTGCTCTATTCCCATGTTGTTCCAGTATATTAATGACTAACCTCGTATTGTGGATAGATTATCTCAGTTGTTTTCCTGACTGAAGTTTGGTCCATTTACAGTATCTTGCCATGCGATTGCATTTATCCCTAACCATCGGGAACCCTCGTTAACTTTTATTGAGTGGAAACAAGTTAGCGTTCATCCTCTAGCTTCACTGTGCTAATGTTATGCTAACATTGCCGTGTCGCTAGCGATCATGTAGCACATCGTTATATACTAGCTAGTCCAACTTCAGTAACCCTACAAACATCACAGCTGTTTAGTTTTCTGTCTTCATTTATGCCGGAAGTGATAACAGAGCTGTAAACTTTAATTTTTTCAGAAATCTCTCAGTCAGAACATGCTATATCATGTTTAGGTGGAAACTAGCGAGCTAACTTCCTGCTAACTTCTAACTCCGTTAAATTTAATAAATTCTGTTTTCATGGATGCCTGGATGTTAAACTTAATTGTTACACCTGGTAAAGCAGCAACACTGATCATTTTATTAAAGATGAAAGAATTTAGACAGTTTTTAACTCTCAGTGATGCCGCAGTGCTCGTTTGACATTGGGACCTGAAGAGGACCGTGAGGCTCCTGTCTGCACGATCTGATATCCTCGTGTCGGTGTTGTTTCCACATCATCATAATAAATGTTGTTCCAGGTTCCACATTGCAAGTGACCAATCACATTGCTGTGACGTCTTACTTTTGCACCTTAAAAAAAAATCTACTTAAGTTGTGAGAAACCGCCTCTGTCCGCCGAGCCAGCAATTTGAATTCTTTGCATTTCAGGATACTGTTCTTTAATAAACGGTAAGCATTATACATATTGTCCTTGCAACATTGGAATTTCATAAATGAATGAATCGCTTGGCTTGCAAAAGTATGATGTCACAACAATGTGAATGGTCACTTGCAATGTTGGACCTGGAACAACATTTATTATGATGATGTGGGAACAACACCGACACGAGGATATCACATCATCCGCTCCGCACTACGGCTACGTAGCTTAACAAAGTTGTACTAAAATAGTTTTTGACAGATTTGTGAGCACAGTCTACCACATAAAATCGGTTCGAAGTCAGTGAGCACAACCAGAATTCATACATAAGGCGCACCAGATTATAAAGGTGCACTGTCGATTTTTGAGAAAATTAAAGGATTTTAAGTGCGCTTATAGTACGGAAAATACAATATATGGTTCCTGACTGTTTATGGATGAGTAATTGCACAAGTGAAGTGCAAAATGTGAGCCTGCTGTGTCTTAATGACCTCAAAAGTTTTATCTGAAACAGTCTCTACAACACAATCACTTTTCTCTTGTAACATTTTGTTGTTGTCTATTACCACACGCTGCAGTGTAAAGAGTGAATCACAGTTTATGTGATTACATTAAAAATGCAAACTGTTTTGGACATCAGAATTAATCTAATATCATCCGGTCTTATACCAAATTAAAATGGCCACACTGATGAAAGAGGAGACATAAGAGATTCATTTGTCAGGGTTGATTTGCTGCATCAGCAGGCCCAATCCACCAAAGTAACTTCCAAAGTAGTTTTGGGACACGGGCACTCATCAACATTAATTCTTAATAATCTCTGCCCAGCTGGCTAAAACACTCTGCATTTATTTTGAGGAAACACACATAACAAACACGTACCACCCAGCCACGTTTAAACCACTTGCTTAATATTGCCCTGGTGTCTTTGAAACAGCCCTGACCAGTCGGTCCATGGACGAGCAACCTCTGGAGAGCTACGTGTCAAAGTAACATCCGCATGAATGCAATAACCACACTTTCCCAGCAGAACATTGCATTCGAATAAGTAAATAACTTTTATTCACGCGGCCTGCGGTTTTAATGTTGTGGCTCATCTGCGTCTTTATATACCACAGAGATATGCGGTATATTTACTACTGGGTAAACATTCAGATATAAAACATTCTGATCCAACACTCGGTATCGTCAGTGAGTGAGTCTTTTGTAAGTATTCCATGTTGAATTGCCAGAAGTTATTATTGTGGCATCTTTGTCATATTCTCACTAATGAGACCAAATTAACTGAGTGCCTTAGGATGAAAAATCATGATGTAATTTTATTACAACATCAGTAAGAATATAGAGATACAAAACATTTACATTTTTAAACATTTTTCCCTTTAAAGTTTATATAACTGCTGTGCACTTCTCTTCTTTTCAGCAGTGCTATATCTAGAAAGCATAGAGGGCATCTCAAGAGACGAGCCAACACTGCTGGATTATGACCAAAGGTGGAAAAACAATGCTATCTATTGTCTTTTTGCTGCACAAGGGAGTTATCTCTTATCTCAGAATCATCTGATGATTCGTTGTCTCGCATATCTTTCAAAGCTTACAAAGAAAACCGTGATGACCCTTCGACCATTGCACATATCACTGTGCCAGCGAGAGATAATTTTCTGGTTTCAGTGTTCAAGGAAAGAATTGACCTGTTTCAAAGAAAAAGCAAGCATTATTTTTCTGTGCTTGCTATGTTTTGTCTCAGGGAGTTTTCAAGATAACATGCAGATTTCTTACCTGGCACTTGGCCACATTTTAGTTGAATCCAAATCTCCACTACACTTTAATGATGAAAGACATCAGTTTTTTGCTGTGCTACTGAAGGGAACCCCGGGTCATTATGGTTGCCAAAATGAGTTGCTCTTTTATTCGCACATCAATGGTATTCAGCCCAACTCCTTTGAGGTCTTACTCCCTGTAAAATCCTGCAATGTGGTATCTGCTGTTGGCTGGTTGTCGAAGGTAGATAAGACTGAAGGCCTGATTTCTCCTTCACTCATCAGTGCTGTCGCACTCCATCTCACACCAATACTCCCCAAACCCAAAATCTTATGTGACTTTTAAGGAAATATTGTAATGAAATACACATGACGAACAAACCTGCTCGCCCCACAAGGTTGTTACAAAAACAACATAGGAGAGATTTCTTGGAATTTCATGTGGATGGACCTTTAAGCCAGATGTGTTTTCATTTTTAAGCATTCATATGAAATATTTCAGCATTTTTGCATTTATAAAAAATATAAAGAAGAAGGAGATATCAGAGGATTAATAATGTTGATGTTTTTATGAATAAAATGCTGTACGATTGGGTTAACTACAGCTTAATTCAGCGTAATCCAGTGTGTATCTAAAATTAAATTATCAAGGGGCAAGAAGCCAAACAACAGAATCTCCTTTTTATGACTCTGTCATAATATTTCAGTGACAACAATATTCACTAAATCTAAAAAAGGTTTATTTACTCATTGATTTGTAATCCAGTCTACTTTATCTATTAAGGATTGCTGGTGTTTTTAAGAGCTTGTACATACGTTTTATAAGGTGTGCAAAGAAATGCTTAAAGCAGGTCATTTTAACCCGCTGTTAAGAAGTTGTTTGGCAACATGACAGTGTCATCATATCTGATACAGATAAGAACCTTCAGACAACTAAGATCCCCCTCTGTGCCAAGTTTGCTTGCTCATTTCATGATTATATAGTAGGATTTGCCAGAAAAGCAATGGTAAGGTTGGCTTTAATTTAATTTCAGAGGAGCCTTGACTGACGAAATACTTCAGCTTTAAAAACCCAGTTGTTTACCCAGTGCAATCAAACATGGCTATTCTCCAAACCTTTCTACTTCAAGACAATTTTGTACCCTCAAGTGAAGAACACTGCCTTTCTATCCTTAAACCAAAACTGCCATTCTTTCATTCACCCCATTGTTACAGATGGTAGCATTCCGTATTTAGAATTTAGCCAGCCCAAGCTCTTGGACATGCCATGTCATTATCATGTCAGGACTACTTCTGCTTAGTCACACCAGGCACCAAAAGGGCCAAGTATTCATCCGCACCTCCAGCTGCCATTTTTAATCTCTCTCCACTGCAGTGAATCATTTAAGTTGTTCAAAAAGTGGCTTTTACTCCCATCTTCTCTTATCACCAAGACAGGCTCAGCTTTTGTCGAGTCCTGCAGGACACAAGAGGATTGCTACAGTTGTCTGGGATGGGAATAATTGCAAATGACATGTGTATATGGTTCTATTTTTATTGGGCATGAGCATGTGAAGTTTGGATCTGTGGTTGAGGAGAATTCTCGCCTCAAAACATGTTTATTGTGCGATTGGCTTCATGTTGTAGGATAACACAAGCTGTGATGCTTTGAAGCATGTTGCCGTTTCCCTCATGAGTAGTGTGTAATTACTACTGTACATTATTAGATAATTACATCAATACTCAGCACTTATGAAGTGGGTCATTCCCATCTTCAAATTTACCCTGTATTGTGATCCCAAGTACACGCGCACAGTCTCACAAGGGAAATACAATACTGCACCTGGTAAACACGTACCTGAGCGACAAGATGTGGTGATTTGAATTGTGATTCAACATTATATTGGGGTTAAGGGCTGTCTGAACACAGACACTGAAAGGTCCTCTTCATGATCGCAGTACAAGAATGTGCTTGTGTGGGCGGGTGGGCTGGCAGATCTGTGCTGTGTGATGATGGTCAGATGTGTGGGTGTTGGGAGGTCATGCTGACTGCTGATTACCCAGATGGCATGCTCACCATAGGTGTGTGCAGTTGAAAAATGCCACATCCATCAAAGTTCTTTTCTTTCAACATCTCCATAATGTGGTAACCTTTGGATGGTTTATTTTACCAGTTTTTGGATCACTTCTGCACTTTCAATTTTTCATTTTTTAAGTCGATGTATTTATACAACTCTGGAACCTGCTTAAGTGCTGATTACTTTTGTCTTGCCATTATGGCAGTCTGCGTACAAATTGTGCAGTGCAGTGCATTTTGTGTAAATGTATGATTTCAGCCTAAGGGTAGTGTAAGAAACATAAAAGCAGTTCAACCTCTGCAGAGTATCCATGAAATCCTTTGCAAACCCAGCCAATAAAAGGGAAGTCCACTTTATAATGTCCTGGAATAAAGTTTCTGTTAAATGGAAGATTTTACCTGACAATAAGAGAGTTGATCAGAAGGTTCCAGGAACTGCCCCTTGATACTATTTTCACTGCCTGAAAGTTGCATTATGATCAGGTCTATTGCACACCCATTGATTTGATTATAGTGTTTAAAAAAGACTGCAATGAGCAGCATTTCAACTTTCAAATTGACACCAATTTTATTTGGAGTGTCAATATTCAGCTTAAGAATGCACAGCACAAGTACAGAGTATCAGATGAGGAACTCATTAATTCATTCCTTCACAAGAGCTGCACACAATGGATTTGCTCTCGAGATCAGACTGTCAACACACCTGAGAGACAGCATTCATTGGAAGCGATCCGTGGTGAGTGCCATTGTGACACTGTGTGCCTGCACTTAGCCAATTAAAAAACAGGATTTTTTTTTTTCGCGTCTGCACAAATCTTTGCTCTTAATCCAACCTTCTTTCCAGATTTGCCTTTCAACATGATTTTGAGTCTTAGGTAGGTGGAAATTTATCAGAGTTATCTATAAATAGCAGCTGTGCTGAAAGTGCTAGGGAGATGCACAAGAAGATCATCGTGAAGGAGAAATGCCAAATATGACAAGAGTAAGTGTTTTGATCTTTATGGTTAACTTCTCATAACTTTGCACTTTATTGCACTTTAAAGTATTTAACAAAGGTTAACTTAAATGTGCATGAATCGCCTTCTGAAGTCGTAATTTAAAGATGCCTGTATGATAATCTTTAGGCAGAAAAAATAACATGTAGGGATTCTTTTCACATCTGAACTCCAATCAGTGACATGAGGGATTGCTCCGACTCAGAGGTTCACCTTCAAAAACACAGTTTGTCACATATTATGAGCATGGTTCAAGAGTCTCAGAGCATGTATGTACATGTTTTAAAATGAGGAAAAGTACCACAGCAAAACCTGAGTGGGGGTTCATAGCTTAAAAGAGTGGCATGCTGTGTTTCACTTCGTTGATATTCACAGTCATAGATAATCATAAGGCATCCAGGAGGTCACACTGTGTGCTGACTCCCTCATCCACTAAGTGGTGAGATCAGGGTCATCTTAGTAAAAAGGCCTCATTGAAAGAATTCTCCTACAGAGCTGCATTGATGACCTCATGATGCAGCAGTGGTCTGCTTGTGTGCCTGTTAGCATTAAAAATCTAGATTTAAAGTGACTAGCAAAACTGTCTGCAGAACATCTTAAACACAACAAAGTACACATTAGTTTATCCTAATGACAACTGAGATGCAGTTGCAAGCTAAATAATTACCAAGCACCGTTTCTTCTGTCCTTTGCTTTGTCCTTTAATGTGTAATTTGACTCGAGCATTTAGAAATGCAATTTCCAGAAAAGAATTATAGCATATTATCTCTTCAAATTGTCACTTCATTGCAGCAACAATTCTTTGTTTGAACCCAAACAACCTGACGCAAACTCTGTGAATATACAGCATTTATGCCAACAAGCAAAGGCTTCTCACTTTTTCTTGCAACAGACCTAAGACAGGTCTTGCTATTTGTACTTAACCCAAAAACTACAATTTGTCCTAGAGCGCTTTAAAAATGGTGCATATTTGGACCTATCCTTTTTCTATACCCTGCTGTTTTAAATTGAGCTAGCAAGTCAAGACTATATCTCCTTTTCAAATGTACCTTTTAAATGGACGGACCTCATCTAGTCCACTTTTCGATAATGTTTATGAGAAGGCCTTTAGCTTTAGGCAAAGTCAAGACTCTGCCAAAACAAAGCACATCAGATCTCATCGGAGCCGATTAAAAACATTTACTTGACACCTGTTGTGTTGTGTTGGGATGCTTGCGGTTAAAATCAGGAAAACACAATTCCACTGTTGAAGGTACGTGTTTAAAGACATATATGAACCCCGTGTAGTTTTTTTATTATTCTCTGACATTCAGCTGACAAATAAAAAGGCGTTTGATATTTTTGCAGTGCTGCAAATATCACTAAGTAAAGATGGACCTTAATTAACTTGTCTTAATATGTCAAATTAACAAGGCATGGCAGCCCTAATGTCACGCATACTCCCTCTCACACATAGATGTTATAGTAAATTGTCAGTGAGAGACTAGAAGATTTAGCCTACTTTTCCTCACAGTACAGCCGGAAGCATGTCAGCATATTTACATGCTGCACTTAATCCTCTAGAAGGAAATTCCTTCTGAAGGAAGGACTACCTTAACAAGCATGTCATTACATATTATCAATTTATCTTCGTGTAAAAGCATGTTGTGTGAAAGTGTGTGTGTGTTAGTGCATTGCATGCACCATCTATGAAGAAGCGGGGGAATTTAATGTGATGTTTTTACTTAAGGCTACCCACTTATCATGTGACATTTTTGCATTCTGTGGTCACATAATTTATGATAGACCAACAAAAAACATCCAGTGGTGGATGATTTTCTTCCAGCTGCCAGTGCATTTGCTTGGCGAGTGGCTCAGATGGCAGTGTGAAGTAGCGTAGTGAAAAATACTGATTGCAGTACTCAGAAATCTTGAAATGCAATCCTAGTTGTTTGCACATATCAACCTTCATGGTCCATGTGCCAAGATTGTGCTTAGAACTTCTGGATTCCTTTATGTGAAATAAGAGCCGTCATTCCACATGCAGAGCAGTCTTAATATTCCTGTGACTGTTTTGAATCTGTCAGTGTGTTTGTCCTTTTAGCCATCAACTCCCCTACATGATCAGGAGTTGAGCAACCAAGCTCCGCCCACAGGTACATCTTAGGTCTCTGAAGTTTCTTATCTACATCAGAGGTGTTAAAAATATTATTGTCTGTTATTTGATAATTGATAATGTAAAATAGTAATAGATAGTAATTATTTCTTTGCCTTATTTATTTTCTAAGATTTTAAAATAACTTATTTAAGCAAATTTCTTTTATGAAACTAAAGTCCAAAACAATAGTTCACAGTAATCAGACGGAGAGATTTTCAAAATAAAAGTGTGCTTCAAATACAAGTTCAAAGTTGAGGTAACTTTAGGCTCTGTGACTGTTTGAGAAAACACTTAATGTGACAGGGTTCTTGAATTCTTTAGCAGAGATCATTTCACCAGAGTCTAATAGCTTTTTCTGATTTTTTTTAAATTCTTTTTTTGTCATCACAGTTTTAAAAAAAAAACACCAGCGAGTGTCACTAATTAGTTTTAATTATCCATGACTTCATAAAAGGCCAAAAGAAGAATTTGTGGATAAAGACTGAGAAAAGACACTAACATACAAACTAAATATTAAAATTCTAAAATTATACATTAATATAAACGGCTTAAATTTAGACAGTATGTTGTACTGTACTTGCATTAATGCTCTGGTAGAAACAACTCACATTTGGGTTTATTATAAACAAATAAAACTGGTTATATAAAGAGAATCGGAGAGCCTTAGTCTCTCAGACAATCAAGCTGGGTTGAGGTTTGCGTCTCTGTCAAAGAATATATGGGATGGAGTCATTAGTGCACTCAGAAGTACTGTTATTGCTGAACAAAATATAGACCCTTTAAGACGTGCGCTGCCATCCAGATGCCCCTAACTCAAGTAAGACCTTGCTTCTTTTAAGACAATGCCCTTGCCACATTCTGCACATATCACATTAATATGGCTCCATGCTAAAAGTGTGCTAATCCAATCTACTTGCAGTCCAGACCAGCTGCTGAAAATATTTTGTGCATTCAACAAAAGAGTCCTTAAACTGCTGAAAAGCTGAAACCTTACATTTGACACTTCTTCTTCTTCTCCTGGCTGCTTGCTTTAGGGGTCACCCCAGTGGATTGTCTGCTTCCATCTCACCTGTCCCTAACATCCTGTTCTTTCTCACCAGCGATCCGCATGTCGTCTTTTGCTACATATGCAAACCCTCTTGGTGGTCTTTCTCATTTCCTCTTACCTGGCAACTCCATATTCATCATCCTTTAGCCAGTACATCCGCTGCCCCTCTGTTGTGTCTGAACCACCTCACTTTGCTTCGTTAACTCTTTAACTTGCAATTATGGGAAAGTATTATACGTTTAAAACAACAGCAATCGGTGCCTGTTGTTAAAATGTGCTTTGATGTAATATAGTGACGCTCTTTTAGTATGAGTAAGAACATGCAAAGCATTTGTTCATACACATGAAGCCCAACTTTACCTGAAAAGTTGGGCTTCAGATCACTTTGTCATCCTCTTTCGTAACTTTTTGCCACTCGTTTACTTATTTTTAAGCTAACCTAACAAAAAGAAGCTAAAAAAAGGCCGATTCACCATGGACATGGAGCAGACCATAAACTCTTGCTGAGGTTCCTACATCTCTTTTATGGATTCACTCTGCTGAGCTAAGGGGCTCTGTACCAGCAAGCAAATGTTCACCTTGATAAGCTTTTAGGTCAGCAGCATCTCCACAGAACGGCCTTGTTTCTAAAGCTATTACACAGCAGGTAGTAAGAAGGAAGCGCAAGAACACTTCTTGTAGCATAGCTCGTCAGTAAAAGCTTCAAAACGTTCCCCATCTGTCCCGTCTTCTATTTAAGTTGCTTGAACAGATGAATATGGGGCACTCGGCTGTCTCGGGGAAAGTGCTACTGACAGTGACAAAACTCTGTATGCTCACTTTAGTGTGTTTTCTCATTCATAATCACGCTGTATCCTGGAAGTTGATTTATGTTTCCCATTTGCTTGTTGTCAAACCCCAAAAGCAAATAAGGTAACAAACAGGAGACTTATGAGGTATTCCTAAAATCTAAAGTTCTGCTGCCAGCGACCAGGAAATATCTGAATAAGACTGAAAACTGCGAAGACTGCATGACTGTTTCATGTGCCACTTTATACTGGGTGTCACTGATAAGATCACCGTCATAGTTCAGTGTTTTTTCATATGCCTCTTCATCTGTCCGAGGCGTGCTTTAGTATTCAGTCTGTGCAGTGTGCCAGCGAGTCATGACTAATATGAGCTAGGACCCACCCGCAGTTCAGCTTTAGAGCATGTGGCTGATATTTGCATATTTTTTGCCACCTGGTATGATATCTATCTCGGCGCTGTGATGTTTGTTATTAGAGAGTAAACCCCCTGATATTTCGGCGGCCTTTTCATAATCTTCAGAGTCACGTGGGAGGCTTTATAGGCTATAGAAATGACAGGAGAAAGATTCTCTGTTTCACTTTCTCTCACCCTATCTTAAAAGTTATGTGTGGCGACACACTCGGCTTTAAGGTGGCTTGAGCATGAACTGAGAGTTAATTCAGTAGGGTGACGCATAAATTGCAGAGACCTGAAAGTCCCAATTCACAAGTTATTTTCTTCTGCACATAAGCACATAATAATAGCATACAAGAGTGCTGGCAGATTGTACGACAACAAAGAACTTTGTGATCTCGTCAGTAATTGCACTTGTATCCATTTTATAGAGAAGAGTTGAGCAAAAGCTGTAATTAATGTGTGGAAGCAACAATCATTGTATAGCCTGTAAAGTATGGATTTATACTCATAACTGACATCGCCTAGATTTTGTTTCCATGAACTAAATACTTCAAATGAAAAAGAAAAATGTGTATTTTTTTAGCGTTCTTTCAGCTCGGTAAAATGTGGAAATGGTGCACGAGAGATTATTCGACATCCACGTGCTCGTCACGCAGCAGCCGTACATCTGAATTTTGCTTTGTTTGTGGAAGAACACGAAAAAGCAGAGTTGAAAAAGATCTGGCACCAAATACGAGCGTTGCCCTCGCTGTTAGATTAGTGTGCCACCCAGGCTATGCAGAGTGCTCAGTCATCCGCCATCTCCAAATAGTGCAACGACACCGCCTCTCTCTACAGTCTGCTTTTGATGGATAAACACAATGTCATCATGTAAACACATCCCTCTCCTCCTTTGCATTTCAAAGCCTCCGGCAATACATCTCCTCAGCCGGCTCATGCAAGAGGGGCTCTCCACTCACCTTTGATTTGTGGCCGTGTTGTTCTCTTCGGCCTGTCACCAGGAAGTAGTTGAAATGACTGATTGAACTTTGAAAGACTAATGTTCACGTCAAGCTGGCCAAATCAGGGCCACAGCAGAGAACGTATTAAAGCTAACAGGAAACATACAGGGAAGTAAGCTTTGTGCTCGCCGAATTCCTATTCTGCAGACAAATGTCTGGCAGCACGCCAGTTTCTTCACGTTGTGGAATAATTTCATTTTTGCAGAGACTGAAGAAATGGCAGCAGAATAAATCGCACATTTTGTTTGCACTCTTCTGCATCCTTTTCTGTGATTAAGTCTCAAATTACAACGCTGGTTTGGTGCCAGCCAAGGCTTAGAAAGAGTATTCTCCTCTCCAGAGTGTTGCCCCGAGAGTGAAGATTTCGCTTTTTTTCCCTTCTCCATTAGGGAGCGTATCTGAATGGAGATACAGGCCTTGCCATTTGAACATTAATAAGCCGGTTTTCTAAACCTAGAGTGGCTTGGCTGGTGGAGAACTTTTCCCCCTTTATATTCCAGCATAAAATGCCTTCTTTACCCATCTTGTCATTTATCAAGCAGCACTATAGGCTTGTTTGGCTTAATAACTCTGTTTGTCTTTGTACTCCCAGGGTTTACCCCCCACTCCCAACCCACCAAACCACCAACCCCCCGAGCAGTCATCCACGGCACAAGTGGGAAAGAGTACCTTAGGGGTCGTAGTTTTAATTAGACCCCACTATGGCAGACCTGTTGGAGGCTGCTACGCTGGGTTTCTGCATTTGATTGCTTTTGATTGCATGTTATGAGCCTTATTCACCAGGTTTGAAAAGCCTTGTGGAGAAAATCTAAACCTGTTTCAAACTGAGTGTACTTTACCATTAGATTTCATCACACTGTGGCTGTGTCACGTTTTAGGGGCTGTCTCTTTTGACGGGGGCTCCTTTGAAGGAAGTAGGAGACTCTACAGAGGATTAGCTAGAGAATCATTAGGAGTTCCACTAGCAGTGACCTGTACGCGGCGGATTTAAGGATACAGAGGACCACAGAAGTTACGCCAGCTGCATCATGAAATTTTAATGGTAAAAAAGGGCACATTTTTGGGTCACGCTACAAAAAATAACTTTGTGGCAAAAATGTGTCAGGCAAAAACTCTTAATTGGTATACAGTGGTAAGTCTTCCCACCCCATTGAAAATTTTATAAAAAGATTTTTGTTTTTTACAATTATTTTTAAGAGGAAAAGACATTCGAGCATTTACCAAGGTCTCAAACTTATCCCATTTAACTCATTGTTTTAAAGAGTCTTAATAAATTCTTTGTAAAATCTTTATAACACTCCCAACAATTATCAGCCGTGGGTGTAGAACTCTGAAATATGATTTTGTCAAAATGATGGCTCAAATGCTGAAAAACAAAATCAGCTTGTTTTTTTTATTTTGTAATATAATTAAAAAGTTCACAGTTCATGGGACTGGGGGAGGTCAAGTTGAGATATGGAAGCAACAAAACACTTTCTTGGAGAAATACTCGTGAGAGTGCTCGAAAAGCAAATTTTTAAAAGCGTGTTTCATTAAAAAGACCTTCAGTAAGATGTATTCTTTGGAGTGTTGGAGAACTGTTGCACTCTGCAATAAGACCTCAAATATGCCCTTTATGACCTCTCTCGCATTCTCACCACAAAATTCTCAAGTTTCCAAATCAACACCCAAACAAGCCCGGCGCATTTTGGATGAAGTTAAAAAAACAACCTTTTGGCCTTAGTGAATGAAAGCTCACGGGTGCTGATATTTCGGGATAAAAAGGGTGCAAAAATTCATAAAAAAGTACACTTCTCCGATTGCAAGCACGGGGTGGATCGATCAGGTTTTTAGGCACAGGGAAGATTTCACAGTTAGAGGAAAGAGGATTTAATTAAATCAGGTAAAAGAAAAGTTTTGGAAACACACCAGTATGACCTATTAAAATATCACAAGTGTCACTGGGGCATCAGGTACAGGCAAGCATTTATGTGTATCTTCATGGCAATGATATGCATGTGTCATCATCTGCCAGCCAGCAAGCTTATTCATGCAAACCTTTTGTACTCCTTGATAGTCCCTCTAACCTTGCAATATAAGTCTGCAGCGTGTGTGTGTGTGTGTGTGTGTGTTATTCTGATCAAGGGCTGTTAGTTCAGTAGGGTAATAATGTACATTTGCAGATACAAAGTCAATCCGTTATTTGTTTCACTGTCTGCTAAACCTTCTTAAAAAGGTTTAGCCTGGTAACGTTTGCACATCTTTCATTTTGAAATAATGTTTTTCAAACATAATTAGATGTTTTTATTATCTACAACAATTTCAGCTTCTCAGTGTTTGCTTTTACACACATATACACATCACACACATTTTTACCCCGTTTTCAGTGATAATTTTGACTTCAGCCTTGTAATTGATTACTTATCTCGTACTCGTCTCACCTCTCGCTTTTCATGAGTTTGAGCCTCTGTTGATTTGTGCATCAGTCAGAATATAGACAGTGTTTTGAGTTGCGCTGCCTGTTTTACAGGTTTAGCCCTTAGAAAATCAGCCTTTCATTGAATATTCTTAGTGGTCCCATTAAAATCATAATTACATATTTATTCTTTTTTTTTTTTTTACTGAACGCTTGAATATTTGAAAGTTTGAGTTAGGCTCTCTCTGTAATTCTGCTGTTATCTATTCTGTATTTCTGCCTTTGGTGGGATTTGATCAATAGTTTTCTTGTGAACTGCCTGCGTGTGGATGTAACAGATCCAAGACTATTTATGTTTACTAAGATCTGTATTGACTCTGGCCAAGGGGTGGCTTCACTCTCTTCTTCCTTCCTTTCATACAAACCGTTTCTCATATTTACTCCTTCTTCTCTATTTCTGTTACATCTTGAGTCTTTTTTGGGGTTTCTGAAGTTCCAGTCCTTTTAAATGTAACCAACTTTGAGATTGAGCCAGAATTTGTGACAAACAGCAATAATTAGGGATTTTGGCAGGCGTATACAAAAGATGCTGACAGTTGGTGTATGAAAATATAATAGATAATGGCTTGTATCTTTGGAAGATGATCGGTAATCCTTCGTTGGAGATTTGGCCATAGTAATTTGCTTAGGTGCACCTTGCTTAGGGGTGGGTATTGATAAGATTTCCGATTCCATTTTCGATTCTGTTTAATGATTCGATTCTTTATCGATTCTTTTTTTAAAAAAAAGGAGAACACTGAGGTCGATTAGCTTAGAACTTTGTTTTACATCTTCTCTTTGAACAAGATAGAAATTTAGGAGTGACATGGCCTTACAAACCCAACAGTGAGATCTTAAGAGATCTTTAAGAGATCCACAGCCTACGGCTCTTCAATGGGGTGTCACGGGGTCCCCGGGAAAAAATTGTAAATGTAAAACAATAAAATAAATATTCTTCTGTAGCAATAACAAAGTTTAACATAAATTATTCTGTAGCAATTACACAAGAATATCCTGTAATGTCCCTGCCTACAATTAAACACATTCACTTACCGAAAATCGGGGGCATCTGCTGTGGCAGCCTTTTACCACAAACTTAGTCACTGCTCTGTGACATTCATCTATCCTGGCCTGAAAGGAGACGCTACCGGTAGACTGCAGCGACAACTGCCAGCGAGTGCCAGCCAGACTCTGTCTCTCTCATCATGGTCACCTAAATGCACAGTAATGGCAGGTTTTGTAATAAGGCAGATCGCGCTAACGTAATACGCACTGTTAGTTGATTATTTACCTGCCGAATTAACGGGAGAGGACGTGCAAACGTTACCGCTGCTGCTGGGTTGAGTTTCACGAGTCTGGAGCGGAATTAAAAACACGACATTCATTTAAGTTTATCGCTTCTTTTGTGAGCAAATGCTTTTGCATATTCGCAGTGTTTCCTCCCTTAAATACTTTGCAAGTATTGCAAGTTGCCCTGTTGTCATCCGTTCTCGTAAAGTATAACCAAACTTTTGAGCGTTTGAGCTGCTTAGGCGCCGTGTTTCCTGCCAGGTAAATGACGCTCCGCAATGAGGTGACGTCATTCGGGGCGACTGGAATCGATAAGGGAATCGTTTGCAAAAATGGCAAACAATTCCAAGGAATTGAAACAATGAACAACAAGATTGAGAATTGAACAACAATTCTCAACAAGAACCGGTTTTCAATACCCATCCCTAACCTTGCTAGTATCAATTTGGCTCTGTTTTGCATTTACAACTGTCTAAATTCTTTGTGGCAAAGATTCAACGAGGTGCTGGAAAGAGATCAGAAATTTTGGGCCATATTGACATGATAGGATCATGCAGTCAGTGCAGATTTGTCAGCTGTACATACAAAATTTAAGTCTCCTATTTCACTAAAGATTGGGCTGATGTCTTGTGACTGTGGAGGATATTTGAATAGAGTGAGTCCATTGCGACGTTCAAGAACCCAGTTTGAGATGACTTGAGCTTTGTCATTATTCCTATATAGGTAGACACCAGTCGCGGCAGATGGCCCCGCCCCTCCCTGAGTCTGGTTCTGCCGGAGGTTTCTTCCTGTTAAAAGGGAGTTTTTCCTTCCCACTGTCACCAAAGTGCTTGCTCATAGGGGGTCATATGATTGTTGGGTTTTTCTCTGTATGTATTATTTTAGGTTCTACCTTACAATATAATGCGCCTTGAGGCTGTTGTGATTTGGCACTATATATATAAAATTGAATTGAATTGAATAGACTGATTGTGGCATTTAAACACTAATCAGTTGGTACAGAGTGGCCCAAAGTTCGCCAACAAAATACCCCCCACACCATTACACCACCCTTGACATAAGTCAGGATGGATCCATACGTTTGTAAATGGTAAATGGTAAATTGCCTGTATTTGTATAGTGCTTTGTATAGCTTGTTCCAAATTCTTACCCTACCATCTGATCGTTCCAGCAAAAACTGAGACTCATCATACCGAGCAATGTTTTTTCAGACATTCTGTTGTGCAGTTTTGTGAGTCCTCATGAACACTACCTCTTCTTTGCTGATTGGAGTAGCATCTGGTACAGTCTTCTGCTGCTTTCCTTTTTGTATTCGAAGTGCTTAATTAAGTTACTTTTGCCTCCCGATCAGCTCAAAGCAGTCTGGCCATTCTCCTCTGATCTTTTCATCCAAAGAACAGCCGCTCATTGAACATTTTACTTTTTCAGATCATTCTCTGTAAAACCTAGAGATGGTCAAATGGGGAAAATCCCAGTAGATCAGCAGTTTCTGAAATACTCAGACCAACCCATCCGGCACCAACAACCACGGAACGCTCAAAGTCTCTTAAATCATTTTTCTTCCCCATCCTCATGCTCTGTTTGAAATTCAGCAGGTCATCTTGACCATGTCTACATACCTAAATGACTTGCTGCCAAGTGATTAACTGACTTTGTATTAAAAAAAAAAGTTGAACAGGTGTACCTAATAAAGTGTCTTGTGACTGTATATGAACTCTGAGAGTCTAGAGTAGACACGTGTACATGGATGATATCAATCAGTCCCCTTTTCAAGCTTAATAAATGTAAAAGAAAGATCAGATTGAATTGCTCTGTAACTAGTACTCCTTAAAACTGACTTTATACTGAGATTCTGTTCCAGTGAATCAGCGCATTCAAGGTTTTCTTAATAGAAGAACTGAGCTTAGCTTACTTACATTTGCAATAACGAGTTGTGCTGAGTGGCATAAAACTACAGTGGTTACCTGTTACACGTGGTCTGAATATGCCTGTAGCTACATCTTTTACCTCTAAATAGGCTTCATTTTAATGCCCTTCATGCAGACAGTTTACAGTTGTCTCTAGGACAAACAGGATTATTATGGGGCAGAAAGAGGGGACCAAAATTTGTTCAGGCCTTCTAAAAGGCTTATGAAGGCCCTGCAGTGATTATTCACTAGTGTATGGGTCAAATCTATGGCATCACACTTAAGGTGGTTTGTTTTTAAGGCTAAAAGGACGTGTTTGCTTTTAAGATACCCGCTTTCATTCTCTCTCTTTAAAATATATGCAAAGGGTACTCCAGGTTGATTCAAAGACTGAGGCTTAAATCTTAAAAGATATACTTAATTACTTCACTCACTGTTACTGAGCTGGACATGAGAGGATCTTCAACACATAGAGGTGTGAAGAAGAAGAAGAAAGAAGGCAGATAAAACTTTAATCTCACTTGAACCGAGTCGCAGATGATGATGATGTCCTTGCACATTTTAAGGTAGCTACAGTCTTGTAACTTTTGTACTTGCATACTTTATCTCATTTACTTCATGAGTTTAGTTTAAGGTGATTGTTATATCCATTCACAAGACTCATTATTCTTTAAAGTATGCTGGAAATCGCAGCTGCTTGCTGCTCCCAGAAGGTAAGCTTCACAACTGGCTTAAGCTGAACTACTCATTGATTAACACATATTCCCATTTCTCATTCCCATTCCATCGCCACACACGCTTCCCTTAGCCTAAATTTGCAATTAAGGTTTCTCTCACAGGTTCTTATTTGCATCTTTTTATTTGTTTTCTGTGCTGTGAAATCTATCAATCCAACTCAGACCCTAGAATAACACCTAGAGGTGTCTCGATCGGCTGCCAAGCACACTCTCGAGCAGCGGTGCGGTTGGCTTGTGGTGCAAATGAAATCGACTGCAGGACTCTGTGTGATTTTTGCATACTTTCAAAAGCCAAGCTCAAGTTAAATTAGATGTGTCAGCTTGTGTCCAACTCCATGTAGTGAAGAACCTTATTAAAATAAAAGCAGAGCACTCACAGCGGAAAAAGCCTGTTTACTTGTTCCTAAATTTCTATCACTGTTTCGGACATGCTGAGTCCAGTTGCAGTATTAAAGCTAATGAGTATAAGAACTTCAGCACCCATTTTTTTTGTGGGCGTTTTGTGTTTACACTCAGTGAAAACTGCACTAATCTAATCTGGAAAACCGTAACCGTGAGTATGGAAGTCATATGTAGAGACAAAGATATTATTTGCTCATGTTATAAAAATATATGCGTATCACAGTATATGTGCTCTCCAAGATGTCCTTGCACACGTGAGCTCCAGCAGCACTTTGTGGTTTTTGAATTATGACAAGCACAGTCCCAGTATGATCATAATTGGCTGGATTGGATTATCTGTCTGTTAACTCTGGGCCCTAAACCAGCCAATTTACTCAATTGTCAAATGGGTCATGTGAAATAGTTTTCTACTGCCATTAAAACAAAAATTATTTCCCCTGAGTCTAGTCCCAAGCACACACACGGCCATCATAGTTGAGGTAGATTGCAGGTTTCGGGAAAAATGTCACCACGAGCCTCATTTCTTCCATCTCAGTTTCTCTGCTGCTGGCACATGTTGGCTCGTGAGACAGGGTGTTGTTACTGCATTTCAAGGACAGCGCTGCATCTGGAGACATCTGTGGCACAGGGAGAAAGTGTGATTGCTGGCAGGTAGCTCTCCAAGGGGGAAGCAATGGATGTTGCTGCTCTCACAAATAAGCCCCTTCAGCCTGGTAGAGTTGAGGACTAAGTGGCTGTTTAGATGTCAAGTTTACATTTGTTCAAGTTGTTGACACTGGTTGGTTGGAAACAGATGGGAGCAATGACAAAAAAAATAGGAAGCACACATATACATGGTTGCTGGATATTAGGCTGCCATTCTTCGTGGCCCTGGTCAATAACTCTGATGGTCACTGAAACTTAAAGCTTGGCTTTAACTCGCATCCAAGTACCTGCGGATGTATGGTGTTTCACAATAACTCCAACTGACGAAAGGTCTGGACTGCAGGCAATTCAGTTTATTAATTGTACTTTAGCACAGAGCCATGCTGTTGGAATAAATTAGGAAGCTGGTTTGGTATGGGATTAGTCTTTAATTGTTCATTTGCCCATACAGTCTTCCTCCAGTTCATCTTCAAAGACTCTTTTTATACCCAGTCATTTGTTGACTGACTTGTTGCTGAGTAACCTCATTAGATGCGACGCTCCAGTAGTTTTTAATTATAAAATTTAAGTAATTGGGGCAAATTTTCTCATTCAAAATAAGATATACTTTTTAAATAAATCCTCCATGTTTTAAATGATTTGCAAACTTTTTACTTTAGGTGGCCCCCAGCTTTAACGTCTCTGGGGTGTATAAAAATGCTCCAGAACTAATTGTTGCATTGACACCAGCAATGATTTTCACACAATGACGACTAGCCTCAAGTACATTAAAAGATAGATGGATACTTTTTGACCCTCATAACTAATAGGTGTGTTAATCAACACTGAGAACTATTGACCGCTTTGTAATTATCACTTTAAATGAAGTGTTTGCACATAAACAATGTTTAACATTGAAATAGAGTTTTTTTTATTGTCTAATGACGGTTATTTACTCAATTTTATTGACTTATGGTGTAATATAGAAACACCACCCTATTTATTTAGTCATTAGCTCTTAAGTGGTTAAGTAAGTGATCAGTATAATATATGCCTGGAAACCTATGAGCATTCAGCTGATACAATTGCAAACCATGTAAATGGAATGGGGTCCTGACCTCTGCTGAAACGCACAACAAGCATTATTTGCTGGTGCGTTCAGACTGTTGCTTCCCTCCTGTGTCTGCAAACAGAAGGCTCCCCAAATGGCCTTCGCGGTTATTTCGTGCTTTGCCAGTTGAAAGCTAGTGATTTCAACAATATGTTTGCACACCAAACTCGCTGCATTTTCTGAAGCTGCCAAACAAATTTAAGTGGGGGATGCAGCAAATGCAGCCCAAAATTTTAGCCCCAAATCATTGCCGATCGATAGCTTTGATAGCTGCTGAAAGGCGACTGTGTTTGTGCGAGTTAGGACAAACTTTATGGTGCCACGACTTGGGCTGCCAAGAATTGGTGAAAATGTGAAAGATATTTTCAGTTTTAATGCTTTCATTGTATTCCTGTACCAGCTACACCCAGGAAACAAACGTGACAGGTGTCAGATTTAGACCAGCAGGACGCCAGTGAAATGTCATCTGTGTTTGAGGAAGTCTCTGTGTGTGTTGTACCCAGGGAACGGGATCATGTGATCTGGATGGAGGAGTCAGAAAATGAAACTAAACGATAATTGTTGAGCAGGGAACTGGGATCACAGAAGCTTAATGTTTATCCAATCGACATTGCATTAGAGCGTTTGTCTACATTTACAGTGATTAACAGAAAATCTGTCTTTTATGATACATGGCTGAACAATTTTGCCTTTCTTTTTTGGGTGGTCATTTTCTGGGAGTATGAGCTCCAGCACTACAAGTTGGACAGCAATCAATCAGAGGTATTGATTTTGGAGAGCTTCCAGCTGTCATGTTGGATTAATATGGATTAGTCACACTGTGCATCTTAACACTGTAGTTAGTCAGGCGGCGGGTTCAGTATGCTGAATTAAAATAGGGTTTAATAAGCATTTTGTGCCTCCAACATCAATGCATTTAAAATGCTTTGATGTGTTTATCCGGCTTTGCCGTTCTGATTCAGTCCTTGCGATGATGTGACACACACGATAATATAATTAACCAATCACAGATAACTTACAGTACTAAACATGTCATGTGCTTCCAAATTGTGTGAATGAGGGAACTTGTTTTAATCACATTCACGCCAAAGAATTAGGTTTACATCATAATTGTTGACTGACGTGTCTTTTAAGGAATATTATTAGACTATGAGTAAAGTGTCTATATGTTTAAGGTAGCAAAATGAAATGCTACCATGTTAAAAGCATAGCATATGGTACATTAATAGTATATCACTTATATGAGGCATTCAGATTGTGAAGAATATGGCTGATAAATTATAGATATAAGACAAAATATTGATTTGTGCATTTAAAAAGCAGCTGGCTTGCTTGTGTGTGTGTCTTCTTCAACCTTAAATCTGAATGAATTATTGATTATGAAATGGAAAAAAGTATTTTGCAGCATCATATTTGCTTCACTTCATTTTATATTCTGATTAGTTGGCTGCAGATGTTGGGCACAGCAGCCGCTACACTCAAATCTACTGTAAGTTTCTGGTTGTCCTTCAGTGACACATCTCTCAATGCATAATCAAGCCATCTTTGGATTGACTGGACAGCATCAGCAGCAACAGACCTTCCCACATCGCTCTATATGAGTTTTTTAATTAGTCGGGTAACATTAGATTTGTCTTTTGGAAGTGTTTGCTGCACAGCAGTAACACCTGGCAGTTACGGGGGTGTAAATATTTACTAACAACTCAAATCTTGATGTGCACAACATCGTGTGGTGAAGCTCATATTTAATCACTAATTATAAGTGTAGCAGTATATTACTTGTATTAGGACTCGACTAAGTTTGAACATATGAGCAGCTGTTGTGAAAGGCTCCAGTGGGTTCTCATCATACTGAAGCATATTGACAGTTCACATATGCATCTTCTCTGAGGTTGATCTTGATGTGCGGGTACTATCTTTCCGGGCTTGCCTGCCTCCTTTCTATTGTGTGATTTCAAGAATGTCAGCTGAGTAAGCTGCAAGCCTTCAGGACATTCCCAAGGCAAGATTCCAGCACTTGTTGCTTGACTTGTGACAGCAATCCCATGAGAAAGACTTAACTTTCCTCTGCGGAGAGAATACAGATTCCTCAAGTATGATCTAAACTTCAGCACAAACACACACAGATACTTCGCCTCAATATTCCCCCATGAGCTGCACATTTACAGTAGTTTATGTTTAAATGAATGCAGCTTTTAGAATGTTTTCTACTGTCATCTAAGCTCTCGAGTGACAGTGTTTCGTCCCGGGTAGTGCCGGCCAACTGCTCCCATCTCCCCCCCAAAGTCACCTCTCACCCTGCCAAGTCACTGCCTAAACCCCATTATCACAGAAGACCATATTGAATACACTGCTCCACACAATGCTGTGCTTTAAATTTCAATAGTCTTTTTCAACTTTGCACATTTCCCTGAGCAGTCTTGTACAAAATGTTTGAGATTTTTCTAATAACCCACTTACTCTATAGATTTCACTGGTCAATTGTAATAAAACAAACTTTACTAAACCATCTGCGAGCTAATTGTGATGCCCTTAGAAAGCCTCTTTAATTATAGCGGTCAGTTCCTCGGTTCTTTATTCTTCCCTAAACAAAAGAAGCAGGAGTCATATTGTTTTTATCAATTCCTGCAATCTTAATGCTTTTGTAAGTAGCACTTTAAAGCTGTTCGATATTACCCCCGTTCTCCTGTTTTGCAGTGAAAGCCGACGGTAGATTCCCCCCAAATCCAGGATTTTTTCAACTACTAGCAACACGTGCGCATATTCCTCTACAGCCTCTACAGTACCCTTCTTGATGAAACTGCCTCTCAGCTGAGAAGATATGTGACAGCCTCTGATATGGGTTTGAGTGGTAAATTGAATTAGAGTAGGATGCCAGAATATGCCAGAATGGCAGGTGTACAGTAGTCTCTGTGTGGACAGCCGCGATTGGCAGCATCTGTGACAGTCAGTGTTGCTCATTCTGGCTGCTTCCACACACCGAGTGCCTGCAGTCAACATCTCTTTGTCTACGAGATGAGCATGACCAAAAGAAAAAAATTTAACAGACAGCCAGATGAGCTGAGCCAGATTCACAAAAACAATTTAATTGACTTTTCAAAAAGCTAAATACCAGCCCAACAAAAGTACTTCAACCTAACAGGCACGCTAGCAGAAGCCCATTAGTTTCATATAAATCCAAAACCTTCGCTCAACTCAGCCAAGTTCCACCATCCACAGCCTGTCGGCGGCGAGCTGGCCACAAGTTACTTGATGGGACTTTTTCAATAGTATGAAATTGCAAATTAAAAATGACCCATTGACTTCAGCCACTCAAACCTGATTAGACCCCAGCAATATTCATTTGGCAGTGCACTGATCACACCGCACTTGTATTTATCATTAGCCGCTGAAACGTTGCCCACGTAACCAGTGTTTTCGGTGATTGTTCTGCAGCCGCCATCGTCGTGTACAACAATCAGCCAATCACAGCTTTGTTCGTGAGGTTAAGGATAGTTATGATATCTTTGTGCTCCAGAGCTATAAAATAACTCAATCTGTGTAAAAAATCCAACAGATTTACAGATTTGTCCCCCACCAAACACTAAAAGAAAACATGCTACAAACAGAAACTAGATAGTTGCAAGAATTGAAATAATACTGAGGCCTGATCGATAAATCAGCAAACATTAGGTCACGATGTCAAATAACTTATTGAACCATACATTCCCCTGATCAACTTACACTAACAGATCAATATAGAACTATCTACAGTGCCACGATAATGAAAGTTATTAATAAATATCTGTCTCTAGAAAGAGTCATCTTCATTCTGGTTTTCAGCTGTCTGCAGTACACTGTGGGTTAAATGTATGGGTACTTTACTTACTTGTAAAACCACTTGAGCTGTCCTCCTCACTTGAGCACAACAACAGAACAAACAAGTTAGCACGGCCTGAAGCTCAAATTTCTTTACCGTTTTATCTTTTACCTTCAGCAACAGGTAGTATATAAATGTGGGTATAACTGAGTAAACCTGTAGGTTTAATAGGGTGACTTTTCACCTGTTAACAGAAAACTGTGAGAATATGAGCTTGTTGCTTACTTCAGTAAACACTTTCCCGTAGAGTTTAACGTCTTGTGCATTCAAGTTTTGTATAATACAACACAATGATGTAAACATGTTTGATGTATCCTTTAGTCTCCAGAAGGATGATAAATGTAGGGTATGCTTTAGGCCTGCTTTGTCGCATATGAGCGTGCAGCATTCCTCTGTGTCTCATTCAGATATGCCTGTTTCTCATCTCATCTAAGATTGAATGAAGA
>NW_005187416.1:1034197-1043991 GCF_000239375.1 Pundamilia nyererei
ACACACACACACACACACACACACACACACACACACACACACAGGAGTTCTACACAGAAGTATTATCTACAAAAACTACCTCTGCATACAATAGATGCACTAAAAGGTTTAGCTACTAGCTCAAAGCCTCATCAACAGAGCTGACGTCAGTGTGGACAGGATTTCTGAAAAAAGGGGGATTTTGGACTTCCACCGTTTGTGTTTGTGCATATCTCCATTTTGGATAACAAAAGAAAGTGAGAAACAATGTGTGAGAGCTTTGTGAGAAAACACAGATGTCTGTCATAAACACCGAGTCAACTGTAGGATCTGTTAAAGAAATACATGTGTTCATTTGTTGCTTCTGTGAGCTTTTTGTTTTCTGCTGTGGTGATTATCTCACAAATGAATCACTGGGCTGTTATTTCATATTTTGGGTGCCTTATTAGTTGGAGTATTGAGAGTTGAAAACAGTGAAGTCAAGTCATATACAGTGCGTAGGAATGTCAGTTCCAAAGTGCAGCAAGTATCTTGGGTAACAGACTCATATCTGCAGTCACAATATAACAATATAAGTCTGAATATTAATAATATTTCATATTAATGCATGACTTTATATTTGCTGTGGATGAACCACTTCTGCAAGGAGGCAACATAACATTTGTGAAGAATATTGGAGAGACCTCGCAGTTTTCTGGGAGCCCTACAATGGTCGGGCTTGGTGGAGCATTTCCGGAGCACAAAGATCTGACTGTCATCTTCTGTTTTGCCTGTGTGTGCGTCTTGCTTATCACAGGAAGCAGTACGAATGAACTCTCAGACCTGCTGCTGTTCCCTTGAGATCAAGTATTACCGTGATAAATGCATATCCGTGTTGGACTGCTGGATGATTATTTCTACATGAGGAAAGCCAACCCGGGCTCGCAAAATTTCCCTTTTCCATCTGATATCGGTGCTGCAAAGCTGAAGTGGATTGATCTCACATATGTGCAGAATAAGGCACAAACAATCAGAGATGAATATGCTGTTAATCCATACTTTCTTTGTGTTCAGTCTCAACATTAAATGCATGAGGTGGCCGTTTACTGGTGCTCATCCTTTACAGACAACACACTCTGTTCAAGTGACTGTTGGCTCTTCCTTTTTAGCTGTTGCTGAAACTGTAGAGCTGGAATTTATCACCTGAACAGCTTTAAACAAAGCTGCAAAAACTGCCAAATTGCCCGTGCTTATGCCACCTGGTTAAACATCTAATACTATTGCAACTCCTAACAGCCCAAGACAAATTGGATCTTTGAAGCGTCACAGGGTATGTGTCATACTCCCTGCCTGCTCCCTTGATCTGCTACAATATATTGCACCATGCATTCTTGTTTAATTTATCACAGACCGTCATATGAGTCATGTTGGCTCATCATTGTTGTCCAAGCACACCCTCACCATATTGCATGAAGTAGGCCATATATGCTTGGGGAATTCTCTCAATCGGCTTACTGGAGGTCTGCACCAGTTAAGTTATCTTCAGAGTGGAGCATATGCTTCCTTTTTTTCTGTGATCCTGCAGTGTGAGAGGCACATCTGGCAGTGCAGTCATCTCAACAGTAATTTGCCTCGCAATATGGTGTTCACGGGCTGGTTAGGACCACGTCTATTTATTTATTTTTTCTGACATTCCTATTATTATCTGGCCCGATTTTCATTTTATCGCCAGTTTGGAAAATGATCGACTTGTCAGTCGTGTTGCCAAAGTAAAATGTAAAAAAATGCCCTTTTCGTACGTGTTCTCGTTCTACGCCAAGGGACGTGAACCCCGGCTGAGAGTGAAAGCGGAAAATGTTTTGGCTTATTTAAGTAGTGGTTCAAAGCTATATACTTTTTGCACTTAGTGCCAAGAGGTGCCACAGGGCAAAATGTCAACGAGCTCATTAGCCTTACTCGGAGTGCGGATGTAGATATCATCCCTCTTCAAAGGGAACGCTGGATTGTGAAGAACCTACTATTTCACTGTTCTTTTTAGGTCATTGTATCAGTCCACTGTGAAAGGATATCAGAAGTGACCACTGTCCCCAAATTTTAAAGGCAAGTGCTTTACTTACTTGAATGTCTTCTCTGAATCGCCTTCTGACACTCTCAGTTGAAGCAAGTAAAAGGGCAGGCAGGGATTCGTGCCTGCCTTTAGTGCTCCTGACATTGTAGAGAGCGTGTGAGGAGTCCATTGATCATGCTCTTTAATTAACTCACACAAATAATATTTCTCCTGCTGTCCCCACTGCCGCTGTTAACCGCCAAGCTGCCGATGACTCACTGTGTCATTTTGAGCGACCGGCCGCTGCAATATCAGCTAACCTTTTCTTCATAATCGCTGCTTTGTAGCTGAATGTCATGCCTGTAACCTTCATTCGAACATGGCTACTTACAGCAAAAGCTGACAATTAAAAATTCTGTTTTGGATCGGAGCCAACTACCTCATCTCCAAATGCGATGTCTCGGGGACAGTTTGGACAGGGGTCGACCCACCGGATGAATAATTTATTGCTACTTAATCTGTATGTGATTAAAAAAATGTCATCACTTACTTACTGAATTTGGCTTTGATTTGTTGTGCTCTTTGCCATATTGATTAAACTGAGTTACTGCACATAAAAGATGCAGAACAATGGAAATGAGGGAAATGCAAGCAAGCGCTGCACTGATACATCACTGGACAAATTAGGGTGCAGAATTTATGTTTAAAACTTCTCGGGGAACTTGGCATTACTTCATTGATTTCAGCATTCAAGTGAGGAACTTTTCGCTTCGATGGTTTTCATTTCCTACAGTACAAGTAGAACAAAAATAGACTCCAAATTGCTTCATAATTTATTTAGACTGTAAAAACAGCCCTCATTTCCCAGAGCTTTCCCTGTGCTGGTTTTGTCCCTCTCGAATGCATACCATTGTTGTTCTCTATAGGGAATCCACTGCAGACTCATACTTGTTTAGCTTTTTTCCCCCTCTTTACTTGAAAACTGTCCAATAAAAGTCAAATAACAAAATCATTCTTAAAATACACTTTAATTATGAATTGAAAATCTGTAGTTGACTTCACAAACACATCAAAATATCATTTGTGGTAATGATTGCGGACAGGAAGGTCAGGATATTGCTTCAGCTCAACTTCTAAAGCGGTTGGCTTCTTTTCTTTGTGCGTGTGGCTTTGCAGTGCTGCCTCCTCCTGCGGTCTGGGGAATTGCTGCCACCTTCAAGTGCAGCAAATCCTCAGACGTAAGTGTGTTAAGCCCCGTGCGCTTTGCCGAGGGTGGAAATGAAGACAGGCTACCCCTATGAAGAATGATGGCTCCTTCAAGAGGCAGCTGTCCTATTTTAAGCAGGCGACACTCAGCACAATGTGCTGTCTGTCTCTGCCTTTCCCTCCCTCTGTTTCCTTTTGGTCTTCTTTCTCTTTCTCTCTATCTCCATCTCTGGCATAGCGAGGAAGGACCTTTGAGATTGGGGTAAATAAAAGTCTCAGGAAGTGAGCAGAGCCTCAAAGTCTGTGCGAAGATTATGTGTAGTCCCCCTCAAACATCTTCAAGGATGGAAATGTTATTGATGCATGTTAAGTCCTCTGGGGCTTTCACTCAAAGGACATTTGGGGCCTTTCATCCTTGACATGAAGGTGGAGGGAAACATTATTGAGGCTCCAAAACATGACAGAGGTTTCTCCTTTTAGTGGGAGGCTTGAAAGAGAAGAGTCATCTTTCTTCACCCTTTGAGAGAGAAACCTCATAATTGGCTGAAATGGCTGCTCTTTTCTTTATGCCCACTTCTTGAGGTAATTGGTGTTTATGAACTATTTATGGCCCATCTTTGCTGGTGTCAGCCCCACACAAAGTAGAAATATGTATTTTTAGACCGAGGAAAAATTTTCCACCTCCTACTTTTCTTTCCCCTGACGAAAATTGTCTATTTTTGTTTGGACCATTTTACATAATATAAATTCAGCGGCGATATGGTTTGTTGCACTTATTTTACCGTCTGAGGAGGACCGAGGGGTTGTTGTTAGTTTGTGGTTTTGACCCAGACTGCCATCCCATCTGCGATGGTGATTTGAGCAATGTAGACGGTGTTTCTGCAAATAAAAAATGTTATCATGCTGTTAAACCACATAGGCTATAAAAATAAATCAGCTAGTGTTTATGGATCTGTCCAGCAAGGAGCTCCCTCAGCCCAAAATACGGCCCATACCTTTAGTCTTTTAGGATGGGAACTTTCAGAAGATACATAGTTGAAGTACAGTGTTGTGTAAAAGTCTTGAGTCGGGTTTTATTTCTTTATATTTTGCTTCCAATGAGCCAGACTTGCTTTAATGTTTTAAAATGATCCTGAGCAATAGTTCTCCAGGCTTTCTGATGGTCTTAAAAAGTTTTTTTTCTTTGAACATTGGCACAAACTTCCCCATGAGTCATTCATACATGAAAAAGTCACCTAACTCAAGGGATCAAGCAATATTGTATCTACATGTAACAGACAACAAAGCAAACCAGCAGCCTGTTATAAAAAAAAGTTGCCAAAGACAATACGGTTTGACACACATAAAATAGGACTTTTAAACCAACAACGTGATTCCCAAAAAGCTATAAAGATGTGACAAAGGACCTGGGCCTGAAGTTGACCCATCTACTCTTCACTGGAGCCAGAAATGTTTTCAGTATAAGTGTGTCTGCAACAAACCCATTATTGGGGAAGGAAAACAGGGAAAACAAGCTGAGATGTGCCAAATTACACAAGAAACTTACAAATTACACTGAAACTCTGAGGCAACAGGTGTTAGGGAATGATCAGCAACATTTGGGCCGGATTTCATCCAGTGGTGTTGGGGAACTTGTAAAAAAATTGGTGAATTTATAAATTAGGTAATATTAGGATGTCATCATGTGATTGGCAGCAACTTCATTTTTCAGCATGACAGTCAGTCATGATTGACCTAAGAGCTAGGACCTCAACATTACTGATGCAGTGTGGAATCAAACGTAGGGCAGGGCCAAAAATATTTATCACGATATACATTTGAAAATTTGCGATAACGATATAACTGACGATATAATTGACGTGAGACAAAATACTTTACAACTCCACAACTTTATTAGTGCAAAAAAAACCCCATCAATGTATTTTCACTTGAACAAGCAGCTGTTTTTTATGTGCATTAAAGCTATATAAAAATTTAACCATGCAAATGCAAAGTCCTTGCTAACAGTTCAACCAAATGGCATTTCCAGTGGAAACTGGCCGACATATCCTCAGCAGAACCATGTATAATATCCACAAAACTTAAAAAGAGGGCATACACGCACAATACGGTAATATTATGTTGAAGCACAGTACGTATCACTCCGCGAGGCTCTTGACTACGGTAGCCGTAATGCTCCGACAATCCATCAAGCTGTGCGGCTTCGTAGCTTACCAAAGTCGTACTAAAACATCTTTTGACAGATCTTTGAGCGCCGTGTACCACATAAAATCGGTTCGAGGTCAGTAAACACAACCAGAATTCATACATAAGGCGCATCAGATTATAAGGGGCACTGTCGATTTTTGAGAAAATCCAAGGATGGATTTTAAGTGCTTGTTATTTCCCGAAAAACACGGTAATAACAACGGCCCGCTTGTCCGTGTCATTGCCTACTGTAATGAAATGACCCTGCCCTAATCAAAAGGCAGCCAACATTCAAAGAAGAGCTTTGAATCTCCTTCAAGAAACCTGGAGAAGTATTTCTGAGATCTACTTCAAGAAATTACAACTCTGTTTTTTGTGTTATGTTAAGTATTTTATATTGCATTTTCATATATTTACAGGTTTCAATAAATTGCTGCACCATTTCTCATTTCCCCTGCCAAATTAAAGGTTGTTCAAGACTTTTGCATGGTACTTTATGCGATATAAAAAACTTTTATTATTACATTATTACATTTATTATTAACATTTATAATTTTTTTTGAATATTTGATACCAAGGAAAGAGATTGTATATGATCAGCTGTCATCGTAGGTATGACCATCGCCTTTCTGAAGCTAATGAACGTTTTCTTTAAACCTCTTCATACACATCTACACACAATCGTCCTTCCAGATTCAGGAACAAAGTAACTTTCTGCAGTATTACCAAGCAGTCAGGCAGACTTGAGGTTTGCATAGTGGCAGAACAGAAGTCGACAAAGTGAAGATAGTCAGGTCAGTCTTGCTGAATATAGTAAAAACTAGCCAAATAGAGGGTCAGCGCTTTGAAAATCAACCACATTATGAATTGCATCCATTAAAATGTTAAAATTGAGCATTATAGTGTCAGAGCCACCAACAAGGTGTTTCCCCCTGAACACCTCTTAAATGGCGCTTTCTCTCCTACAATTTTACTTCCGCTTCAGACCAACGAACAAACATGAGATCAGTAATTTGAAGAGTTTCACGACATAGCGGTCATGTGCTTGGTAAGCAGGACAGTATGCCTGTAAAAACCACGCAAGCGATGCAAAATGAAATTATCCCATCTTTGTCAGCCGATGGTGGGAGCAAAATTGCGTGTACTTTGCAAGCTATGTGTTTCCCTTTGTTCCCATAGAGTTCAGGCTTATCTTCCGGCTTTCTATCCTTTTTTATTATTCTGTTTATCCTACTGTACAGCTATATCCACATTCTGAGTGACTGAGCTAATTGTTCCTGCTCATGCATTCTCTGCAGATTCAATTATACGCCACTCTGGCCATCCTGAAAAAAAATGAGGGTGGGAAAAGATGGATGTTAGCTGAAAGTGTGGGAAAATGAAAAGGTAAAAACCAAAAAAAAGAGGAAGCTTCAGAAGGTCATAGATAAGAGAGGAAAGTTGAGAGAGAGAAAAAGGGAGGATGATAGAAAAGTAGAAGCAGCAGGGATAAATTAGAGAGGGGAATAAGAGCAGTCCCTTGAGTCATATATTTATGTAAGGGGAAAATCAGCTCACTGGAGTGTACACTGTAATGGCACCCCTCTGTATAATGATTGGCGCTGACCTCCCAAATAAGAGGATTACTTTGTGCCTGAGCTGGCCAGAAATAATGGACCTCACCTTAGCTTAGCTGCAGTTTGACACAGCAGAAAATAGGTTTGGAAATAAGAATACCTCAGCAGCAAGGGGCCTGCCTGGGCCTCATTCATCTGCATCAACATTGTGTCAAATTGGACATGCATTCCTGTGTATGTGCCAGGTTCATGAACAGATGGTGTAAATGTACTGCTTCTGGACCCCCGTGGGCTCGTAAACTACTGTAGCAGACATCATGGAAATAAGGTGCTGCAAAGTGTAAAGTGTTGCAGTAATTTATTTCTTTTCCCATTTAACAAGCAGCAGAATGAGCTACAGTTTCTGTTATTTACATGGTACGTCGTCTGCAGGAAATGAGCTGTTGTTATTGTAGCTTTCGGTCAGACGGTGACAGGGCAAGTCTTCTGCTCGGAAGAATATTGTGGCTCAGCAGTGAATGTTGTGGCTAATGTCTGACTGCAGGGCATGCTCTCCTTTTGTGTGCTCTGAACCAGCAGGATTAAAGCATCCATCTTGCTCTCCCACTTCCCCTAATGGTATTAGGAAAAGGGTGGATAGGTTTCAGTATTCCGTTAAGGAATATCTGATATGGGGACTGGCCGATTCAATTAAGTAAAAGGCAAGGTAGGAGGGAACGAGCACTGCTGTAATAGCCTTTGAGCTGCATACCTCAAAGTGGTGCCTGTTAATCTGGAAAAATACTGCGTTACTACCTCCCGCTTACAAAAACACATATATTATATGCCCATTACAAAAGGACTTGTCATTCAGCGACATAAAAATGAATAGAAACCACAAATCAGACTAGACACATGGGATTCCACCTTTCATGCAGTGACTGGTGGGGCAGGCTTCAGGCCAGGACAAGCTGCCTCATCCTGGATCTGAAATAGGATGCAGTGAAAGATAATGAATAATGAATGGACTTTTGCAGTCTTTAATGTATGATGTCACATATATAAATCAAATTGTAATAAGAATTAGGAGACGGTGCTTTGGTGTTCTCGAAGAAAATACCACAAAGTAATCCAGATCCAGAAAAGGAAAAAAAAGGAAGTGCTACAAGGCTCTAAAGGCTTATCCAGCTGGTCCTGATAAGTAGGGTGAACACAAGTTCAATATTTTAAAAAAGAGGTCTGCTGAGGCACTCTGTTTAGGATAAAATCATACAACAAATTTATTCTTGAAAGGATTTCCGCAAGAAAAACAGACCGATACGTATCGACTTCATCGGGGTTCAGCCTTAATCCAGATCCAGATATCCTTCTGGAGAATGTCTTGATTTAAAATGTAGCATAAACTTAAATGAAATGTGTAGAAACAATATATTAAACAGCTCTTTCTTTTATTTGCCTCCAGTTATGCACATAGTGGTAAAACTAGTGGAAAGTTTGCATTTATGTGCTCTTATAGAACAAATAAACGAGCAGCACATCATTAAGTATCAAACTGCTCAATGCCTACGCTTTTTACCATTTAATATCAAAAGCTGTAGTGGCATCCAGCATCCATCTCCAAACTGTAATCTGGATTTCCTCTTTTCACTGACGCGAGCCATAAAAAACATTGTTTTTTTCTTTCTTTTGGATGGATATCAAAACAATGCATCAGAAATGTCTGTAATAACAGGCGGCCTTATGGTGGCATATGCAAAATATGCAACACTTATTTTCAGTGTGTTTTGTTACATTCACAGTTTGCAGGCTGGGAACAAGCTGCGTGTTTTCTTACATTGTAAGTCTACAAAATAAAAGAGCGAACAAAGACATTTTTTCACACGGTGGAAGCTGACAGTAGCATTTATGAGCTCCACAGTATTCTGGTAACAAAAAAACCCCAATGTTATGTTTGGGGCTACTTTGTCACACCCTGTCTAAACACACAAGTTTGAGCAGGTTTAACATCAGGAATAGGTTTTATTCCAACCCTCAGGTACGAGAAGTCAGCGTCCTCCATCCCAAAACATCTGACTTTGATTCTAACTTGATTGATTAGTATACTTTTAAAGGTCACATTTTTTTTTAACCGTCTAAGAAAAAGAGCCTTCAATTAGAAGGAGAACATTTTGACCAAAAGCCAGAGTTTACCTGACATCTTCGGCGCTGTTACGCTCGAATGCCTCCAAATAGATTTCTAATGCATTACAGTATCTCCTAAGACTTTCATAGTGCATGGGGAGCAGAAAACCCAAATCAGTTTCTTGACTTCCTCCACTTCATACAGCTCAGCGGTTAAGTTATCACTCTGCCGTTTGGTGGTCTTCACACCACAAAGTTCCAGCGCTGTCTGGAGCCACTGGGTTTCGATTACCACAAATCCATTCCACTCATTTAAAATTAATGGCCGTGGACCTCCACTGACCTCAGAGATAAGCAAGGGCAAGTCTTTTTCTTTATAACACCTTGAGGATTAGATTTTTCTCTCCGCATCAATCCATCAGGAGATATTACTTGGTTATAGTAATATTTTGGTGGTAACTGGAAAATTACTTCAGTTTTGAATCATTCTTCTGCTTAAATTTGTTTAAGCATTTTTAACCTGTCCTTATAGATGTTGGACTTTGGAATCCAATTAGAGTTCGACTACCTTTACAAATTTTTGTTGGCTGTTGGTTTTGCTTTGTAAGATTGCTTCACATTTTTTGGTAAATTGTCAAAATACATTTTCTGTTTGTAGTTCTTTGGAAGGCACTACACAGAAGGGCGTATCAAATGTCAGGGTCAGCGTTGATCTATGATAGACTAGTGACCTATCCAGC
>NW_005187416.1:1045717-1087487 GCF_000239375.1 Pundamilia nyererei
GTTGCACCCCTAGTAGAGACCCTACAATAATAGAGAGAAAACCCTGGAAGACATCCCCCTTTGAGCAAGCATCTGGTAACTGTGGGAAGAAAAAACTCCCTTTTAGCAGGAAGAAGCTTCTGGCAGAATCAGGCTTAGGGAAGGGGGAGCCATCTGCCATTCTGACCACTTGCATTTGTGCATCTGGGACACTTATTCTCTCCCAGTATGTTAAAATAGTTACCATTCAATTTGCATTCATTTGAGAGAAGATGATGATGAAGCTGTTGGGAACTAAGTCAAGAGCACGCACCAGAGTTTAGATTATTTTTCATTGACAGTTCTCCCTCAGATGCCTTTGGACCCTCCACTGCACCCCATTGTAGGATTACAGTGGTCCCTGGTTTATTGCGGTGGTTACGTTCTAAAAATAACCTGCAATAGGTGAAATAAGCGAAGTAGCTAACTTTATTTTTTGCAGTTATTATAAATGTTTTAAGGCTGTAAAACCCCTCACTGCACACTTTATACACTTTTCTCCGACAGGCATGAACATTTTCACACTTTTCTCTTTTGATCACGATCGTGGCTCAAGAATTGGCAGTTCGTCTTGTAATTGGAAGGTTGCCGCTTCGAGCACCTGCACCGACAGTCTTGGTCGCCCACTGGTTGCCTACTTGTGGTGATCAGAGGGCCCGGTGACACCAGTGTCCTCTGTCAGTGCGCCCCAGGGCAGCTGTGGCTACAGTGTAGCTTGCCATCACCAGTGTGTGAATGGGTGTATGACTGAATGTAGTGTATAGCGCTTTGGAGTCCATAGGGACTAAGTAAAGCGCTATACAAATACAGGCCATTTACCATTTGTTTCAACACTCTCAAACTTCAAACCTTCATAGAAAAATAAGTCAAGTATTATAGAATGAAACCATAGGCACCCGCGGTTGCCTTTGTTGGTGCAAAATGTTTCATCGACATTTTTGTGTTTGTTGGAGAAAACATACAGTGCAGCACTTCAGAGTCACACTGCTAGCGATAGAAAATTTAGATAAATTTGACAAGCTGAGCGCATTCTGTACTGTACAGGAGACATGGCACGAGATTAATTGACAATGGTCTATAGCCAATCAGAAAGCAGAACACAATGAGCTGTAAAAAAAGAAAAAAAAACATGCAAAATTGCACAAAACAAATCTGCGAAACAGCGAGACCGCAAAAGGTGAACGGCATTATAGCGAGGGACCACTGTACTCTGACCTGATGCACTGCTTTCAGGTTTCTAAGCTGCAGCTCTTTTACTAAAACCTTCTTTTTGAACTCCAAGTCATACTTTGAGAGACAGCTCTAATCACCAGTGATAATCCTCGGCACAGAGTTGGGACTGCTTGACACAGAAGTTGATGATGTGATCTAAAACAAGTTCTCTGAGCAGATCCAACCCTTCATAGAATAACTTCAGCCTTTTGGCATTCAGTCCCAAACGCATTGGCAACTGTATCAAATTCTTTGTTAACAAAAGAACGGTTTCTGAAATTCAGGTGTAGGTACCTGGCATGAAAAGGCAAGGGTTAATGTAACATTAGAAAGCTATAGTTTTCAGAAACTTGCAATTACATCATACTCTCAGTGTGAATCACCTGCGCTATATTATTATCCATTTTATGGCAGCTGGGTGGATATTGAGACAATAGCAGCTCTCATGAAATGAAGCTTATCCACATTTGAGCGCTGCTTTTGTCCTACATTCCCAGTGCTAAGTGTACACAATTTACCAGATGGTACTGTAAACACACTTCACAATGTAAAATTTCTCTCATAAAAAGGGCCCTTGATGCATAATGTTACACTCTTAAACACTAAGCTGTATTACTTTTCCTCATTTTTCTGGCTGCTCTTATCGTTCATGAAAATGCAGGCCTATCTATTCAAAGTCATACGATGCACAAGGCTGCGCATTCATCCACCACCCATGACTTGGTGAATGGCGAGAAAGCATAAGGATTGGGGGGAGTTGGGGACATTACCCTAGGCTTCCTTTTTTTCCCCCTGCACCCTGAGGACACAGCCATTGGTAGTGGAGGGAGGGAGGTTTCTCAGCCTTATCAGCAGACCAGCACCCAGTGCTCTAATCACCAGGTCCCAGAGACAGCCGGAGGTAAAGGGTGAGTGGATGGATGAGCAACATCCAAGGAGAGAAAAAAAAGGGTGGAAGGAGAGAAGGGAAGGGGAGAAAAAAAAGCTATGTTTATACCTCTTAGGTTACAGCAAATGACAGCTGCTTTCCAGTTCAATGCATAACTGAGTAGAAATCCTTTTGGTGAGAAGAGACAAGTGCAGATTTTGTCCCACAGCACAATGTCAGCAGTGAAATATAGACACTTTGCAGTTGCATCACAAGTCTCTTTGCAAAGATTGCAGGTGCCATCTTGAAAGCATTTCAAAAAGAAGGGCCCTAAAACGATGACTGCTGTATGAGTCAATGTCAATTAAATCATGTTAGCTTGAGTTTATAATCTTTGACTGCCATCGACTCTTACTTTCCTTACTTGTATGTGAGACAGACAGCCTGTGGGTTATTTTAGAGGTTGTGTTCCAAATGGGGTGAACAGGGTATGAAATTGCAAACCAAGATGTTCAGGTTGATAAATGGCTTTTCAGAGACCTCGGCAATGCACGGTGTCCTGTAGGTGTAGTGCATTTGACAGTTATCTGTCGCTGTCAGTCCACTTCCATCATTGTATCTGTTTATCTTGGCACCATTCTGCTCAGAGTCAAGTGTTGGCATCATATGTCTTGTCTTGTTGCTAGCTTACGGTTGTGTGAGCGGATCTGCAGTGCTGGATTTTTGTGTTTCAAGTGATTATTTGAACCGGATGAATTGAGAGTCAACATCACACGTTGTAAAACAAATGAATTTACCCTGTGAGAAACTTTTGGTGAAAAGGACGCTATCTTTGAATGTGGTATTCAGTTAATTAATCTGTCCTTGGAGTCTAAATTGAACACAGACAAAAGCCCAGCTTCCGGGCTTGCCGCAATTGTACAATCTCTGATGGAGTTGCCGCTGAGACTGTACAAAAGGTACAAACCTATACTGTATATCTGAACTGATGTGTATGCCACTACGTGAACAAGTACTCTAAATTAAGTCTTTAGTTTCTGTTTGTAACTGGCCTTCAGATTAAGTCATAGAAGTGCGATATGGTCCTTCTATCTATGAGATAGTATAATATCTTTCAAGCTTCCAAAACTGAAAGAAATCACAGTGCTCAGTTTAAACTCTGGTCACATTTTGACACATTTGGGATTGTGGTTTGGGTTTGTTAAACACTCCTTGGCGAACGAGAATATTCTTAATTTCTTTTGATTGTTTATTAGTATTTTTTTGCTTCTTGTGGATTGGCTGTGGAGGAAATGTTGTTTTTGAACCATAAATTTGACAGCCAATCACATGGATTCGGATCAAGGTCTTGTCTTTTCTTCGAGCTCCTATCTCCCTTTGATGCAAAAGTTTAGTTGTATTTCATACGTCATGGTTTTCTTTTAAAAAAGGCTTTGGGGACCGTAACATATTTGGGCACTCACTGAGCCCTAGAACCTCTCTCACCCTGAGTGAGAATCACACCCCCAGACCAAAACAATTTAAAATTATGTAAAATGATTACAGCGCTATCATAGAAACAGTTAAAGAAACCATGACTATCAGTATTGAGTGGGGAGCAAGTCATGAAGACCTCAAATGGAAGGAAAGTGGTCATGGAGATTTAAAACAAATGTAAAACCATGAATTACAGCCCTACAACACTTCTGAAGGACAAAATTAGGTAATGTTCTTCAATTTTACTTCATCAGCAGAATTCCTTCTGGTAGCATACTTTGCCAAGTCTCACTGAGTTTGAAATACAATAAGGAAGTGCTATAGGCAGTAAATTACACTTTAATATTTGATCAAAAAGCTTTGAAGGCACTCGAGTCCAGGTGTGGTTGCAACCCCTAAACTCATTGTGATAGAGCACATAGTGTTCCATTCTCCACACTTGATTTAGTGCTGTGACTTGTTTAAAAGAAAGACAATAGGATTGGTGGTATTGATAATTAGTTTTTAATGTGGCACACTCATCATGTCCAATTTCATGCCCCTTAGGCAGCTGATCGCAGATTTAATCAACACATTATTGCTTGCTATACTGACTGGAGGGAGGGTTTCTGCCTGTATGTGTGTGTGTGTGTGTGTGTGTATGTGTTTAGGTGGTGGTAGGAGTGTGAAGGGGATAGAGCATTAGTATGTTTGTGTGATTGAGGAGCGAGCGAGGGAGGCTGTCAGCATGTGCATCCATCCCAGCAACGTCCCTCTTTGATAGACATTGAATGTGTGTTCCAGGCCATTAACCAAGAGCCACGTTTGAAGATGACGGGGTTGGAAGCTTGCGGTTGTGCTGCGTCGAAGGAAACTGTTGTTATTTTGTTTCCAGTGAACAGTAGTGTCCAGGCCTCCCTCACTTGGTGAATGCAGATGAAAGCCTGCCTGTTACAGTTTTGGTTTTTAGGGGGTTTTTTTTAGACTACTCTTATAACACCTAGGATTTTATATTTACCTGCTTTACAACTGCAGGTACCCACATTATGTATTCTGCATTAAAATTGTATTTTAATGGCAACAATTGTATTTTTTTTCTTTTGATTATGAAATTGTGATATCAGTTTTTTGGGCAGTTGATCAGATGTATGGACAAACCAAAATTTTTAGTGTGGAATATATTGTGACATTTTTGTGAGATTATTAAAGATATCACAGATTTAATTCCTAAAAATCCTGGTGATACTTCACCCTTTTTCCTGACATTGTCAGATTCCCCCCCCTGACCATCCTATTAGAACGCTCCTTGTTACGTCCCATAAATTGGTCTACAGCATGAGGGGTGTAGCACTTAAAGGGTCCCGGTAAAACTAAGAGTCAGAAAGACACATTCTTGACAGAATTTTGATTACCGTAAATAGTCAGTTAAGCCAGTAGACACATCAAAAACTGAAATAAAAGAACAGCAAATCCCCAACATTGGTCAAGAAAATGGCTGAATTTAAAGATCACCCCTGTAGCTCACAACTTTGCCAAACTACTGTTGAAGAGGTCTTTTCTGGAGCCTTTTGAGTGAGTAGTAACATGTAAGTAGGAAGAAGTAAAAAAGGACACTCTAGAGCTAGACCTTTTAACGTGGCACACCCACTGAGAAGTCAGAGTCGGATATATATCCTTGCTAAAGCCAGCTACTATTTGACCAGTAAGATGTGATGGTAACTGATAGGCTGGTGGTGGGAAATGAAGATACTGACCACTGGATGACCTGTGGACTTGGTTGAACATGATTTTTTCACTAACATGAAGGCTAGTGACTTGTTGCAGGTGACTTCAATACTAAGCTAATTACATTAGCTTAAAAAAAAAGTATTCGACCGGCAGAATAAAAACAAATGTGGCACAGTTCTGCCATCAGCTGTCCTTTGTGTTTCCACACAGTCATTGTATGCACCGTGTCTATTTTACATTTTTACATAGAATTTAGTTTTCAAGTTTTAAACTTGAAACTATTCTCACCCTCAACTGGTCATGGCACATTGCTCCCACTCCCTGAGCCTGCTTCTGCTGGGAGTTTTTCCTTCCCACTCTTGCCAAGTGCTTCCTCAAAGGGGGTCGATGTTTGTAGGGGTTTCTCTCTATTTTTGTAGGGTCTTCCTCTCAATATATAAAGCAGCTTAAGGGAACAGTTGTTATTGTTATGTTGTGCTGTATTGGAAAAACAAAAGAAAAATACTTGATAATTGTGCTCATCCAATGGATAGTTGGCTAGTCATTTCCCACCTCTGGCCTATCAGTTATTAGGACTTCTCATTGGTAACATTAGTAACTGGCTTTAGCAAAGATACTGCCTCTTTTCAACACTTGTTGCTGCTCCATATTTTAGAGTCATAACACTCTTGGTGACTAATTTACTTGTCAGTTTGATGAGAGAAAATATCAGGTTAGTCTAGTAGTCTAAATGTCAATTCATTAGGAAAATGCATTTTACAACTACCTGCAACTAAGATTGGTGCTGCAACTGCAGCTAGTGGTATCTTAGCATGCTACAAACAATGTTAACTGGTTCTATTATTTGTCTTTGAAAACCGCTAGTCTTTGATTTCATTTATTTTCTGCTGTGTTTTACGTGCATCTATTTGAAAAAGTGAGTGTAAACACAAAAAACTATTTTATTTCATGTGCTGGAATGTGCAGAAAATAGGTTTAAATGTTAAACAAATTTCTTCCAGTCAGAGAATGTTGCATATAATTTAATGTTTGCTTGAAGTTAAAAGATTAAAACTAATAAAACGAGTTTTAAAAAGAGACTTTTCATTTGATTACATTTTATATGATAGATTATGCAGAAAAGGTAGAATTGGGCTGAAAGAGCTATTGCCTTATTACCTATTTAGGGGATAAATCATGTTTTAAAAAGTAACTAATTACTTTTGAAAATAAGTAATCAGTAAAAGTAACAGGATTACGTTTTTCTGGAAGTAATCAATAATTTGTTACTGATTACTTTTTTCAAGTAACTTGACCAACACTAATTATGAGAATGTAAATAATTAGCTTAACCAACTCGTGATGGTAGCTGTGTTTTCCTAAAAACATTGGGGGTCTGTAGGCCTGTAAAATGTAGAAAGTAATCACAATGAAAACCCTACATTTGACTGAAAATAGTATAAAGAAAAATATGTTAAAAATTGAAAAATGTTCAATCGTTTTTGAATTTTATTTTGATGAGCAGAACTATAAAAACAAAATCACTTCTGTGTGACAGCTGCTGGCGTTATCCGTGATAAGAATTTCACAAGTTGCTCTTGACCACCACTCTCTGCAAGCAGACCATAATAAGTTGTCAGGCTGCACAGTGAGTACAGAGAAAGGGGAAGAGGCAGAAAAGCAGACAACTGGAGCCAGAAAGAGTAGTGGCAGTGTTTATCTTGAACTACTTAACTCCCTGGCTCTGAGTCAAATGTAGAGAGAGACATTGGGAGATAGTGGAGGCCTTCATTAAATGCAGCTCAGGCCCTGGTGAAACCCTGGTTAATGTCCCTATCATCTCTGGAGTGGTCCAGCATCCAGCTCTCTGTCCAAATGACTCATGTTTAATGCATCTGTGCAGCGCTTGTCATTTAACCTCACCTCCGGAGGTTGTGGGTTGAGGTGGGACGGCGAAGGCTCCCGCAAGGCCCACAAGGGGCAAAGCGCCATGCAGTTATTCTTTACCCGCTCTCCATTTGCTTAACATGGGGAGAGCTGCTCCATGTCTCCCCTATTGCTGGGTAATCTCCCCAGAACTAACCCCCACCCCGTCGCACTGCATGAACCTGAACTCAAGAGTGGTCTGGCTTGAATATGTGGCTCTCTGAAGAACTCTGTTACTCCCATCCTAGTGTGCTGAATGTTTAAACAGGACACACCTGAGACTTTAACTTAGCAGTCAGCTCTTTTGCTGGACCATGCATAGCAGCGGTCCCCAACCCCCGGGCCTCGGCCCCGGTACCGGTCCGTGAGTCGTTTGGTACCGGGCCGCGAGAGTTGAGGCTCAGGTGTGAAATGTATGGTTTTCAGGGTTTTTATCGGTTTTCAGCGTTATTTTGTCATCGTTTTTATCGTTAACTCGGTTTTCCTGGGTCTTTTCACGTGTTTTATGAATAAATCTACTAGTTTTATTTTGTTGTATTTACCCGCGACACCTTAAAGGCTGGTCCGTGAAAATAATGTCGGGCATAAACCGGTCCGTGGCGCAAAAAAGGTTGGTGACCGCTGCTGTTTAGCGTTGGTTAAACACTTTGATAAAAGCTACCAATGAGGAGTTTTTACTACCAATTTTACTAGTTTATGAAATTTATTACGCCATTGCGTGACACATCTTACTCCCTTTGATTTTTTTCATCATCATGTTAAGCTCATAAATAAACCTGTCC
Organism: Pundamilia nyererei; assembly: GCF_000239375.1. Lineage (NCBI taxonomy): Eukaryota > Metazoa > Chordata > Actinopteri > Cichliformes > Cichlidae > Pundamilia > Pundamilia nyererei. The sequence continues at coordinate 1,053,686 of NW_005187416.1, forward strand.
AGATATTTACAGTCCACAAAAAGACTCACCACATACATCTTTACCACCGGCAAAGCTGTGTAACGGGATATAAGAGAGCTGATTTTGTTTTTGAGCATTTTCCTCTTATTTTCCCCGCTTACATGCGAAGACAGGCTCTCCTTCTAAACACTCCTTCTCTCTCACTTGCACACACCCACTCAATCTCTGCCTCGCTTTCTTGATCTGGATAATGGTAATTAGAATATCACCATGATTGAAATTTGGCAAAAGTTGAAGAGGAAATAGGTTTTCTAATCAAAAGCTGCCTCATAGCTGGAATCCTGATGCTTACTTGGCTGAAAAATGTTCCTCAACGATGGGGGCCTAAACGGATGCCAGACTGTATACTGATGGCCAACTCTGCTCTTTCTACCGATGTCCCCGCTGAGGCTGATATAGCTGATCATGCTGGTTTACATTTATTTATTTTAAAAGTGGGTGTTTTTCTCTAATCTTTGAACGGGCCCACCATAGGTGACATATTTAGTTTCTTAGCTGAATGAGAGCAATAGCTTTTATTATAAAATTATGTTTTTGGCACAGTCTTTGGCGGTTAAAAAGTACATACATCAAAATACATGCATATATGCATAGATAAACGTACCGCAATACAGCAAAAGTCTTAAGCCACCCTTCTTTGCTTTTTTGAAAAGGGAAAAAATGCATGCAAAAATGTATTGAAAGGTGCAAACATACAGTGAAACACAGTATACAAGGCAATTGTAACAAGCTTGAAAGTCAATATTTGTTGCATAAATTTTTACAAACTCCCCAGCACCACTGGCTGAAATGCAACCCCAAACCTCAGCCATGCTTTGCAGATGCCTGTGGACACTCACTGATGTACCTCTCTCCTGACCTCGTCCTTCATTTCTGTATTGGCAATGATTTGAACAAACAATTTCAGATTCATTACTCCATACGACTGATTTTAGTCCAGTTCTTGTGTAATTTGGCATACCTCTACCTTTTCTCCCTGTTTCCTTTGCTTAAGAATCGCTTCTTGAAAACCATCCTTGCACTGAGGTTTCAGTGAGCAGTAGTTGGATTAACTGAAGGTCCAGATGTATCTCTCAGGTTCTGTGTCAGGTCTTCGTTGGATTTTTAAAAAAATTTCTTAAGGACATGACTTTCAGGTTCTGTTTGTAAGATGTGTGTTTTTAAGCCTTGCTAATTCTTCTTTTACATCTACTAATCGAACTTTTTTCCCCGTGCACACCTATGCCAGGTTTTCAGCTAATAACTCTTTAGGAATCACCTTGTTGTTGCAAAAATACAATTTTATGCCTGTCAAACTGTGTTACCTTTGCCATTTTCCATACATTCAATTGAGAACATTGGTGTTATTTCACATTGTTTGCAGAAATGTTTGTTATTCACAGGCACAGCACTGGTTGGGTGCATTTTTAATGTTTGAATGACTATTAAAAATACAAGAAAGTCTGATTCCTTGGACCTGAAATATAAAGAAACAGGGGTCTCAAACATGCACTGTAGTAGATCTAGTTTTTATGAGAAGGTCTTTTTCTCTCCATAGAACAAAAATAAGAACCTAGCATGTTATAAAATGATATAGTTTGGTTAATTTGTAGAAAAGACAGAAAAACGTGTTTGTGCATGGGATTATGTGCTCGACTGTTTCTTGGCTGGGAGCTGGAGCTTCCTGGATGTTCTGCCGGTTGCTTGGCAAACTCACACCGTTGCCTATGATGTAATTCCTTTCTAAATACGGTATTATTCTAATCTGATTCAATCCATATTTCAGTCCTTTAACCAGTAAAAGGTAAAAGCTGTGCTATTTGTATGGCATAGCTAAGAGCTTTGTTCAGTGACTGTATAATGTTTTTAAAAAAACTGTTTTTAATTTTTAATTTTCTTGTTAAAACGCTGAAAAAGCATGATTGTTGTTTCCCTTTGGATTCTTACCTGATTTGTCCTGTACTGTACTTGCATGCACCTTTATGCACTGGCAAATCAACTTTGAATGAGGTTTTAAACGCTAATCTCCCTTTCTGTTTCTCCCCACTGCTTCTCCTCTTCCCACCTACTGTACCCTCCTCCACAAACACAGGAGCTGCACAGGACCCAGGTAAGCCTCCCCCACATCTCCTTTCCTTCTCCTGACCACAACCTCCCACCATATTCGAGCTTTTGTTTCATTTCAAATACATGCTTCCTCTTTCATCTCGTATTTTTGCACTGTGTGTCAAATCTGCAGTCTTTCTCTCAGCATCTCTCAAGCTCACATTTTGATTTTTGTCTACCTCACCCTTGCGAACTCATGCTGCTGTCATTGATGCTGATGTCTTCTGTCGCTTACCGGCATTCTAAGTAGCGCTAGCTTGAGCAACTTAGTACACACTGCACAGAGAGAGAGTTCAATCATCCGAAGGGTCTTATTTCAACAATATATTTTTTTCAAAATGAAAGAAAAAGCATTTAAAATTAAAGCTTTTGGGAGGGAAAAAATTGGACTTTGCAGTTTTGCTGTTCTACATTTGTACACACAGACAGTGCATTTATGTCGCAGACTGCTAGTGGCAGTGATTTAAAAATGATAAGAGGATATAGCTTTCACTACTTTGGTATTACATTTCATTGTTGCATTGTCGTAATTACCTATTAAGCTTTCATTCAGGAGATAATGATGTTGCCTTTCAAATCAAATGTGTGTAATCATATTCTTATTAATTTTACATGCGAGCTGGAGTGTTACAATTATTTTGGGAGAGAAAGAGACGAGTACAGAAGGTGAAAGGTGTGGCTGCTGACAGCAAACCACAACCACAGCGTGTTTGTCTGTGTGTGTGTCTTTGTCAGTAGAGATTTGATAGTTTCTTCCAAACTGAAAAATCCAGAAAGGAGTTGTTTTTGGAAAACGTGCTCAGAGGTGCATGTTACGCTGTTTTAGAGCAACCTGTGTGATCTGTTTTTCCTCTGTAGCCTCTGGTAACGACATCTTAACCCCATATATCGTGGTAAGGTCTGGGGTAAGTCTTCGAGATGACAATGATGATGATTATGGGAGGTTTTGTGTGCTGTTTGTTTGTCTGTATTTCCGTCATCAGCAAGACTGTACAAAAACTCAGCCTGGATTTTATGAGGTGGAATATGGGCAAAAGAAGAACCCATTAAATTCTAATGATCCGGCTCACACTCTTGAAACTTGCAAAAAAGGCAATAAGCATTAGCTTTACTGGATCTCTTGTAGTTATTATTATGATTGTGATTTCAAATGCCTTGAGCTGTGAAAAACAGGAATTTCCATCCTATTATGTTTACTACCACATTCTTCCTCTATACATTTCTTTAATTTCATTAAATACAAACCTGTTTCTTTCTTTCTTCTCATTTTGAAGCCAAAAACCTTAGAATGTAATTAGGTTCACCCATTGGCTCAGACTGACTCACACAGATTGCGATATGCCTACAGTCTGTCTGTATTTATAAGTCAAACAGTAATTATTTGCAACCCTTCACCAATCTGTCTCAGAGTAATTGCAGTCAGTCCGTGTCAGGCCTCGATTACTTGGAGACAGTCTGTCTCTAACCAGGTGACCTGTCCAATCACCTTGTGATCTAAAATGGATATCCAGAGGTTGGGATTGTTGCCTTCCCAACCTCTAGGAAACCAGCTGGTTGCTGCAAGCTCTCGCAATCAGTCATCGGGCGCAAAAATTAAATGCACCGATTTCTCGTAGTTCCATCCAAGTCGAATTGTGCCACCAGTTAAGATACAGATTTCAAAATGCAGCATTTGAGTTTTAGCAAAAATATTCTGTCTGCTGTGAACAAAAACTCCTGAACAACTATCTGATGTACAAGCAAATAATTTAACAGCTGCTCCGCTGAATGAGAAAAGTGAGTAATGCTGGGTATTAAGGCAAACCTGCAGAGCTCCATCCGGCGGTACTTATTGTTGTTTAAGGTCTCTGAGTGATTTAGGCGGCTTAGACTGCAACTGGACGGTGATGCTTTTCAGACAACATCTAGCTTTCTTTGACATTTTAATGTCCCCGACTTGCTTTCTTAAAAAGTGTTTATGTATTATGTATTACACCATCATATCGACACACTGTGCTATATAATCATTTTGGTGTCCTGACTTATCAGGGCATGAAAGCTGCTCCAACTAATACTGTAAGGCTAAAAGAATATACTACATTATGACATGAGGATGAACTGTCCTCTGTTCCTTCCTTGCTTTGCTTCAGCTATTCCTTTTAAAACATAGTGGCTTTTACTCAGCAATAATTGGGGTTTAGTGCAAAAATCGCCACCTTTCCAACAAAAAATTATGCTGCATATCATGCCATGCTGCCTCTCTTAACGTCTTCACTCCTCCTCTCACCATCTCTCCTCTACCAAGCCTTTTAATCCAATTAGCAATGCCAGTGACAGTTATTTATATGTACATGAATTAGAATTGAAGAGCAGGAGATCCTCCCTAGGGGCTGATTGGACGGAGCCCAGTCCTTCACAGGCCTGTTCTCGGTCACAAACCTGTCCGGTTGCCACCAAGCAGTGGTGGTCTCTCAGCTTATCACATACAAAGCATCGACAAAAACTCATTGCAACATGCATTGCAAATGACAGTTACCCGTTACCTTGGACTTTATTGTGAAAACCAAATCAGTGGGTACTTTTTATCCCCAGCACGGAAAGACTTTGACCGTGTTGTTTCATCTTTTTTAGTGTTTTCTAAAACCGTCACAATTTAAGAAATATTTGACACATTCAAATTGGGACACTCTAATAAGCTGTCTTCTCGGTGTTCAGGTTCATCTTAGATCTATGTTTCTGTTGCATTCCATTGCGTGGACTGAAATAGTGGGAGTGCCAAATGAGTGTGTAAGCTGCCAAATCTGGCTCGCTTACCCTTTTGAACTATTTGCCAATGATTGCAGTACTTCAGAGGGGTAGAAAAAGGCATGTCACAGTGCTGCCAGCCTTATCCTTTAAAGATTTTAAGGTTTTAACAACACGTTTGAAATACAGTTTTAGAAATTTCTAAATTTACATTCATTAGCAATGCCACTTTAAGTCCAGCAGTACAAACATTAATGTTTGCAGTTATAAATTAAGAGTTGTTGGCCTGCAAAGTCACTTTAACATTCCATTTGTAAAATTATTCACTTTTGGTTAATTATGAGTCTATTAAAGAACTCAATAAATGTGCCAGATGGCTTTTTTTTTGGCTTAAGTTAATACAAAATTAACTCTAGGACTGCTTTATTTTAGCTTTTGGAATAAGTGCTCTCATTGTGCTTCTGTTTTCTACAACAAATTATACTGAAATAAAATGTAAAAGGAGCAACAAGATGGAAAATGCGTGACCAAAAATAGAGGACTGGATTTATTTTAGGCTTGTATGATTAAGCCGGTGTTTAAGGCATGTGATTAAATTCAAGATGTCTGTGAAGTAAAATAATATAGCTTAGTTCACAGCCCAAGAATAAATATCAAATTCAAAAAAGAAAGAAGGAAAAAAGAGATGACACAAGTTGAGACAGTTGGCGCACTATTAATAATAGCTCATCGAGATGTGCTCTACTGCCTTTCCTAAGCGAAGCATGCGGATACCGTTCAGCTCAAAGTTGTCATCATGTCGAAGTGCTTTAATTTTGTTGATTTTATACAAACTAAAATATGAATCAGTCAGTAGAGAACTTCCCATCTACATTCAAAATGGCTACAATCTTAAGTCTATAAAAAAAATTGACATAATTTCAAGGTTTGAAAAGTGAAAACAATGACAACAAGCCTTAAACTTACAAATGGCCAGTAGGGGAAAATCCTCTGGTTGGGAAAATGTAATCTGGTTACACTGAAGTAAAAAAAATCATTTGAAGTTTTTTTAATGATCTCAGTTATTAGTTTAATTTCTTGTTGAATTCTAGGTAATGTTCATGTTGTAAATTATATCCCATTAAAGGATCATAAAGTAGGGTTTGCTATAGGGTGAGCCTACCATTGTGACCACATGTCTCTCAGATGGTCACACAGGCCTAGAGACTGGTCAGTGAGAAGAAATGTGTTTTCCCCTGACGGTTAGATGTGGTTGCTGGTAGCTGCTAGGAGAAATTAGTACCCTCCCAAAGATTGGCCATTGTTTGCATGAACGGCACTGACTTGTCTGCTAACACTCGCCTTTTACTCTCTGAGCTATAGTGAACCTCGAGCAAAGTGCTTGCCTTTTACGTTCTGTTTTAGGTTTGTGTTTGACTATAGCTCGGATAGTACGGGTGAGTGTTTGCATACAAGTCGGCGTCTTTCATGCAAACAATAAGCGGCCACCTCTAGTGACCAAAGCAATCATAAGGAAGTTTTTGGTACATTACCATATACCATTTAACGTAGCAACTCCCAGCAACCATTTGCCAATGGGTCAGGGAGCACTGTGGTTTAACCAATCTCTTGTGCTGGGTGACTTAGACCTAACATAAGCATGTTTTTCCATTCAAGAGTTGATTCAACTGTTAAAGTACTTCTCAGCTTTTCAAAATATTCTCCACCAAAGAAGGAGGAGAAATAATAGTAGCATCAGCTAAATCACTGACACATTTTTATTTTTGTTTACTGGAGTAAACCAGTACTAAAAAGAATAACGTTTTCACAGACTTGAGAACAAGAAAAACATTTCTTGTTGTCAGAGGTCATGGTGTTTTCTTAGTTTACCCACCACTACAGACAAGAGTTCTTTTTACCTGCAATGGGGACTCGCGTATTTGTTCTGTGCGCCAATCAATAGAATGGAAGACGTGCGAGGACAGAGGTGGGCTGAGGGACAGCAGTTAAACAGAAGGAGTCTTATCCATGTGTGCACAGACGGGCTCTTTGAACACATACAAGCATGCATTTGTACCTTTGCAGCCCCATATACACACAAACACGCCGAGTACAGCTCAGATTAATGACTGAATCAATCACACGCATACAGTGTTTGCTTGTCATCCTGTATGCTTTCCTTTTATAAGACAAGTTCAATTTCCCAGGCTACTGAAGCTCTATCAGCGTTTCCACAGAATATGTATTCAGCAAGGTCATCTCTCACTGCACCAAGAAATTTCCCTGCCACGAGGATGTGTCTTTGCTGTTGAAATGTCAATAGTCCCCCAGTCGGATGCATTGCAATCTACATTTGTCAATACATGCTGCTTAGAGCCATACCATGAGCAAAGCATGCAGCTCGTTCATTAAGTAAACCTTTTTTTTCCTTTTACTCAGGTTGATTCCTGTTGGCTCTGATTCATTCAGTTAATAAGCACATGAGGTCTGAATTTTATTCAAATGCTCAAGTGTTCATTTAAATTTTGGATTAGAAATTTTAGCGCTACAGAATGTCATATTTTTACCGTTTAGGTATTTCTAATTTAGAAAAGTAAAAATATAAGAATTCACCAGTGTATAGGAGGATTCAGTAGACATCATGCTGACTGCCATCTCTTGCCTTTTGGTAAATAAAATGACACCGACTCACTGATGCCAGTGGCCAGTATTTCTCTTTTGTGTCACTTTCAGTTTTGCGGTCGTTAAATGTTCAAAGATTGTGTGACGAAGGACAGAAGAACTTTGAAACAGCCTTGTTACTTTTTACAACAAAGATTTGTTTGTTCCCTTGGCACAAACTGGGTTATAAAGAACCACAATAAAAACAAGAAATACCACTGATACATTGTCGCACAAGTAATTGGTCAATTTATTAATACAATTCGTCTATTCAGCCGACAACAGTCCTCTCGGGGCAAACCAGAAACCAAATGATTCCCTCTGCGCCAGCATTTGGTGACAGGGGAGGGGGGAAAAAATGTATTTTAACAGGAACAAACCGAACAGCAGAACCAGGCTCGGGGAGGGTGACCATCTGCCACAGCCAGTTGGGGTGAGGGTGAAGCAAAGAGAGGGAAAAGAAGAGCACAGAGAGACAACAAACGATACAATAGGAAGCACTCTGCAGGTTGGCGGGACCAGTAGCAAGCTCTGGAGCCGGTATCATCCCAGATTATCACTGTTGGTGCATCCTTGCAAAAATATATCATTCAGACCTTTCAATTATAGATCCTAACACTGCCTCTGCATTATGCCAGGGAGAAGAGAATGTAATAAGATGTAAAGGGTAAGGGAACTGCATCCCATAAAAAAATTACAGCTCACACTGAGCATAGGTTAGACCCCCTGCTCTTGCCTGTACTGAGAGTAGGCACAGAGCTCAGTAAAACAGCTTTTATGGAGGCAGCTCCTTCTACTTGGAATAAACTAAAAAAGTTGAAGTTAAAAGTATAGGTTTCAACTTGCTGATGAATGTTGTTATTATTTAAAGATGGAGCTACAGTAGAGCAAGCAAAAAAGCCAACAGTATGTCTGTATTGTTGTTCTGACCTTGTCTGCCTTTAATCTTAAATATCCAAAGTTATTGGGCCAGTCGATTTGATCATCTGCAGGATTGTGACCTTTATTACCTTTGAGGAAAACCTACAGATAAAGCAATAGCTCCCAAAATTAACGTCAGAGATTTTGCACTTTATGAGGTTTTAATAATAAATAATAATAATACATTTTATTTATAGGCGCCAAGCACAAGCACAAGAACAATAGCAACAATACAATATAATAAAACATAGCAAAATATAATTTAGACAAAAATACAAGCATGAAAGTATAAAAGCTGAACAAGGTCAAAATGGACTAAAACAGAATCAGGTGTATACAATCCTGAATAGATGGGTTTTGAGAGGTGATTTAAAAGTGGTGAGAGAGTAGAGTTTTGCAAGCATAACGCAAGCCAACGCTCCAGCGTGGCCGCAACTGAAAAATTATTCATATATGACACACGTCTCAAACGTCAGAATGATAACAATGCATGCTTCCAGTGTTTTAGATGTCTGCTTGCTTTCTCTCCTCCCGCTTGATTCAGACAACCCTTACAGGGCTTTATTGTGATGTGATCTGATGTACTGAGAGCGTAATAAAATCTAAATGGTTGAACTTTGACCACAAACACGTCTTGATCGTTAAGGAAAATGGCACAGCTGTTTCAACTGTTTCATCTCCTAATTAATCTGTCATAATGCAGATACAATATCATGGCAGTGGCTGTTTAAAGTAATTATCTTTGACATTTTCAGATAAATAGACATTTGCCTTGTTGCTCACTATCACTACCTGATAAAAGAAACCGGTGATTGAACTTTAAGTTAGACAAATTGTGTGTAAAAAAAAAAAAAAAAATCATGTGAGCAATATAACTGTCATAACCTCATCACTAAGGTAGTTCAAGGTAATTCAAAAAAGATTTAAACTGAAATAGATGTGTATGGGCTTTATGTTGCTATGCTTTATATTATTTTCAGTATAAAACTGGTGCTGATGTTGTCATCATCTTGAAGTTAAATGGAGTTAATTTCGAGCTTTTTGTTGTTGCAAAAACAGGAAGTAAGTAGGAGAAAATGTTGGGCTTTTTCCTTGAAGCAAGAAAAGCATAGCCTGCTTTTTGGCCACTGAGAGGAGACGATTAAGCGTGCATACATCAAATCACATTTCAGGAATTATAATCAAATGTTTTTAAATAATTCAGCTACGGCTTGATATTTGTTTTAAATATTCATTCTTTGATTAGTGGATGTAATAATGTGTACTGTCTCAGTTGTAGCTTTTATTGACATTTTACTTTTGATTAAAACCAATTATCTTAATGAAATCAACATAAAATAATAAATGACTGTATGCAATATTTGATAGTTGCACAGCAAACACAGCAAAGCAGAAATACTGGCCATCATATAGCATCAGTTTTGTAGGAAATGTTTCTGAACTGGTAAACAACCATGTGAATGTTTTAAAACTGTACATATATTGTAAAAACAAGAATTAAGGAATATGAATAAGAGCAACTACTGTGCTGATATGTATCTATCTTCAGGGAACTGATCAAATACACGTCAAAGAGAAGATAACCATTGAGGAAGATGAATGCATGACAGACCAAATGTGTTGGCAGATGTAAACACCAGACTGTATTAAGCCAAACATCATGTTCTTTTCAAGCAGTCAGAATCAATCAGAAACAATCGGGATAAAAGAAATGTTTGTATTCAACTGCAGCCAGTGAGTCTAAGAACTTGGGTAAATAAATAGATGATGAAGAAAGAAATGTTGGTGTACAAATATTGCAACTTGTTTCAAATTCAGCTTATTTCAAGAATATGCTAGAATGCTAAAGTGAATGTTAACGCAATATCTGAAATCAACAGTTTTATTACTGAAAAAAATTACTTTCTCAACATATAAATATAGTTAAGTACAACAGTGTAATCAATGTTACAAAAATACAAGAGTATTTTTTTTCTGATTCTCCAACTCCAACAAGTTGTGAGATCTCTAGTGAGCAAATGATTAACATTAAAAAATATTCCAAATGACAACAAACCATATAATATTAACCTATTTCATAGCTGCTAAAGTAAGACACAAGGGAAGAAATATAACAAAAGGTATTTGCGTAATTTATTTAATGGTTGTAAAATAGTTACTGTGGCAACATTGTAGCGTTACGGCCAGTGCTGCGGATCGGGGTATATTCACAATGCCTGCATTTACACTGCATTTAGCCTTTAATAAACTTTGGTTCTCAGAACTACATTTATTGCTTTTGTTTTGTTTTTTGCATAAACAGTGAATAAATTACAATGCAATTACTATTACAATTACAATGCACGTAACTTGGAAAGAATCCCTCGATGCTGACCACAAAGAGAGCTACCATGAGATTAACACAAGGCTTTTGCCTTTTTAACCCATTGTTTGGGTGCAATGCCGAAATAATGGCTTCATGAATTCAGCCTAGTACTTTAGACAATGCTGTTGCTGAGTAGAGTCTTGGGAGCTTGAAAAAGACAACTGGACTTCTTTAGGCTCGCAAAGGCTTCTCTCTCAGAGGCTTCTTGAGCTCTGAAAAGGCCGGAGAGTCCCAGGCATTTAACCCCTAGTGAGGGCTGTGCTCTTTGGAAGTGGCTCTAATGATCGTTGACCCACTATTGATCCTGTTAGTCGTCACATGTGTTAAGGTGTGAAGAAAAGCGTAGGTCATTACCATAGTGGATCAACTATCCTTAGGACTACTTCCACAAGGGCAACAACCACCAGGTGTTACATACCTCAGACTCGCCTCTATTTTTTTTTAGAACTGAAGGAGACTTTTTGAATGAGAGGTGAAATGTCTTCGCAAACTTAGAAAAGTCAAGTTGTTTTCTTTTTTAGGCTCTCAAGATGATCCTGATGATAGATTCTGAGAGTACCGGTGGTAACAGCAGACATTAAAAAGTTGAACAACCCCTGCTCTAAAGCTTTGTGTATTGTCTGGTATTTACAACAGATTGAGCTCTAAACACCTGTCACTTTCACTTACAACTACAAGTGCAAAATAACAGCAAGTTTGTTCACACACCGCATCTAATCAATTTCTTTAATTTGTAGACCAGCAGTAGACCCTCTGAAAATGTTCACCCCTCATTAACACTGCTATAAAAGTGATTATTTAATCAAGAATATTGTTTTTTATTTGGTTGTTGCTCATTGTGCTTACTGTATTTATAAGTGGAGCAGCCACAGAGGATTGTGGGAGTTCCCCAGCAACAAATGTCCCTCCGGCTGCTTTTCAGTATGGCTGAGATACTTGCACTAAGTCATGCCATCAGCAACTGCAGTCACAGCTGTGATGTATGCATAGCAAGCAGTGTTTTGTCAATAACAGACTGAAGGTGCGTGAAATCTGCAGATAATGTATGTTGCCTTAGCACGTCATCTAGCCAGTTCACTATGGTTTCTTTCTCTTATGGGAAGAAAGACTGGCGTACTGTCTGCTACTCTGAATCCTTGTCCAAAACCACATTCATTCTCCATTTTTGTCCATAATGCTTCTGCCAACAGGTAACAGTTTGTCCGCCTGCTGATGAGGAACTGCTTTGATGTTGATGGCAATATCATGTAGATATAGGACATAGTCAGACAACAGTTGTGTCTCTAATAAAATGTTCTGAAATTATTAATCTTTAGTCTGTCATTACCTCAATTGTAATTGATTTCCATAGGGGAGGGGATTTTATTTTCTCAAAGCAATCAGTAGAGACCAGTGTTATCAGAGTGTAACACAATTTTAAGTCGACACTGGTATACAGCAATCCCACCATACTGGGTGGAGTGAAATGAAGTTAAAACAATTCAGCCTTTCTTCAATTTGTTGTGGAGTAGCACATGTCTCGCAGTATATATGGCTGTGGAAATACACCACCTGTCATTGCTTTAAAACAGCTTGACAAAGGTGTCAGTCCTACCCATGTCATCATCCTCCCATCTGTCCAATTCTCCAATAACTGGGGCAGTCCTCGCAGTGTCCAGTGCCCACCAGGAATGACTGACTTTTTGACGGCTGTGTCAACCAAGAGCTCGTGAATTTTTTAAAGGGATCGAAAAGCTCATACCAATAGATGATGTGCCCAAATCTCTCCATCTCCAAGCCCATGAACATTTAGACTTGTGAGGAAACCCATGTACCCCTTCAGGAATCTATGAGAAGGTAAAGAGCTTGTGCAGTGTTTCATGACTAAGGTGCTATTCCATATTTTCAAAGCCAGTTTGAGCAGTTGGGAATCAAAGCCTCTGGATCTCCTATGTGTATCCTGTAGCATAAGCTGCTGGGTCACCGGTGAATCTTTCAGCACTTGCAGGTTGTTGGTGTGGGCCTCTGTGGATTCACCGCATCCTGCAAATGCCTATGCAACTTGGTAATCTCCTAAGGTTGCAGGCTGGGGCGATGCCTTGGGCAGTTTGATATGTACCTCAGGCCATTCCTGTGCAGTTTTTTGCAGGCATTTAGTCCTGTTATGTTTTAATGAGATTATTACTGTTGTTTCCTTAACCTGTCATTTTTAATTTCATTCATCTTACTAAAAGAATTATATTCAGTTTCATTTCCGTTATGCTTTGTATTAATTATATTGCCTGTTAGTCTCATTTTTGTGGCAGGGCACTTCTTGATGTGTTGTTTACTTGACAGAAAATTGCACTGCTGAACATTTTAGAGATTTTTCTTAGACAAACACCTTTGTCATCAGTTGTTTGTCACTTGTCACGGGGTCTGAAGAGTAAACCTGCTTCACCCAGTGTGTGTCAGGAGCTGATGGTGAGATATCCCTGTTCTGCTTTCTCACGCTTTTCTACAGCTGCCTGACTCAACATAATATCCACATGACTGGCTGCACATTTAAAATGGTTCAGTCAGTATACACAGTAGGTCTACAGTACAAGCTGTTTTCTGTCTGCATTCTGTCTTAGTTTGGAGGTGACCTTACTGCAGTATCAATATGCTCAAATAAACATTCTGTGCAGTTTTCCAAAAAGAAAATGCTTTACATGGTCTTGGAGAATTATATTGGATGCTTGCATTATCTTTTTTTTTAATGTCATATCAGGTAAACAGTTGGGTTATGGTTAATGTTATTTTTGAATATATTTCAGAGTGGCTGAAATTATAGTTACATTCATGAAAACAACTTTTCACATGGCTTTATTCAGTCCTCCATTTCCATTGCAATTAAGTGGGTAACCAAATTAATAAATTCACTCAATTAACTTATCATTAGCAGAAAAGGTTGCACCTCTATAAAAGCAGAAGTTTTAATAAATTGCTGGTCTGGACCATTCAGGTGTGTTATTAACACAATGCTACAATCTTCCCAGGAGTGAGTGGATGTTTCATTAAAATCACCCCAATGCTCAGAGAATCTGTATAAAACCCAAGACTTTACAGGCCTCAGTTAGCATGTTAAATGTTAAAGTTCATGAGAGTACAGTTAGAAAAGATTAAATAAGACTGCTGTCCCGGATTCGAAAATGTGGCACAAAAACAAACCAATGGAGGCCCAGTAGAGTGCAATCAGATGAAGAGTTTATTAAGAACACATGCGTGGGAAGAAGCACACAGCATCACATCAGCGGACTTCTTCGCCCAAAATACACAGACAATAGCTTTTTTATAATGTCAGGGTTAACGCCCCTTCACGTGTTATAAGAACATTATTTGCATCTTAAGAACATTATGTGCATAGTTTACAGTAAATGGTCAATCTTAAACCCCTAAAATTAGACAAAGAAGTTCCTTTTTCTATCACACCTTCCGTAAAAGGCAATAAGTTGCAAGCCTAAATGCTCCCTGAGGGCTTGTCCTCCTCTCTGACACATCTTCTGTCACCTGTTACTAAGCAAACTCTAATGCAACAGATTGCTGAATACATTCAGGCCTTTACTCAGGCCTGTTTCTAGATTATATGTATTATATGTGTTTTGTAAGCGTGTATGCAGTTTTAACCTTCTGTAGCTCCAAGTCACTTACACAATAGATCGTCCGGACATCGCGCAGAACGAGGCTTATGACCTTCCCTTAATTGACTGAACTTCAACTCTTTAATAAGCACAAAATGCAATGTGTGTGTACAATTATTATGACTGCACCTGTAATAAAAGGTTACTGTGAGGCCGGCAGGTTTTAATGAACATCTTAATGCAGTATCAATGCTATAGATTATATTATTAATGATGCAGGATATATTGTAGCAATAAAATTATTTATAATAATCTCTTTCAGAGACGTCACCACACCGTTCGTTGTGTCACTCCTCGGCCCACTCAGTTACTTCTAGCTCCATCAATGGCATCATGGACACCGGGGTCAGCTCTCCGGGGTCCACTGCCCTCGTGATTACTTCAGCCTACTCCTTTTCAAACAAATAATGGAATGATATTTTGTAATGATTGTGAAGGCACATGTTTGAAATGTTTGAAATAAAAATGAACTGATTACCTTTTCCAACAATCCTCTGGCGCAAGGAATGAGACAACAACCACAAGTCACCAATATCCCTAGAAATGATGCAATAGAAAGCATTACAGACATCACAAACCCTTTCCATTGTCCGAACACGGATGTCATCCAGCTCTCCAGCGAGTTGTCGATTCCTGAGTGTTCATGCATAGTTTTAGACAAAGTTTTCAGCCCTTCCAGAGCTCGAGTTACTGAGCCATCTAGGGCAGTGTAACAATTAAGTTTAACATCCAGGCATCCATAAAAACTGAATTTATTAAATTTAACAGAGTTAGAAGTTAGCAGGAAGTTAGCTCGCTAGTTTCCACCTAAACATGACATACCATGTTCTGACTGAGAGATTTCAGAAGAAATTAAAACGTACAGCTCTGCTGTCACTTCCGGCATAAATGAAGACAAAACTAAACAGCAGTGACGTTTGTAGGATCACTGAAGTTGGAGTAGCTGGTACATAATGATGTGATCGCTAGCGGCACAGCTATGTTAGCATAATATAAACACATTAGCCCAGTGAAGCTGGAGGATGAACGCTAACTTGTTTCCAGTGATAAAATTTAACTTGAGGGTTCCGGGTTGTTTGGGACAAATGGAACCAAACTTCAGTCAAGAAAAGAACAGATAATCCATCCATAATACAAGGTTAGTCATTAATATACTGCTGCATGGGCTGAGCTGTAGTTACATCGTAAGGTTTTAAAACCTGAGCTTTAAAATGAAAATAGAATAGAATTCAACTTTATTGTCATTGCACATGCACAGGTACAGGGCAACGAAATGCAGTTTTCATCCATCCAGAAGTGCTTTAGCCATGATATAGATATATTACAATATATATTAGCAATAATAGATATATTACAGAAATGGGTCTATTATGGTATGTTATAATGTACACGGTATGAAGTATGTCATGAATATTCTATAAGTATGTACAGGCTGTAGTGAGTACAAGCTATGTACAGGCTATGAACAGGATATAAATATGAAATAAAAAAACTATACAGAAATCTGAGATATACAGTTATACAGAAATGTGAACTATTCAAGTTATAAACAGTTGTAGGATTAAAAATTATCATATGTACAGAATGATTATTTACACAGAAAAGTGGTAATAAAAACAGAGAGAGGCCAAAAGTATGATCGCTGCCTTTTTAGGGGCTCGTTTAGATTAAATAAAACAAGATACAAAGCATTAAAACATGTTAGAAACACAACAGCCTTAATAAACGCAGAGTAGTTTGGACCCTGAAGCAGGGTTCATTTGTCATCACCTAAAAACCGGATACCAAAAGACTCTAGAATCAAATGTGATGCCATCTGTCTGACAAAGCTTGGCTGAAACTGGGTCATGGAACAGGACAATGATTGCTAGAACAGAAGGAAATGAACAACAGAATGGCTGAAAAAGAGGTGCCGTATTGGCCCAGTCAAAGTCCAAACCTCAATCTTATCTAACCTGAAGAGAGCTGAGTATAAATGAATGTAATGTAATGTATAAATGCCCGCAAAAAGAAAAGTGGGGTAAAAATTCCCAATAACGATGTGAGAGACTTATTTTCCTATAGAAAACCATTACTTCAAGTTCTTGCTACTAAACAGGGTTTTACAAACTACGGAATCATGGGTGTTTTTCTTTTTTCATGACTCTAGAGAGTTCCTGGAAGAGTACTTGGTCATAGGGGGATTGTCTGATTGTTGGGGTTTGTGTGGGGTTTTCTTTGTATTATTGTGGGATGTTTACCTTAGAATATAAAACACTTTGAGGCAACTGTTGTTGCGATTTGACGATGTATGAAATTGAAAAGATTTTTCTTCAGTTTTTAATAATGTATAGCTTAACTAATCATTTCTGCTTCCCTTCTACCTCCTCAGTGTGCCATTTTTTATTGTGACTTTCTTGTTCTTCACTGTAAACTTCAGTTTACCCTATTTTATTTAGTAAGCTCCGCCACGAGTAGTGAAGTACTGACTGCGGTTTGTGAAATTGGCAGGGTAATCCATTTTGAGTAAGAAAAGAGAATAAAATATTGATATTTAGCACCGCTCTATCAGTATCTGTCACAAGTGGAAGCACAGTGATATTGTGATACAATATTTTGTTCCACCCCTAGTCCCAGTCATTATTTCATTCACAAAACATTAGCTGAAGAAGCACTGATGCTTAAAGCAGACACCAATGAATCATGATATGATAGACAGAAGGATGCTGCAGTGCCCTCTACTTCCTTCCCCTATTCTGTAATGCTGTCTCTCCTTCGCTGACCCCGGTAAAGGCTCTCAGCTTACTTTTGTTTATCTTTCAGGGGATATAGAAGCGTCTCCTCCTCCCTCTTCCCCACTGCTCTTCTGTTCTGTCTTTCTTCCTTGAAAGATATTTCCAAATGAGTGAGCCCAGACCACAGCTGCCTCTCTGACGCATTAATCACTTGGCTGACGCTCCCTCCACTCCCACGTGCACGTAGACATCGCTTGCGCACACACTTCGACAGGCACACGGCCTCTCGCTCATGGATAACCTGGTTTGACTCACATAAGTAAAGGCATGTACTGCCACCGAGTAATATGAACACGTGTCAGCGCACACGACTTGAGACATAGGCAGAAAACATTCTGGGATTATACACAAAAGCATCCACCCACCCCTCAGATGGTCTTGACTTCCCATTCTACACCACCTCCCTCTCTCTCCATCCAGCCATGGCTCCCACATGACCCTCCATTTTCCTCATCATTAGCAACACCAACAAGCAGCCGCATTCCATCCATCCCTCCCTGCTACCCTTCCTGCCTCCCTCGCCATTCCTCTGTTTACTTCTTGATTTCTTTATTTGATTCCCATACAATCCCTCCCCTTTGTGTCCTCTGTGCAAAGAGAGGCATGAGAGGCGAGAGGGAAAAGGAAGAGATGGTGGAAATAGAAGGGAGGGAAGCCTGTTTAGGCTTTTTAATTTGTATCCTAAAGTGACGCACCTGCTTTATGGTTTCGGCGCTGTCAGAGATGGGTAGAGAATGGCGCGCATCCTCATAGTGAAACGTACCTTAATGAGGCCATAAGGGCCACAATGGGTCCCTTCAGGTAAAAGCAATATAATGTTATTATGGACTAAAACTATCCATATTCTGCACTTTAACTTTCAGGAATACCTACAGCTGCATTTATTTCTACTTTTGCTCTTTATAGAACTGAGTCTTGCATTACGCCACGGTGACACTAGGGAAACACTAGTTGAAGACAGCAACGTGATCAAGATTATTGCAACTGTATGCAAAAAATAAGTGTACTCATTGCCTTTGAAGTGATTGCTTTAAAGACAGGGAGCAGGTCTTCGACCCCTCACGGTCGGTTGCCGTCTTCAAAGCTTTGGTGCGTAAAATGGCAAAAAGGTGGAGCCTGAATGTTATCAGTCCATTGTCATATTGCAATTTAATGGTCAAGTTGGCAATTACATGTAATCTGTTTGTGATAATATAGCGATTTAGTGTGATAAATCATCAACGAAAGAACAAAATCAGACATTTGTTGCTGTCTGCTGGAAAAGAGTCCTCTCTACAAACACTGAAATTCAGTCCAGTCAGAACTTCTTATAGTTCCACATATTTACAGCAATTTAATTTAATTTAATTTAATTTAATTTAATTGCAAAATCACACTCGGGGACTTTCTTTTGACAGGGTTGCAACCAGAAAAACAACCAGTTAAGTCAAATCCCAGAGTTTCTAACAGTCAAACTGCAGACGAGTTGTACTCATCAGCGACGTCTTTATAATCTGCCTGTGTTTATGAGCTACATAACAGTTGTTTGCAACTCTTCAATAATCTTTCTGAGAGTGATAAAAGTCGAGCCGCAATTGTTTGGAGACAGGTTGCAGGTTTGGGGACAGGTCCCAGCAGGTGCTTACTCACTGGACACCACCAACTTCTTTCCTGGTTGTAAGGAGATTACCGTCCTATTTTTTCTATGGTGTGATCGAGTCATTAATCGTCCATTATTTGCTACCTAATGAATGAACCTTGGTTGCAGTTAGATTAGTTCTTGGTTTTAAAAGTAATTAACTTGAGTTTTAGACAGATTTCATGATGTAAAGTTGTGAGAGATGATAATGATATCAGTGTATTGGCAGGTATTTGTCACTTCTTTATACAAAATAATATTTTCTTAAAGTAAATCTATTTTTTGTCAAGTGTCCAGACAAAAATGATCAAAACATTTTCTCGCTGTATCAGGAGACTTCAGTGAAAAGCTTTTTGAGTTGTAGCTTTGGCCTCTGTATTTCAAACATGCACTCGATGTACTCTTGATGTTAAGTGGCCTTTAGTGAGCAAAAGAGCATGAAAATTAATGTGAAAAAGCAGCTAAAGCAGCATCAGCTTAGATTTCACTGAAAATATTACACCAAACACATGAAAAATGTGAAAAAAGATTGCACATCACGTTAAAAAAGTTTGAAGAAAACACCATTAAAGAAGGTCAGTTCATCACCAATATACTTTCAGACTTATTAGGTACTTTCTAATACTGGGTTGGATCACATTTTATCAGCAGAACTGCATTAAGTCTTTATGGCATAGATTCAACGAGGCGCTAGAAACATTCCTCAGAGATTCTGGTACATGATGTTGACACGACAGCATCTCACAGTTACTGCAGATTTATCAGCTGCATGTCCGTAATGAGAATCTCCTGTTGGAAGCAACTATCAGAAAAATGTGTACACTGTGGTCATAGAAAGATGGACACAGTCAGCAACAATAATCAGGTAGACTTTGGTGTTTAAACAATGCATAGCTGGTACTAAGGGGCCAAAGTATGCCAAAAAAAGAAAAAGATATCCCGAACTCTATTACACCATCACTGCCACTCTGAACCACTGGTGCAAGGCAGGATGGATGTGTTCATGTTATTTAGGCCAAATTATGACCCTACCATCCTTATTAAGCAGCAGAAATCCAGAGCAATATCTTCTTTCATCTGTCTTGTCTATGAGACAAGACGGGCGCCCAGTGTGGTCTGGCATGTTGTGTGTTTAGAGATGCTGTTCTGCATACCTTGCTTGTAATGACAAGTTATTTAAGTTATTGTTGCCATCCTATGAGCTCAAAGCAGTTTGGCCATTCTCCTCTAACCTCTGGCATCAACAAATAGTGACAGTTACTCACAGAACTGCTGCTCACTGGGCAATTTCAAGCAGTACAACATTTTGCGGCAACAACAAAACGTGAAACATTTGTTGTTTTTATGTTTATTTATTGTTTTTATGTTCAGTCTCAACTGTTACAAAGCTGATGTGCAGTTAATAAGTGCAATAAATATTTATACTGGAAAAGAAAATCGTGAGAGAATCGTGATCTCAATTCTAAGCAAAATCGTGCAGCCTTAGGAGAAAGCTTCCTTCTCAAGCTGAGATGATCACTTAATTTGATGATCACGTTATCAACTCTTTCACATCAAGGCATAGATACTGTCACAGAGTCTGCCATGAAATTTCATATGAATATTCATGGTCTCCAGAGGATGACGTTTTTCAGCTGTGTCTTTTGATCTCAGACAAAAAGATTATTTTGACTGATATTATCTTGAATATTATTTTAAATTATTATTATCCATGTATCCCAAGGGGGGAAACTTACTTAGCCTTTTATTTAGTCCCACTGTAATAATGCATTATCTTCTTTTAAATTCAAATTGAGAAATTGTGCTTAAAATGTAGTGGTCTCACAGCAAGCTGTCAAATAGTGACAATATGTATTGGTTTGCTTACGTGCACATCTTTCGAGACTTTCCTTTGTTTTCACATATGTAAATTATGACAGTAGAGCTCTTAGATTTGTGATAAATGCGGTCATAGTAATAAGATATGTCCTTTTTTTGAGATAAAGGTCAGTTCTGGAGAAAATTGTGGGCTTTGGATGATGCAAAGGAGGAGGATTTTGATGTAACCGAGAGTCTTTGTTGAAGTCTTCAGAAAATTCATTTAGTTACATATTGACAACAACAATTAAAGAGCCGTTGTGTAACAGCTGTTGCATATTCATCAATAATTACTCTATAATTTCCGAATTTCCCCAACGACTGTAATTTTCATTACTGTTACAGCGTATTGAACTGACATACGTTTAGGCTTCATCGGGCTGCAGCTTCCCCATTCTTGTGAGATGAAGCAGTACTTGTATTATAACTCCCATATATCTGCTTCCAAATAGCTGCAAAGTCTGGTGAACAAAAGCAAGGGAAAAAATATAAACTTACAAGTAGCGGTTGGACACGAGATAACAGAAAGTAAATAAAGAGAATAAATACGAGTGTAGAATGTCCCGTGTACAAAACATAAACAAATCACAATGCAGCGGTACTCTTAGAGCTTTAGAATACTTTCTTTTTATTTCCGTTGCATTGTTATAACTTGAGTTGCACTCATTAGGCTTAGCAGAGAGATAAAGGCATTATGTGTGGCATACAGCATACAGCAGTGGCTGCACAAAAGCCACTTACATGCTCACTGCAAGCATGTAACACCCTACAAAGCTCTTCACACCCGGCTCTTACGTAATGTGTCACAAATCCAGTGTTCCACAAAAATTGTGTGTGTGTGTGTGTAGGTGGGGGTATAAGTGCATAGCTGTGTCATAATGTCTTACATTTTAAGTAAAATTATATACAAAGATGCCTTATTAGTTATCAGCAGCTACACTAATTTCGGGGTAGGTTCCAAAATGGTCCTCTTCCTTTTGCAGAGGATTTGTAAACATGCTGTTGTTCTTGATCCCCTGACTTTTCATCTTAAGCCATCATCTCGTCAAAATTTAATGCTACTTAAATATTTGATTATTTGTAGCACAGTGAATATAGTTTTACAATTTTATATACCTCTGCCTTAACTGTGACACCTCTAGCTTTTGAGGCTTTTCAGTGTGTGTGTGTGTGTGTGTGTGTGTGTGTGAGTGTGTGTGCGTGTTTGGCACTTTAAAGCAAGGCGATTTATTAGCAATTCACTCAGATGCATTATCTTACATTTGAATGAATCTCAAAGGGCCTTTCTGCTATCACCAGTTTTTGCTTTGGTCTATTATGGATTACATGGTTAAATAATGCAATGTCAGGCTGGAAAGGAATATATTGGCAATGAAAAAGAATCTCGATTATAGCTTTGCAACAACAAACACTGGTAGATTTTAAAGTAAAAAGTTCAAGTGAAACTCATATAGAAACAAAACAAATATTTTCTGGATGTCTTTGACATATAGGAAGATTTGTTCACTTTTTTGTGTCTACTGTAGTAAGACAGTAGACACAGTGCTGTGAAAAAATACTTATTCCCCATTTAAAAAAGTTTATCATTCATTCCCTCAGAGAGGGCATGATGGCATGACAAAGTTAAGTAAACTGAAAGTTCTCAAAAAGCACTATAGCATCCAACAACCTGGAGAATCAGCTGAGAAACAAAGTTTATTGACATCATTCAGTCTTGAAAGGGTTACAAAGCCATTTCTCAGGCTTTGGGACTCCATTGAACCACAGTGAGAGCCATTATCCACAAACAGAGAAAACTCAGAGCAGTGGTGAGCCTTACCAGGAGTGGCTGACCTACTAAAATTAAACAACATCTGAAAAACCGCAGGCCTCAGTTAAAGTCAGAGCTCATGGTTCAACAGTAAGAAAGACACTGGGTAAAAACGGCATTCAAGGGAGAGGTCCATGGAGAAACCCACCCAACTTGATTTAAATCTGGTTGCCATTTAATGTCATTAAGCAGGCCATAAAGGCTTGAAATCTCCCCAGCTTGGCTAAATTAAAACGATTCTGCAAAGAAGAGTGGGTCAAAGTCCCACTCTTCAACTACGACTGGCAACTAGGCCAAAGTCCTAGTTGCCAGTTCTCGCTGCCAATTGCCCCCCATACCATCAGGTTTGGTGGGCAATTTTCTCTTTGGACCAGGTAGGTTTGGATAACTTTTATTGTTGAACATATTTAAATGGTCAGAAACAGACCCACATGAAAACAAACCTTCTCCATTTTTTTTAGTACCTAAACAGATGTTCAGATTTGCACCCTGCTCTAATGTCAGCAGAGACTAAGCAAAGCCACTGCTTGAGTAGCAC
Organism: Pundamilia nyererei; assembly: GCF_000239375.1. NCBI lineage: Eukaryota > Metazoa > Chordata > Actinopteri > Cichliformes > Cichlidae > Pundamilia > Pundamilia nyererei. The sequence continues at coordinate 1,076,680 of NW_005187416.1, forward strand.
AAATTTGAATTCTTAAACTCCAAATGTTTAGCTACAGTCCGCCATTGTTATTTCTTTGGAGCAGCTTTTGCTATTAAAATGTCTTGACTACAAGCAAAGCATGCCCAGTTATCTGATGTTGCCAACAAGAAGAAAGCACTCTGTTTCAAAAACTGAAGACTTGATGGGTTATTTATACACAACAGCATTCAAATCCTTAGTGTTAGAAATAAATAGCCGCCACTGGCTGCAGATTGTGTGATGCAGTGAGACGACCTGAATGCAGATGAACAGAGAACCTAAACTGTGAAATACTAAAAACCCATGAAACCATGAAGGGAAGACAAGCAGAGACTCCGACCAGGGACAAGGGGAGACTGAGACAATATATACACAAGAGGAAGATTAGGGGAGTGGAGACAGCTGGGAAACACAGCAGGAGCAAATTAGACATAATGAGGTAAGGGAAGCAAAGTGAACATAATACACAAGAAATAAGAGACTATCAAAGTAAAACAGGAAACCCAACAAACACAGAGAACTCAAAACTGTGTATACTAAACCCAACAAACACAGAGAACTCAAAACTGTGTATACTTTACAAAACTCAACACTTTAAACACAGAAACAATGAGTCAAGACACAGACCACGACAGACATGCCAGTGTGTTTTTTGCTTGTATGGTTGCAGGCAAGACCTAAGACATTGTAATCATAATCAGTCAGAAAGTGGGAAAACTTTAAGACAAATCTGGAACCAGTAATCAAAGACTGGTGTGGATTACTGTGTTTTCATGTCGCCTTTTGTGCTACAGTGCAGCCTAAACCCAGGTCTTGTCAGCCTTTTACCTCAAAGAAAATTATAGTTTTCTCTTCATAATATTGTAATTTACTTAGAATGTAAAATGCCCCGAGGTGGCTGCTGTTGTGAATTTGAGCTATATAAATGAAACTGAATCAAACTGTCTTGAATTGCATTAAAGTAAACTGAATTTTCTGTGCTGTGCTCACATACTGTATTTTATTACAGCTGAATTCCCAGTAGGGCTGTTCTCATTGCAAGAGTTTCTGTTTCTGTTGTCAAACAATAGAATGGCTAAGAGAGTGTGACATGAACGTGGATGATTACGACTAGTTGTTATCCTAGACACTTTCAGCCTGCTACTGTAAACTGCTAAAATGCTGATTTAATAAACCGTGACATCATCGCCTATTTTATTTGTAAAATTATTGCTTGGACGTGACAGAATGTGGTCAAGTGTGTCAGCTGTGCCGCATTAGCTGATCCTCTCGGTCACTCTCTTTTTTTTTTGAAAGTGGTAAGGGAAGCTGCAACAGTGAATGTGCACATTTGGAGCACCTTGCCCACACTTCAGGAGAAAGTAATTTGTGCTTTTCCATCGACTTTGCATTGCATAAAGCTACATCCTTGTTAGAAAGCTACATTATCAGCAGGGATGGGAACCCAGAACTAAGGTCTCTGACACACAGACCTAGTCACTAGAGAAAATGTGTATTCCCTGACCGGTTGGCAAGTGTTTGCTGCCAGTTGCTTTCTTTCTCCAGGTAAAATCAGTTGCATAGAAGGTACAACACCAAAAATCTCCAAGTGGTTGCTCTGATTAGACTACTAGTTTGCCACTGTTGCCCGTAGCTGGCATTAAAGATGCTGACTTGACTGCAAACCCTTTCTAACTGACCACCACTGGGTAAAAATGTGACGGAAATAGAGATAGTTTGCCTGACATTGCTTTGTTTCACTCTTCGCCGTTTCATACAAACTATGCGACCAACACAATCGCAAGGAGATTTTCGGTGCAATTTTATCTTTGCAATCATTTTCACCTAGCAACAGCCTGCAGCTTTTAGCAACCACTAACCAACTGGAAAGGGAATACTCAATTTTCTCTTGTGACCAGTGGTTGCCAGTCAGTCTCTTGGCCTGTGGAAGTGAAGCCTAAATTATTATAACCTGCTGAACTGCAAAAATGAGCCTTTAGTGAAAGAAATTTGGATGCTGGCAAAATGATGTGATTCATGAACAGGAGGAAAATATGAACCGAGATCCTGAAACTCGAAAGCCTAAGTCTACATATAAGTCAGGTGGCACGTGATGTATTTCTTCTTCTTGAAAAAGTGCTTGTAGTAACGTCAAAGATACATGATTCAAAAAGCCAGAAGCAGCTTAATTGTGTTTGCCAATGACTTAGCACGCTGTTTTTAAACAGTCATTTCAAATGAAAGATCTGTTCTGATGATCTGATCTTCCGATAAAACCTGAAATACACGTTTTGGAAACGAATGACACTTGCAATAACTTGCACAATACACTATACCCACCTTAAATCTTGCACAAATTCAGGACCGTGGCAGTATGAAAATACTCACTCACCTCTGTAATGGTCCCGTTGCTGTTAGGATTAATTTACTCCACTCAGGATTGTGAATTTGAGAAACTGCAGCTGTTTATTTTCAGTTAATGACATTCATGTTGGTGATGCATCGTAATGTGCCACCCACTAGGGCTCTATAAAACCGTTCACTGCTCAGTATAACCCATAAACACATAATAAGATAGCAAAAAAGCCCCGCTAATAGAACAATACAAATTTGTGAACACCTCACAAATATGATACATAATAAAAATAATTCTTTTAAATGGAAAGCACACACACACAAACATATATATTCTGTGCTGATTTCTTCAGCTGTAAACATCATGCCCACCTGCATCTATAGGCAGAAATCAATCTATTTTATTTTTATCCAACATGTCTTTCTTTTAAAAATGACAGATTACCTTGTTATAGCTTATTCTGGGGCAGTGACCATTACATACAATCTCTGTGTCTGCTGCGTGCTGTTAACAATTCGTAACAGTGTTCTGATAGTTAAGTCTCATCTCTAAACTGACCAATGGGATCGTCTCCCATAAATTCTGTATGTCATATATTTGAAATTCCCTCTGAACAGCCGTGGTTTACAGACAGATTAAGTGAACTGCCTCCTTCAAATCCTTGCCAAGAGGGATTCCACTGTTTGAAGTGGTCAGGCTGTACAAGGATCTTGACCTTTTCTCGGCTGCCTCTAGCCGTCAGTCGGCTGTACTAACACAGCGTTCACACGGTAAGTGCTGGTTGGAATGACAAGCTCAAATATGAAAAGCAAAGTCGTAGCTTTTATTTTGGCTCTTGTAACTATCGTGCCACAAAGTAATTACACGGTCTGGGAACACTGGGAACATTGTCTTTACAAAGATGTCTGAAAAGCAGGAGGTCAAAAGAACAAACCTCCAGTGTGGACAAAGTAGGTTATAAAAGAAAACAGATCAACAGAAAAATTATTACCCATAAGTATCCACTGCTGTCGCTGAGGAGATAGAGCGGGTCGACCACTAATTGGAATGCTGATGATTCAATCCCCAGCTCCTCTAGTCTGGATGTCAAAGTGTCCTTGGGCAAAGATACCTAACCCCAAAACACTCTCAGTGCAATAGCATTTGGAGTATGTGTGATAGTTACAAAGTGCTTTAAAGCATAGAAGCACTTTGAGTGCTCGGAGTAGAAAAATGCTACCAGTCCATTTACCATACTGCAGTTACACGCACATGAACGCTTTAATTTTCCTGAGCTATGGGGAATTGTTGGCTACTTTTTGGCTTACAGTCTATTTTATTTCTTCCAAATAAACTGGTTTATGTGAGCAAAATCACATCAGTATGGATATATAATCTGATTTAAAGTTGCAGAGCTTGGTTGCTTGTTGGTTTCTTCACGTTACTACAAATACAAAGGTGACTTGTTAATCATGTATTTTGGGCATGTAGAGCACATACTGTTAAATTTCCATCACTAAAAGCACTCTGGAGCGATTGCTGGTCATCATTTATAGCCACTCCTATATTAAGTAGATTTATAATGCGTTATAGTCTTTAGAGAGTTTGTGCAAATGGCTAAAATTGATGTTATCTACATTAAATGTTACTAATTACATACTGTGGCAAGAACCTTTTACTTTGTTTCTTTGTTTTCTCCTTTATGTAAGTTGGGCTGTCCTGGTGCTTTTTTAAAACTTGAGTTTGTAGATCATTTAAGTAACCGAGTGACATGACGAATGTGTAAACACACTGCATAAGTAGTCCCTTAGGGCCACTTGTAAAAGATGGAAAAACATAAATAAATGGCTGAATTTGCCTAATTTCGTCCAGTAACTTAATAACAGGCAGTGGTGGGGCTGCTGTTCTTTGGACTCACCACCTCATCATTTTCACAATGGTACTCTAGCTGGTCTTAATAACCCACTCCTTTTGGTCTTGGGTCATGCACTTTTCATGTTCTAGCATTTGCAGCTGGAGGGATTTAAACTGCAGTAACGAACAAAAATTATGGACCAAGCATCACTAACGCAAAACACAGAAACCTCCCACTAGTGTCTTGTGCTATGACTGTGCAGATTCTTAATCTGTCTAAAAATGCATGGACAGTCTCTGATTTCCTATTTCTTAATTTTAATTTCCTATAATCCATTCATCCATTTTAACTGCCTATCCAGTAGTTTTTAATACAACAGGTCAATACGCAGAAGATGGCCAAGTAGAGGAAAAATCTTTAGTCTAAGCTAACTTGGGTTGGCTCTTTTTTGTCTGGTACGATCACACCATCTGCAGCGGTGTTTGGTCTGGCTGCTGGTCTGAAAGTAGAGGAGAGAGAATGTCTGGAAGTCTTCTTGTCTTAATCCAATTTCTGTACTTCTTTTTCCAACATTGATTAATGTATTTCTGTCATCAGTGATAATATATAATATGTGTTTCAGCAAAATGAGGCAAAAAGTAGGACTTCAAGCAGAAAAAATGAAAATGTCTGCATATCTGCATGCACCAAGGTGAACAATGAGCTGTTATATTTGCTTGAACATGGATGTGCCTCTATTTCTTGTCCTGCTGAGCATTTTCTTTTTTGCATTTTTACTTGTGACAGGAGAAAAAAAAACGAGACTGCTCTGCAGTACTTCCTTGAGCATCATTAGCGTCTTTGATCTGTACTGATTATGGTTGTAAAGAATGACCTCAGAGCTGATATCGCTGTACTTATATACACATGTTCAGAAATCATCTCTGTGCATTCAACACAGACACTCCTAATCAATCGTGCTCATGCGCATCTGTGGAAACATGTAATCAGACAGGACCGCTCGCATCGAGCAAGTGCAAAACACGAACACGGTCACTCTCTCTGCGCCTCGCACAAAAGCACACTCTCCCACACGCATATATTGTATGGGCCAGTGCACAAAGATTTGTCATTTTATCAGCAGGAACCTCACCAAGAAAATAGAAGAAAATGATTGTATGCTGTTCACTAAGCATGTACTCAGATACACGCAGCCCTTTTGAATGTCAAAGGGAAATCAATATCTCTCGATTGGTTGCGGTGATCGCAAGCTGTGCTGAGAGCATCACGGCACACAAATGTTAAATATATATAACTATATATAAAATGTACCGTGTTGTATAAGATTACTGTACGTTGCATCATGTTCCTGACTAAAACAAGGCATTAATAAATGCATGTTTAATACCGGAGCTGATAAAAAATGCAACAGCAGTACTATTACTACTAATATCACCACAGGGAGAGCTGATATGTGAAAAAAAGATACATCGACAGACTGATTCTTGGATTAATATTTGATCTTTTCATCAACTTTTTTATCTTTCAATCCCGCATACAAGCGTCATTATGTACAGAACAAAATCTACAAACCGATTCTCAGAGAGTGAATCAAAGAACATATCCAAGATCATTTTCCAATGCATTTTGATATCTGCATTACAGTGGGTTTAATTTTCCGTTGATAATCGTCATCACTGTCATGGTGGCCATCGCTGTGACCTAACTTAATATGCATACAATTCTTCCCGAATCAAATGGAAATATGCAGCTGTTAGCCTCGGCAAATGGAACATGACATTTTTTCCCTCTTCCGCGGCAGTATTAGTGAATTTGGGCCTGAGGCTAGCTTTGCACAGTGAAGTGTGGAGTGTCATTGTCTGACAACTTTAATCTAGGATTGGCTGCTCTGACTTTTTGACATGGATGGCCACGGGCTTAAATCTTGTCCCCTCTCAGTGCCATGGGCCAAATATGTTGCTGGCTATTGACAAAGCAGCAAATGTTAGATGTACATGTTACTTAGTTCATGCTAGAGCTTAAAAGACACATTCCAACTATTTTAAATATTTGTTTGCATTTGTCATAGCATAAAAATTATTTATAGACCCCTCTAGACCTTCTGGATAGTCACTGGTGTGATTTAATGTCTGTATGCTCTGCTGTTGTTGCTAAGATGTACCTGCTTATACTAGTTAACCCTGTGGAGCTATTAATATGCAGTTAAAACACAACTACTGTGGTGGAATCTGTAATGTTTGAAGATTATTCAGGTAACAAGTAACCTGGGAATACATCAGAATACATCAAGGAGTTTTTTAGTTCATTAGGTAGTCATGATCAGGTGATTTGCCCTGCAGTCAAAATATTTTTTCTCCATCTTTTCTTATTTGCCCTCCTTTAAAAAAAGGACACGCAATGAAAAAACATAAGTGTGGCCCATACTGAATTTGAAGTTTTTTCCTAGAGTGCTGATTAAAGGATGAAGTCTCTGTATCCAAGCTGTACGTTGATTTTCTGCATGTTCTCCCAGTAATTTTGGGGTTATCTCATGGTGTTCTTTTCCCCCCATTCCTCCTCTTCCACATCTGCTCAATCCATTTATAATACATTGACACGTTGAGGAAACACTCTTAGATGGTACAGAGGACAGATGATGTGACACTGATTTATTGTTCAGATTTCATGTAGCAGCTTTGCATGCTTGTTGTATTTCAAGCTTTGGCTGAAGGTATAGTTATTGCTCAGACTACACATGCAGTAGTATCCAAAGGCTACAGGTTTGACTTCTCTAATGAGGCTGAAAAATAAAATAGCACAGACATTTATCAATACACATCCACATGCATTACCCTATATATTCCTTCCACTGCACAGACATCACTTCTACCACAATCATTACTAGAAACAACACTGTGCTCCAAATGTACTCCAAATAATTATGTAGCTCCCATATTTGCAACATTAGTTAGCTGATAGAGCCAGGGGGCGGGTAGTGGGTCAGTACAAATATTTGTGTTAATGCCCTGTTCAGCACACAGTGGTCTAATACAATATCCAGTGTCCCAGCACCACACATTTGCCCTCCCAACTTGTCACATTTAGTAATTCTTGGTCAAGACCAGGATTGATCATATTTTGACACACTGAAGACCCTTTCACCAGTGCAGGTTGTGCTCTGGGATAACTTATTGGTTGCAAAAATCTACAAAACATGCAAAAATCTGTATTGTTTATCAGTCACATTTGGCAAAAAATAGGACGCAAACCTCCTTGCAACCAGGAAAAATCAATGGTTTCCCAGTGAATCCTCTAGTTACAACCCGGCTCTGCTATGCGACAGGGGAGGTAACATAAATGAGCCCAAAGCCAGGACGATCAGATTAAAAAACAAAGTTTATTGCCGAAACTGAAAACCGTTTGTGAAGCAACTCACTAGGCAAGTAAATAAAGCCAACGTACTCTCACACGTTCAAATAACACATTCAAATACAAAGAACACTAATCATAAGGGCAGCGACACATAGACAGAGGTGCAGAGGCAGGAGGGACAGCCTACACAGTCTGTTCACAACAAAGAGTCCCCCTCAAGTGAAGAATCGCCAGCCTTTTGTAGTCGCGGACAGCCGCGTCATTGGTCCGTTGAATGCCGAGGATCCCCCAGCAGCCAATGCTCTGAGGACCGGCACCCTTGAATTTCCTTACAGGAAGGCCGGCCCACTTCCTCCAAGGCCAGGGGCTGTAACAGCAACCACTTTTGATTGCAAGGTGTTTGCACAGGCTACCTTTCTCTGCACAGTTACGGTTCAGACTGACTGCAATCACTCACAGACACGCCGCCATCACACTGCAATCAATCAGAGTCTGTGCTAATGAGCACAACTTGCTCATGATGCATCTCTTTCGGTATGAGACTCCAAAAAAATGTGTTGCAACTGTTTGTTTTCTGGTTATAAAATAATAATAATACTTTCACTGTATAATTTCTGTAATTACCAACTTGAACCCCTTCAAGCACAAACTGGCTGATAGCAGATTGACTGTCTTACAGCCTTTCACCACAATGATTGGTCACTGCCAACGAGTCAAATTCATTGCATATTGTCACAGTGATTTTTGGTCGTGCTGTAGTTTCTGATCTGGGTTTTTCCTGTCGTGACACCAGCATTTGTTGCAGACATTGTGAGCATTAATCACAGTCTTGCTTTTTGACTTTTACGCTTTACAGTGGCAGAAAAAAAGATAATGTTTTAGATTCAAAATGCCTCTTTTCACAACATTAAACACATAACCACAGCTTCTCGCCATTTTACTGCAGCAACAGTGATGACACCAGCAAAACAACATTTGCCTCTGACTTCAGACACTGGCAGACTCTATCTCAGACACTGAGTGGTGTCTCTTGAAGTCTTTAGGAATGCTCTTTACATTTAAAATCACACAAAGTGGGTACAGAGTGCATTTATCGCCAGTATGTGATGAGCCAGCAGTGAAATTGCCCTCCTAAGTAATGCTGAAGCTGAAATTAAAGTTGCTTTTCTCAGATATTTAAAGTTTTCATTTAAAATATTTCTCTTAAGCAGACTCTTGAAATATTTAATCATTTAGGAAAGCACCAAAGGGATATTTAAGTAATTTCCACCAGTCCCCAAGAGAAAGGTACATTGTTCAAATGAAGCAGAATAAAGCTCATTTATATTTGTCATTCCAAAAAAGCCTTTAAGTTGATTTTTTCTTTTTTTAATTATTAAAAGCCATTATCTTTTGGATGTAAAAGATAGCAGTCAACAAAAATCTACCATACAGTATTTCATCATTGTCAGTGAGCTCTCCAGTCATTATTATATGCTTTCCTATAATCATATTATACTTTCCAGCAGCTGCTGCAGACTGTGAAGCCTGAGAATATCAGGTCAATAAAGCAGTGATTTATGCCTATACAGTGGCAGTTCCCTGGTCTAGATTCATGCAGATTATTCTACTATTCCGAGTATATGTCATATATTGCATTGGAAATAGGAAAGATGTGCACTCGCAAGCTTTGCTGAATACTAACACAGCTGTGAGACTGACCAAGAAATGAGCCTTCCAACTTTCCCATGGTGCCTCTCAACTGCTTACTGCTATTAAATCCCCAACACTGCTTACCTGTGTTTGACTTCTGTCTGCTGTTTGCTTGGGTTCTGTCGTTACACTGTTGGTCTCTTCATCTGTCCGGCGGTCAAATGGATGGCAATAGTGCTTTTTTATTTGTGTCTAAACGCACGAGCTCCTTTTTTAATGGAAAAGGCAAATTAAGTGATGGATTTAAACATTTGGAGGAAATGCATTAAGTGCAGCTCAGGCTAGCAATTACATATCACTCCCACCATCTCTGATGTGCCATTATCATAATGTCTGTTTCAGTTATGAGAGTTTATCTCCAACTGTTGTCATACTGTGCTGCAGGACTGTCAGTGGTAGCTAAATGCACCTCGCTAAAAGCTTCAGTGTGAGACTTTTGTTTGAAGGCAGGGTATCATTAGTCCTTTACTCCTACCCCTCACTTGGTAATCGTGATGCTGCAACACTTGTCACACTTCTTGATGAGTTATCACACATCAAAAAGGGCTTACGGGCACATTATATAAATCCTTCACAGGTACTGAGGAAGCACACGGCCAATCTGCATATTTATTCCACGATCACATGAAGATACTCTGATGCATATGTCACGGTGACATCCAAACAGCTGTTTTAGGCTCAAACGGGTGACACGGTTATAATAAAATGATCAAAACAGACAGACATTTTTTTTCCGTTTCACAAAGAAGTAAATACTTTCCACAGGACAAATCACTTCAAGTTTGGACTCAGAAGAGCAGGGAACCAGAAAACTTTAAGCACCTGAGAATAACTTGGTTCTTCACGGTGACCTTCTGACACACTTCCCTCTCTAAACATTTGAGCAAAAAAGAAAAACAAAACGTCACCTTCTAGATTTTTACAGCCGTTGTCCACTCCAATGTCAGGACTACTTTTCTAAAGCTCCTCTGGCGGTGTCGTAGGTGGCTGTGGCACATGGTTGTTGTTGGCCATTAATTAGTGTAAAGCTCCTCCACCTCCCTGCACCGTTTTCCAGCATGTCAGACTTGTTTATTTTGCACAACAGGAACAATTAAGCAGCTGACAAGACAGCCACCGTTTGAAGTCCTTCCTGCTACTTCCAGTGACTTACAACGCAAGTTAGCAGGCACCTTGCAGCACCCTGCTGCTGCCTTGTAACCTTCAGCGGATGTCTTGAAATGCATTTTGTAGTACGCAAGTAGTAGTAGTATTATCATAACCAGATGCCCACCCTACCACCCACCTCTGCAACATCTTTGAAAAATGAGGTTCGGTCTTGAATATTAAAGACAGTGCGGTTCATTTATTTAGGGCTGCGTTCAGGCCACCGAGGGATGCTGATTTGAATCTCGTTTGTTAAGCTGTCTATCCTTATCTGTCAGCATCAGAGGATGCAATTTCTCTCTTCCCACCTCATCCTCCTTGTCTTCTAAATGGCAGGGATATTTAGAGGTGCTTGACAACTGAGGCATGCAAATTAGCAGTTGATGTTTCCTGTGTTCTTTCAGTTTCCTTCACTGTTCACCCCCCCTCTCCACCCCTGAGTCGGCCCTT
>NW_005187416.1:1087571-1115169 GCF_000239375.1 Pundamilia nyererei
GTGTGTGTGTGTGTGTGTGTGTGTGTGTGTGTGTGTGTGTGTGGGTGTGGTTCAAACACTTTATCCATAGTTTCTCGAACTGCAATCAGGGTAATGGCAAAACAGCAGCCTCCTTTGTATGGCGAGGAATGGAGGAGCAACAATAGCAGCGTTCATTTATTGGTGCATTTTACATTTGTTTAGCCCCGCATACCAATGTGATGTATTCATATACAGCAGCAACTTCACACATTATCAGCAGCTCTCATTTTGAATTAAGCATAAATTCAATAGTTATAAAAATAATTTACTAGAAACTCCCAACCCCATTAGGAATTTGTAGCCTCTTATTAAACTGTTTATAATAGCTGTCATATTTATTAGGTGCGATGCTGCTGCAGTGTGATCCTTCATTATATTAAATTAAAACTAATCAAAAGCAGCATTGGCCAGCAGAGACTGGTGATGATGGTCTCAGATTGCACAATATCAGGCTGAAAATAGTCCGGTCTGACATATGTTGGGCGTCAGGCTTGACAGTTTATTGTTTTATCTGGTCTAGTGTGTCCCAGTGGAAGAAAACCATGGATCTTGTATCCTTGCTGACACTCAGGTGATCTCCACCATGCCAACACGAATATTCTGTGGAACAGAGTAATGTCTGAGGAGATGTATGCAGTGCCGTATAGCAGCAAATGTTCTACGCATGCACACCCTCTGCAGGGTGTGAATAGGCCTTCAATCATGGCGTGTCTGCACCGAGTTCATCTGAGTTCACCAGTGTACAGTAGCAACTTTACAAAGAGGCTACCCACAGCTACTCTGCAGAAAGATGCATGAAGTATTTATTGTTCTGTCCTTAACTGTGTCAGCACAGAAAAAGTTTGGGCTGTGTTGTTTCAGTCTTACATCTCCTGTGTGTCTGATATATATATATATTTATTTAAAAAAAGGCCTCACTCCTCTGTTCCAGCAGAGTACAGGTAACGTTTGAGGTGCAGGCTTCAAGCTTGTCACTCCCCACACATATATGACATATAGAAATTTGAGAGTAATGAGTAAATAACCACCCGGTTACAGGTGGATTCTGTTGGCATAGAGGGGTCAAAAACGGGAGACAAAAATTCAGTGTATGTCAGTTTTGCAGTTCCAGTATAAACCACCATATAAGAGGGTGTGTTGGGTATATGATGTGAAAGGAGTGGGTGTGTATTAAACAGTGCAGTTCGAGTTGAACTAACTGAACTACCTCACAGGCTTCACTTCATTTTTCTACTCCATTTTCTACTTTTGCACAAGTACTACATTTGGCTTCGAGCACTTCCAAAATGCAGGTGACCTACAGTCAACACTCTGCCTTAATGCCCTTGTATAAACACAGAGATGGAGTCATCAGCACTCGCTGCTGCTCATGATATGCTTCCTACTGTATATAGATCCAGTGTTCGTGGTGCTGTTATAAAGGAAGGGGTGTAGATGTAATGCCTTCTAGTGTCCTGAAGGCTTTTTCGCTCAGTCTCAATGACAGACAAACTTTCAAAGGTAACCAGCTGGAAAAGTCAACCAAGTTTTGAGCAGAAGGTTTGCTCTTTGTGCTAAGTAAGGTGTGGTTGCACTTACCTTTAAAACACATCATGCTGTTCACTGTTCAACAAGACAATTTGACTTTAGTCATGGTGTTTGAATGGGTAAACAGGTTGATAGCCATGTGTAACAACAGAATAATACAGTTAATAAGACGAAAGCTAAATATACCTGTAAACCGGTCGGCACAGGCCCATACTCCATCAGGCCCTTGTACTTGGTCAAGCCCAGTTGGCTTCTGTATTGTCCTTTGCAAACCAGGCAAAGAAGCTGCTGAGATTTTCAGCCAGCCTTGCATTGTTGTTAGTGGTTTCAGGCTGTAAATTTCTGCTTTACTATTGATAGACTGTAATGAACTGGAACTCTGTCTCTGCCTGCTGTGGATGGGAGTTGAAATTGAATATGTACTCTGTCTGAAGTTTGTGGTTATAGCCCTTATGTGCTTCTTTAAGTTGCCTTTAGCTATACTGCCAGTTATAGCTGACTCAAAGCCACAATGCATAATGGAGATATGCAGGATATATAGCACATGAACAAAGCCATCTACACAGTACATCTACAAGAGCTTCTCAGCAATGGAAACCCCTCTCATGAAGCTGTGGTGCACAGTTTTTGTGCTGCTCTTAGTACCAGCAGAGTTTTGTCAACTTTGTCAACTATATACTTCAGCACTCAGCAACCCCACTCTGTAACTTTACATGGTTGGCCTCTTAATTGCTGAGCTATCTAAATGCTTCCACTTTGCAATAATACCACTTACAGTTGATCGTGGAATATGTAAGAGGCAACTCGCAGCTGTGTCAGGATCCTGTTACGACACTCAAATTCAGTGTTTGATTTTGTACACTAGTAGGAATCGGACTGAAAACAGCTGAATCCAAAGATTAAGAGCTGTGGTCCAGTATTTTTGTCTATAAAGCATAGCTAAAATGTTTGACCATTACCTTGCTTTTTGCCATTTCCCAGTTTTAATCAGAGGCATTTTTTTAAATTAAGGACTGATATTTATAAACCTCATCATACTTGCTTGGAGGTGTTGCATGAACCCTGTACAGTGGTGACAGCAAAGCCTGTATGTGGAGTTAGAAATAAAATCCCTTAACTTAGGTAGGAGTCAGCAGCTGCAATTAAATCTGTGAATCTATGTTTTCAGATGCTCTGCTGTCTTTTAAGGGCTTTAAGTTTAACAATTGCATATTTACTGTAACTGGATATTGTAATGCAAGAAATGACATTTTGGGGGGAAAAGGAAAAATGTTGTCAGAGAATATTCACTATCAACATTTTTTTCCCATTTGCCAGATGTCTTAATTAAAAACATTTCCTCATTATGCTAATGAAAAACAAATTTGATTACAATTATGCTTCCTTAAAAATGCAGCTACTGTTGCAGTACAATGTAATTTCTAGGAAACAGGTTTGATAGAAGTACATTAATGTGTGCTCCTGCAGACCCTTCCACACCTCTACCTGACAGTGCTTTATTCTCTTACAGAAACATGACTATCATATTGAAAAAGTTAGTTATCCGTTTTCCTAATTTGTTGACTTCTTCTGTGCTTTGACTTCCTGTTATTGTTTTTCCATGCTTCCATTTAGCCTGGAGCATCCAGTCATGTGTGTGTGTGTTTGTATCTCACCAAATACAAAAATATTGCGGGGATGAACATAACTAGCACCCACCACTGACAAGCTGCCAAGTGTTGGTTTTGTAGTAATCATTTAGAAATAAACCAAAGCCACTCAAGGTCCACCATCAGCCACAACAATAGATGCTACCCCACAGCAAAGTCTGGGACGTTATTACTGTAGTTTTTCAAACCAAGTAGCTACAAAGAATCCATTTTTCATTCTTCAGGCAGAGATATTGCTTGTGAAACAAGGAAGCGCAGAAGTCTAACTGGCTACTGATGACCAATGACGCCTGTGACCAATTTTTCACAGCCCGTGGGCTTGCTGAGCGGTTTCCCAGCTTTCTCAGTTCCTGTTTATTGGACACATATTAAGCTGGCTTGGTCCACCACCTGCTGAATGTTGACTCATTAAATATTGCATTGCACTAAAACAGTTGGTCAAAAAAAGTAGAATTACATATCATCTGTTCGATATTTGAAGATCTATATATCTATATATCTATATATCTATATATATATATATGTACATATGCTAACGTAATTTCTGTGTCTTTGTTTTGTCCAGTGGTGAGTCAGAACCTGGTGACAGACAACGTGACCGTGGTGGAGGGAGAGATGGCGATCATCAGCTGCCGGGTGAAGAACAATGACGACTCCGTTATCCAGCTGCTCAACCCCAACAGACAGACAATCTACTTCAGAGACATGAGGCGTGAGTGTTGTACAACCTTGAATGACTTCACTGTCATTCTTTATTAATTAGGCTATATTTTTGTGTGTTTGAGTGTGTTGATGTAAGAAAGTAAATTGACTTTTTTTGTAAAAGAAAATCAATTAGTGAAGCAGCTGATGCCTATTTCAGTTTTAAATGTCAGCGTTTTTACATTACAATGCAACGTGCCAAAGAGAGTTGATAATGAGACACCAACATGAATTTAGCAGGCTGATTGGACTTTATTGTTGCTTTTGGTTGCTAAGTATTCAAGCATTGGGTAGAATCAGGCTTTTAGTTTTTCTAGGGTAGTGCATTGGAGATTTTACATATTTTATAACTTACCTTTCTTTCTATTTTATTTGAGCTAGCCGATTAGCCTTTGTGAATACAACTAAATCCGGCACAACATGGAATAATTTTTTTGCACAACCTTTCCATCAAAATAAAGGAATTTTAGTTTTACTTTGAAAAGGGAGTGCCTTTTGGGAGCTTTTGAGCCTATACGTGTCACTTTCAAACAGTACCTCAAAGAGAAGTGGGTCGAAATCCAGGAAGCACTCCTTCTCAAAAATAATTAAAGCGAGCTTATGGTTGATGGCAGATGATTTCAGCAGTAGTGTTAGACTTAGTTGTGTGCTTTTACTGAGGAAATAGAGATGCTAGGAGACAATCTTGTATATTGTGCGTTGTCGTATTGGAATGATACAACAGCAGAAATATGAGGCTACAGGCACGGGACAGTCTGTGGTGTAACGATAAAAGGCTTGGAGCTACAAACAAATTCTGGAGGATCTGGAGTGATGGAGGTATTAGGACAAGTGTAGTCATAGCAAAGTAAATGACTAAGTCAGGTTGTCCATTTAAAGAGAACATTCATAAAAACAGCAGTATTTTACATTTTCTATGTGCATCAGATTTCATGCCAGAAGACTAGGGTGTATAATGCATGGGATATACCACGGTTAGACAGCTTCTTGATTTTTATTTATTTTGGAAGCCTTTATGTGGAACATACAATACAACAATATTAAGATATTTTTTTTAATTTTTCAGAAAATTAAACAAAATAACAGTAATTCACATATGCTTGACCCTCAAAGTGATCCCCCTTCCCCAGTGTGGACCTCAGTGAAATTGAGTTCAGCTCCCCTCCTTTAAACATTCCCGCTGCTGTGGGAAGAAGTCAGTGAACCTTCAGATTTAATAACTGGTCAAACCTCCTTTGAGAAGGAAACACCTCAAAAAAGTGTTTCCCATGGCAGCAGATCAGGCCTTTACAAAGTTCAGGAACAATTCCTCTTCTGCTGTAGGATGTTTCGTGTGACTGGCTCTCTGGACTTCTGGTCTCTGACTGTGTTAGGACTCATGGACTACCCCCCTCCACAAACACACACACACACAATTTTTTCTTTCTATATTAGATTTACTAACATGTTTCGGGTCATTGGTGTCTGGTCGCTGCTGCATTACCCAACTTCACCCTTCACCCGAGTAAGCAATATTTTTAGATGGAGTTTCTTAAGGACTGGGTGTTTCTCAACCATTAGAAATGGTTGTCTAAAATCACAAACCCCAATCGCTTATCGAAGAGACGTCTAACAACCAGCAGCTTTAGCTGATGAAAGCTTGTTTGCGTTCTTTACTGCTTCTACAGCCTGACATCATCCTGAAATATACCAGGATGCTTTGCTGTTAACTAGAGGAGATGCAAATTTGCTTAGATGAATTTAACTGGATTGCTATGTAACGTAACAGCACAGGATCAAGACCACAATCTACTGCTGACAACTGGCTGCGCACATTTGCAGTCTGCTCTATGGGTGTTTGAATTCAAGGTGCCAAATAAAATTGAATTGAATTGCGTATCCAGTTGTAATATACAATCAATTGAGTGCTATAATAAAAATAGATTGTTTGTTCATTATTGTAACTTATGATTATAACCGGGGTGAATTTGGCAGGTCGGATGTGGGGGGGGATTATCAAACAGATGACATCCTGCATGGGCAGGATAATCAGGAACGATTCTGTTCCAGCGTTTCAATATAGAAAAGAAATGCTGTGTGTCAACCAATCTCAGCAGTGGCATCAGAATTCTCTGCAAAAGTGAGATTTGCAGATGCGTCTTTCATCTTGTTGAACTGCAGCTAAGCACCTGACTGCTCTCTGCAACATTCTGCAGAAATTACACACATGGTTTGTTGGCTTTGCATACTAACGCAGCTGCTGTGATAGGCTGACGGAGAGGAGCAGACGCACTCCGGTGTGAAAAGATTAACCCTAATCTGACCCTCTGACCCTTCACTGCATTGTTCACAAGTTAGAGCCCACAGTTTGTGATGCATTTGGGTCTCTTTCAGAGAATGAATTGGGTCGAGAATTAACATCCTTCCCTGTACAAAGATTTGCATTGCAAACAGCACTTCATGGAAAAGCAGAAAAAGTCCACTTTTAAAGCAGTTTGTATTTTAGATTTTTATGTAGGAATCTGCCACAGCGGAATATTTATTAAGCCCAGTATTCCTCAAAAATTAGGCACTTTGTGCTGGTGAAATTTGAGCTTATTTCATATTAATTATTTTTCATTGGCTCTTCTGACACGGAGAGCAATGTCAATAACATGCTCTTTTATTTCATTTATATTGCATGTGATGTACTAAATAGCATAAAAAGCATCCAGCGATGACGTCGCGTGACATTAATTAATATTCTTCTTACATTATTTGCATTTCCGGGCAGCTACTTTAAGTTTGACCCACATGTCTGCAGCCAGATTAATAGAGAACAAAGTTAGTATAATCCACCGTGTTTGGCTCTCAGCATGTCTGCTTCAATAAAAGCAGCTCATACCCCTAAACATTTAATGACCTGTGTGTTTATTCTTATCCTCCCCAATTATCGTGTCACAGCTCTAATTAGCCGTGTTTAGCTGGACATATTCTGTTCTCTCCTCTGTTGTGCCAGTTTCTTTGTGTTTTTTTTAAGCCGCCATGCGAAATGGTGACCTGCTCTTAAAATACACATTGCTCTTAGCAGTTTTCATAGTTTTCAAGCTGTATCTTGGAAATGCTTGTTAATCTGCATGTAATTTTATTAGCAGTTTACATTTAAAAAGAAAAAAGGACGACCATATCTGGTAGAATTTTTATGTTGGCAGCAATAGGATGTTTTGTATGGTTACACTGAGGTCACTTAATAAAGTCGCAAAATTAGATTTAGCATTCATCATGTTGGTTAGTCTGCTCTAAAAGCAGGCTACATGCTCCACTTTGTACAGATGTGACACCACAGACTCTGGATGGTAATAGATCAAATGGCTGCTGCCACCTGAGGGAATTTGCCCCTCTTAAATCATTACAGTTGGTCCGGCCCATGCAGCTTAGTCGTTCCATCACAGACACTTGTTCAGGAGAACAAATGAGCACGCAGCTACTGGTGAGGGACAATGACGTCTGGTAATTATTATTAAATATGGTGTTGTCAAACTGTCACCAAGAAAAATGCCCGGTTGAGTCAAATGGCCTATTAATTATGCAGCTAAATATTGCATAGAATTTGCCTTAAATGTAATTTCAAAGGAAAAAAGTGATCTCCAGAGAAATCCTAAAGAACAATCTGTGCGTGAAGTAAAATGTCTCGCTCATTAAATAGTTTTGTAGCCTCTGAACAAATGCAGTCCCCTGCTGAGAGCGATGATGGCAAAGCAATTAGCCGTGGAGGACAGGTAGAATACCAGCGCAAGCGGTATATATGAAATGATGTCGTTTACTAAACACACACACAGGGATGATAGATAGTTTGGTGTTTACATAAAAAAAAATCAAACCAAAACAGATAAATTGTGCTAGTAAAAATAAGTCTAGTCATATCAGCTTTATACTGTATGTATAGCCCATTTAAACCCAGTGAGCTCCATATAAAAATCTTTAAAATCTAATTATTACATAAATAATGGATTAAAGTTGTTTAATCAATAAAGCTGCCCTGACTGACTGCTTATTAATTACTGCTTTTTTTCCCCCTTTTACCATCAAACACATGCTGAGGGACAAAGAGAGAGGGGCACAGATAGTGAGCGGTTACACTGTGAGGTCCTGGTTTGGTACAAACCAGGACTTTGCTGAGAAAACTGAGAAGAAACACATCAATAAGGAAAAACTACAGGATAGTAAGAACTGAACTGTAACCTCTAATTGCCTTCACTGCTTTAAGCCTAAAACTCCTGAACTGAAAATTAGCTTCCCTCCAGCCCTGGGCCAAGCAGTTAAGTTTAGGAAAAGATTCTGATCTGGACTCCAACCTATTTCAATTTAACTCCAATTAGGGCTGCACGATTAATCTTTAGAAAGTCGCGATCTCGATTCATACTTATGTGCGATCTCATTTCCTAATGACAATGATTTTTTAAAAAAAGACGACGACGACGATTGTACCGCATTTTGAGCCGCGACGTAATCTGCATGAAAACAAGCGCTCACTCTTCCTGCTCAACAAATGACAAGGGCGGAGCCTTATACCACGTGATACAGAAGCTGTGCCGTGTGATGCTAAAATTAGCAGGGAAAAAACAACGGAGAGCACGTCAGGGATGACGAGAAAGTGACAGGAGAAAATCCGTCCCGGTCAACTACCCAAACTTCAATAACGGGAACCTTATACAGCGCTTCCCTATACCCGTCGAACTCCCGCAGGCACAAAGAAATCACGGAGGCTATCACTTATCACCTGACCAAAGATATGGCTCCCATCAACACTCTGCAAAACGAGGGATTTAGGAAAATGATCAACACCCTAGACAAACGCTACACAGTGCTGTCCCGCAACTATTTTTCTATTGTTGCACTACCTGCTCTATACACGCAGCGTCGAGCAACGGTGGAGACGGAATTTCAAGCAGTACAACATTTTGCGGCAACAACAAAACGTGAAACATTTGTTGTTTTTATGTTTATTTATTGTTTTTATGTTCAGTCTCAACTGTTACGAAGTTGATGTGCAGTTAATAAGTGCAATAAATATTTATATTGGAAAAGAAAATCGTGAGAGAATCGTGATCTCAATTCATGCAAAATCGTGCAGCCCTAACTCCAATGTATTTTTTAAAGTCTCTTCCCAACCTTAACCGAATGTTTTTGTACTTTTACACTAGACTTGAACTTCTGGTGGCAATTTTGGAAATTAGCAATTTCAAAAAAATGTTTATTCATACATGTAGCGTATAGGAGTGTTCAATATAATGATATAAATCGGATGACCATATGAAATCATCTATCATTTCATATTACGCTATTAATTGTTTTGCGGTGTCGCAAAAAAAACTGTTTACGGCAATATTTTTTCATCGTTTTGATGGTTGCTGTAGGGGCTATATTAATTTGTTGAAGTTATCTCTTTCTCTTATATTAAATGTAACCACACTACGGACAGACAAGCGACTGTTTTTACGCATTGTCGTTAGCAACAAAGACGGCAAACCCAGCGTGTGCCTCCGGCGCTGTCTGCTTATTTTCCACATAAACCTTTCACAATAAAGCTGAAGATCCTGTTGAGATTTTTCAAAATAAACCGAAATGATGACGAACAGATAGACCAGTCAAATCCAATGACTCATTGGTTAAAACCAATCAAGGACCTTATTTCTAAACAAGGGGCTACCTCTGTAGCATGGACATGGTTTGGTTATGAAAAGTCGGACACGGACCAGAAAATTGTACTATGCAAATTATGCATGAAACTGGTCCCCACCTCAGACTCGAACACGGCAAACCTCTTCTACCACCTACGAAAGATTCACGCGAAAGAGTGTGGAGAGAGTTTACGGATGCAAAAAAGAGCCGTCAGGTGCTCAAATTAAACCTTAGACTCGAACATTAGAACACACTTTTCCCTGAAGCACGCTGTGTAATAAAAACTCACAAGGAAAATGGCGACCGGTGTTCTGGGAATCCATCCTACCTGACAAACCATCCTACCCATTGTTTCTGCGCATGCACACAACACGAAATTAAGTGCCAAACCATCCTACCTTTGTGAATGTCACCTACATGCATACTTTAACGGGTAAAATGAAGTACTTTGATGGGCAAAGTTAAGTGGCAAACCATCATACCTACTGAAAATTTGTGCTGGAATTATTCTGTGACAGCAGAAATGTACATAAACTACTTACGGTAAGACGTTTTGCCAAAGTAGGATCGTTTGTCAGAACACCGTTACAACTTATGTCTAAAAATGTATATTTTCAGGCATCGGTCAAAGCACTCGACTCCATGTACTCAACGCCCAGGTGGAAACACTTCATGCAAGTCGAGTTGCCCGAGATTCACAGAATTTACAGAAAATGTAAATTTTCCTTGTGATATTTATCCATGTCATGACGATAAATGACTTATGAGATTTTGGTCATATTGCACACCCCTAGTAGCGTAGTCTCATAGTATATTTATAGTTTGGTGCCACTGTGCTAACTTCTGCACCACCACGATGCTTAGACAGATGCAGAAATATCAACCAAATTTCTGTTGTCCTGTTAACCAAATTATGTAGTTGGTTGAACGCAGCCTGTCTAAGTAATGCAATATACTATACGTTTTTAGTCACTCTATAAGGCACACATTTGCTTTGAAGCCCAAAAATTAGCCCTAGGGAGGGTATATTTATATAAATTCTACTTGTGAGGACAGAAACTGATTTCGTTTTATTTCTGAGGGTTAAGGCCGCACGGATGACAGGACATGAGCTGTAGAGCTGTAGTCCTCTGCTTTCCATGGACAGCCATCAGTGCTGACAGAGATGCATGGCTGTGTCGCACTCGAATCACTTTCAGAAACAAAGAGCGTACACTGCAATCACAACAGTGCTTGTCGTCATACCTGAATAATCAGAGCAACAAGGTAAATGTGTCAGAGGACAACCATGAACATTGCTTCGCTCTAAATTACCCGAAAAACACAGTCAGTGGCTTCACCAGTGACATGGAGTTATTTTGGCAACTATTCCACTCACTTGCGCTCTCAGCCTGACCCAAACAAGACCGGTTGTGTGTGTGTGTGTGTGTGTGTGTGTGTGTGTGTGTGTGTGTGTGTGTGTGTGTGTGTGTGTGTGTGTGTGTGTGTGTGTGTATCTAACCTTCCTCCTACACACTGGCACTGAACAAAGATGCATTCTCTAACATTTGAAGCAAAAGCTGAGTGAGTGTTTGAGCAGAGAAAGTAACGCTCTGTGTCTTTCTCACAGTTCGTATTGTTGTTCCACCACATGATAATCTAATACTGTAATTAAAGACAAAAAAGAAAAACAGCTGACTTTGCGGTTGTTAATTTCCAAAAGGTTTTTGTATAAATAACTGCTGCTTCACAAACAACAATATAATGCATTAATGCTAAGATTTATATACTGTATTTATCACCGCAGTCGCTGTGGGATGCAACACAGTGATGTTGCCATGCTAACAGGAGACCAATGCAGTACCTATAATTATCATAAAACAGTAAAGATGATGCACTGATGTGAGAATGATGCAGCACAGTGAGAGGCTTTAGTCACTCAGACATAGAGACCAGTCCCTGACCCCTGACAGCCTCTTGTTGCTAGGGAAAAATACGTTGCTAAGATGTTGCTGGAGGTTGTCATCTTTCATTAGGTGGCATTAGTCACAAACAGGTACAGTACTACTACAGTACTACACCAAAACCTTGTTATTTTCTTCGTCAGATTGTCGCAGTCACCTGTATTTGGCAGAGAAGACTTGATTTATCTGCAAACACTCACAAACTTGAACTTTTATAGGTGGCTGGTGTGCATTTCCACTTAGTGTCACATTTTTCACAGTTTCACAACCACTTGGCAAGTAGTTTGCAAATGTTTGGAGTCAAGTTGGCGTGCAAACTGTTAGCTACTTCCTAAACTTTCTACCAACCAAACAACCACTTGGAGATATTTGGTGCAGCTCTGCATACCTTGATGCAATCAATTTCAGCCACCAACAGGCAGCAAACCACTTGACAACCAGTCAAGGAACACACATCTTTCTCCTAGTGACCCATGGTTGCCAGGGGGGCACCAACAAGTCTCTATGTCTGTTTGTGGCCCAATGAATGGGTAAATATAACATTTAGCAGCAAAAGGAAGATAGCAGCTAAATAAGTCCAAGAAACAATGAAAGGGAGTATTAATATCACTATTAAATTCATCCAATGGAAAAGACAAACGGTTGCTCCTTGTTTGATGGCAGTGAGCTGTTTTTGCTAACATGTAAGTCATGAGAACTCAGGCTAATAAAAGACAGAAGTATCAGTAAAAAAGTCCCTTTATTACCTTCGTTGGCTGTTTTTAACCCTAGAAAAAATTACAGTGCACAGCTCACACATTGTGTGCACTGCCTTTTTGATATTAATTATAATAATAACTTTGATGGAACAGCACTTAAAAACTGAGTTACAAAGTTCACCACAGTTTGAATTAAAGTCACCATTAAAGATAACTACGCGTGTTTGAACATACAGTCTAATCAGGGAAACCTGATTTCCAAGCTAGCTTCAATCTAACACATCCTGGGTCTGACGTTACAGTTGGACATTTCTGAAACACCTCAGCTAGGAGGTGTTTAGGAGGCATCATAAATAGATACCCAGGAGGTGTAGTGAGTCACAAATAAGCCCTTAGCTCAGCCACCATTCAGAAGAAGTTAAATTGCACCACATGTGTCCATGATCTCACTCTTTTGGCCACTACCCAGAGCTTGTAACCATAGTGAGGGTAGGGATGTACATCAACTAGCAAATTGTTTGTTAACAGTAAAATAACCCTTAATTATAGTTTAAGTAACAATTAAATTATAGTCTGTTAGGTTTTAGCCCTTTATTTTGGTCCATTTTTTGTTAAAGTTCCCCTTTCCTTATTTCACTGTGAGCAGTCAGGGTGCTTTATACAACTTGCTTCATTGACCCATTTTTTAATGGTGTTTCTACAGAAGTGCTTACAAGTTCAAATATCAGTGACCTCGACTTCAAGCTCAGAGGTCAAGTTTTCAAATAGCCCTTTTCAAATTAATACCGTAGGTATATCTACAAAAAATCTCAGACAAGTTCAAATATAAGTGACCCTGGCCTTGAGGTCAGAGTAACTTTTCTGAAAGTCTTGTGAATGTGATAACTTGAGAACATGTTGATTTTGAATGAACGATGTATGATTTTGAAATCGATACCATAGGTTTATCTATTAAAAAGCTGAGGGGTAGCACTGGTGGTTGCCATTATTTTTTTTTCTCTGTCAGACACACAGAACATGCTCGGATCAGCATGATGTTCTGCTACCAACAAGACATTTGCACAGTGCCCTCTGGTGGGCAAACTGTTCAACATCAACATTCATAACACAGTTGAAGGGTGTTTCTTCCGGTTCTTTTTTTTTTTTTTTTTTTACTGTTTCTATTGGCCTTCCGAAGCCTACATATGTGTGAATGGGTAAGACTGGCTGATATATCAGTCCTGCAATATATATACATTTGGCTTTAGTTACTTTTTGTAGTTATACATAAAGTTTCCCACAGCCTTCACTATTTTATTTCAAAGTTGAAAAAAAGGAAGGTTCATACATCAGCTTTGCAAATCTAGTGCAAACCTGCATTTGCAGTGTGTAAATCCAGTTCTGTTCATTTTTTGTGATTGTCTTCAGTTAAGACTCTATGCATAAACACAAACACACTGTTTATATACACTCATTACTTAATGGTTTATACTTTATGACTCACCAGAGACATCCAAGCACCCAGTGAGGTGGAGTGCCAGGCCCTCCTTCACATTTACTACTCCCTCCTCATTCATCGCCTTTCAAAATGCACCTTCTATATACTATACAAGGGCACGCTCGCAGAAAGCCCTCATGCGTATGCTAAAGCGAACTTGGTATTTATCTGCTGTTGTGCCGAGCCACGGTGAGCTGACTCCCACAAGCTGGCTGTCAAGGGCAAGGTGTTCGTCTTTGACGCAGGCTCCTTGATCTTCTGTGATCCCTCCCAGGCATCTTCGCTGCAGCTGCACTGCTTCATTATGACATAACCTCCACTAGGCTGCTTCCAAACAACATTGCCCCCTTCAAAATATCACATCTGCCATCGCAGTCTGAATTCGCAATGGTGGATTATCTTTGTGAGTGTGAGATGGAAAGCAAGAAGGAGTAAAGAGACAGAAAAAGAAGAGTGCTTTGAAACCGGCTCCAGTTACTTTTAGCGAGGAGCCTGACTATTGGTCATCCTTCAGTTACACTTTATGTTCACCAAAAGCAGCTCTTATGCTTTCTGTAAACATTTTTACTCAGTTTAATCAATTTCATTCAAGTGGAATCGAGTGCCATGAGATGCAAGTACTGCGCTGCTTTTCATTTTACATCCCTGCCTCTGCAGCTCTGCAGAAAAACACTGTTTTGTACATTTTATGGGCTAATTCAGCAATTCAGTGTTACGCTTCTATAATACTGGGAGACACCAACAGGCCAGTGTCTTTTGGTTTCTTATTTTTGTCAAGCTTCAGAATATATCACATGAACTTAGATTTTCATGAAGCCCCCTCTCCTTGACAAAAGCAACCATCATCATCAGGGGTCCTCTTAACCTCTGACGGTGATTACCTGAAGTCTATTCCCAGTGCTACTTTAAATAATAAAAAACAGTCTAAAGATGTTTCAAGAGTAGCATAAGAATGCTTGGTATTTAACTCAGTCTAATCTTCAGTAGTTTAGTTCTGTGCAGAGTAAAACATACGACCCTTTAGTACAGACTGTTGTTAGCATCTAGCGTTTGCACAGATGGTGATATTTCAATGAAACAATGACATTTTTATTATGTGAGTGCTGCTGTGCTCCATTCGAAGTCAGCAGTAGTAAAAACACAGCTGGCAGGTTTCTGCTCAAACTGACTTATGTTTTATAGGAAAATATACATTGGCAACAGCTAATATCACACCTGAATTGGGACTTTTCAGCTAATCGAAAGGCTGTTATCAGTTATCAGTTCCACACATAAAAGAAGACAGCGTGCTCTACGTTTTAGCCAGGCTGTTATCCATTCACTGTAATGAGTGATAAACATGCAATGCCATGATTATGTAGGAAAGCTAAATCTGGTGGCAAATGTTGGCGTAAGCTAGCGACTGTGACTTTATAAGATCTGCTTAAATAATGTATGTTTTTTCTCCTTTGTGCCTCAACCTATCTAAACTGTTAAAAAGATTAAAAAGAAAAGCCAAAAAAGTCACGTTAGAGCATTAGGCTATTGCCACTTCTCTGCCGCCTCTCTCTTCTCCCAGTGCAGAATTGTGTTGCCGTTTTAACCTTGAAGCACGTTGTCCTTTTCTTTGGTTCACCGGGGCAGAATGACTGATGCTGAATGAGGTAATAACTATCTACTAGGAGCCAGAGGAGGCCACTTATGGGTGATATCTGGGCCTGATAACAACTGGAAACTGCCATTCAGGTGGCTGATAAGATTTTAAATAGGTGATCACTGTGCCAGCAAGACTTAGATATTGCACCATTTTTGCATTATCTTATGAGAACTTCACCATTGCCAGAAAGAAAATGCACACTCCTTTAATTGGCTTTTAAAATTAAGAATTATTCCAGAATTGCCACTGATGTATTGATAATTAGGAGGTCTGCTAGGACCATTGGTGAATGTCCGAAGGGTAACCCTGTAATGCATGTCAAAATTTTCCTTCCATGTTAACCAGATTCACTATTTCTTAGACTAATTAAACAGACATCTCACCCCTACCATAAAACCTACTGTCACAAGTGCATATCTGTTTGGCTTGAGGAACAAAATCTAGTAATACATGTTGGGCTGCCTGTTCTTCCCTATTCTTTTCCCAAATGCTTATGTTCATGAATCTACTCATACATGCTTCCATTACCACTCACTAAGGCAAAGACAGTATGTTCTACTTCAAATATACACCTACCCAGCTACTTGTATAAAAGGGCTAAGAAGGGCGTTCACACACACACACACACACAGCCTTGTTCTCCCGTGGAGGATCGGTACAGTTGCAGCTTCTTGAGCAGTGGATGATTTTTCCACTGGAGGCTTGCAAGGTTCAAGGTAGAAGGCTTTTGTGACAGCAGCTTAACAAGCCAGGTGAAAGTACAAAAATAAACCCAGAATACCCCTATGCAGCTAAATTGTATTGTAAAGCTGGAGTGTTGGATATATACATAAAAAAGATATATGTAAATATATAAATATATAAAAAATACACTTGCAATATGTTAGCCAGGTAACAAAATTAATACTTAATGAAAAGTCAAGTACCGTGCATTAATGCATTGAGTGTTGACTAATCTCAGTGTATAATTTCCAGCACCAGCTCTACTTAACACAGTAAATGATTTACTTTAACTCAAACTATTTGTATGTATTCCAAGAATGAACTAGAGAAAGAGGAATCAAGCCTATTATGTGTTACCTTACTGTTACTCTTACATAACATAAATACAGATGACCATTACTGTTTGTTTCTTTTTATTTTAGAGTCCAAAACAACACCTTTGAGTTCTTTTTAGGTGGAAGCAAGAGTAACAAAACCCCTCCAGTAAAATGCAGCTGAGAGGTGAACACTTCACAGATTTTTCAGCAGAACTCGTGTCAGTTATGACCAGGAGGATCAATTCAGTCCTTATGCAGAAAGGTGGACATACAGAATTGGAGGAAATCAGTTCAATGAAATGTACTGTAACTTTATTTGCAGATGGAGCTTAAATATAAACTTTTCGTTATATTTAAATTACACATTCTGGGTTTTTTTTTTCATTCTTCTTTAACGGGTAGATTTGTAACCATTTAGCACATTAGTGATACTGACCCATGTGATACGCAGTTTTGTTTGGTGTGCTAAAAATATACAGTAGAAAGCTACATTCGGCTGCTCCTTTATTCACAAGGGGTCATCGCAACAGGCAGCTCGGCTTGTTTGATTTTCTTCTTATGCCTGAGGCCCTTCCTGACACAACCCCAAAGGGATTTGTGTCTTTTCCCGGGATAAAACCAGGGAGCTTTTGCTCATTAGGCAGACGTGTACGCTACAGTATAGAGCCTCTTCTGAGCACAAATAGTACAACTGACAAATAACTATGTATACAGATACCACTGTTCATTTCAGTCCAAACTAATAACCTTGTTATTTCAACCCAGTCTAATTCCTAGAGAATCAGATGCTGCTGTTTGTAAAAGATGTCCTTCAGTTGACAGTAAGACCTCGCTCTGCTTCAGAATGGTCAACATTTGCTTAAGGCGTGACAGCCCAGCCCTTACCCTGACTCTAGTTCTAGGTGAGTTCTAGTTCGAGTCTTGGCAATCAGGGATAAAATCCTAAATGACAACAAAAACGATTTTTTCACACAAAAAGTCAATTTTGCTTCTTTTCTCCAAAATACAGGTTAGTGTTACCAGGGTTAAGAAAAAGTAACTCATTATATTAATCTTTGACAGAAATACATTTAGAGTGTTAATTTCAAGGAGACACAGATGGATGGAGTCCAGCCGAGACGAGCTGCCTCACAAGTCTTTCAACACTGAAGTTTTTTAAACAGCTCTTCACAAAGTGCATCTGTCTTCAAATATGAAGAGATCATTATACGTGCATTGCTGTCTTTCTCTTAGAATGAACATGTTGCAAGGTGGGTTTCTTTTTAGACACGAGAGACTGAATAATTTGGGACATTCCCAAAAAAATCTGTTTACAATATTGATACTCCACATTTTAAGTGAGGCTGGTGCGGTAATTTCAGCCAGTTTTCCCATTAAGTGGTTAAAGAAATAAAAAAAATAAATGAAATGTATAATTAAGCTAGTCATTTACAAGACCAGGTACAGGTACATTTGAAGGGTTGTCTTTGCATTTGGAACATTTTGCTGTGAACAGACAAGTGCAGCCAAAGGAGCTCTTTGACCACATGTGAAACAAGCCACCCTAAGCTGTGAAAAGAGAAAAATCTATCCAAGATACTGATACAAATGTAGGATAGGCAAAATCTACAGTTTAGTAAATCCTGAGAAAGAAAGAAAGAAAGAAAGAACGAAAGAAAGTGCTGATGAACTCATTAAAAGCAAAAAGAACTGGACGT
Source organism: Pundamilia nyererei (assembly GCF_000239375.1). Classification (NCBI taxonomy): domain Eukaryota; kingdom Metazoa; phylum Chordata; class Actinopteri; order Cichliformes; family Cichlidae; genus Pundamilia; species Pundamilia nyererei. The sequence continues at coordinate 1,105,602 of NW_005187416.1, forward strand.
CCTCGGAAGACAACAATGGTGGATGATCGCAGATTTATTTCCACGATGAAGTGAAATTCCTTAAAAGCAGCCAACCAAGTGAACAACACTGTCCAGGAGGGTAGACGTATCAATACCCCAGTCTACCATAAAGAGAAGACTGCATGAAAGTAAATGGAGAGGGTTCACTGCACAATGCGAGCCACTCATAAGGCTCAAGAATAGAAACGTTAGATTGGACTTTGCTGGCTTTTTTAGATGGATGTTTTTAGCACTGTTCTGGAAAAACATTCTTTGGACAGAAGAAACCAAGATCAACATCTACCAGAATGGTGGCAAGAAAAAAGTACGGAGAAGCTGTGGAACAGCTCATGATCCAAAACATACCACATCATGTGTAAAACACATGCAATGGCTTGGGCGTGCATGGCTGGGACACTAGTGTTTATTGATGATGGGACTCAGGACAGAAGCAGCCGACTGAAGTCGGAGGTGTTCAGAGACATACTGTCTGTTCAAATCCTGCTACATGCAGATAGACAATGACCCAAAAACATACAGCCAAAGCAACCCAGGATCTTATCAAAGCAAAGAAGTGGAATAATCTTGAATGGTCACCTGTTGGTCACCTGATCTTAACCCAACTGAGCATGCATTTCACTTGTTGAAGATTAAACTCTGGACGGAAAGGCCCACAAACAAACAGTAACTAAAAGCCACTGCAGTAAAGGCCTGTCAGAGCATTACAAAGGAGGAAACCCAGCATCTGGTAATGTCCATGAGTTCAAGACTTCAGGCTGTCATTGGCAGTAAAGGGTTTTCAGCTAAGTATTAGAAATTAACATTTTATTTTCAGTTATTTCATTTATCCAATTACTTTTGAGCGCCTCAAATGAAGGGATTGTGTTTAAAAAATGCTCACAATTTAACCCACTTAATTAAAGCTGAAAGTCTGCCATTCAACTTATTTCATTTAAAAAAAATTGTGCTAATGTACAGAACCAAAATGATTTAAAAAAAAAGGTGTCTCTATCCAAATATTAATGGACCAAACTGTGTTTCTTTTTTATTAATAATAAACATAATGTTTCAATCTTTAGGTATGCTAGCAAATAACTGCCGGCTAAGTATTTAACTTTTTAGCATAAATAAAACTGTGGTTTGTGTAAACAGATATAAAGAAGAGTGTTATAAACGGGAACAGAGCTGGAATTTTTAGCTTGATGGGAAGAAATATTTTAGTGCCACTGAAAAGCAGCGTCCTCTAAAAGCAGACGTTACTAAAGTTCTTTACATCAGCGCCACGGACCGGTTTGTGCCCGACAATATTTTCACGGACCGGCCTTTGAGGTGTCGCGGATAAATATAACAAAATAAAACTAGTACCGGTACCGGAAAAAATAAGATTTATTCATAACACACGTGAAAAGACCCAGGAAAACTGAGTTAACGAAAAAAACGATGACAAAATAACGCTAAAAAACGATAAAAACCCTGAAAACCATACATTTCACACCCGAGTCTCACTCTCGCGGCCCGGTACCAAATGACTCACGGACCGGTACCGGGGTTGGTGACCGCTGCTTTACATGATTTTGAGGTAAAGAAAAGACGATACCAATGAATTTAAAAGCATAAATATATTAGTAAACTGAAAATAAGAATATGGTCAGCGGCGTCACAGCGAGACTATGACTGGATTTAGGTGGTGACAAAAGCTAGAAAGCATGGACTTCACCTCCTAGAGTGGTGAGGAGGCTGGGTATAAGAGTGTAATTACCCCCGCCCCACCCCGTCTCGCCCACTCTGACACCCAATAATAAAACTTTGATGTGCTCCTCTCAAAAAGTAGCAGCAGCCACTAATCACAATTGATTGCAGCCACTTAGGCGAGGCACACTCATCATCTCCCGCTCTCTCTGGATGGGAGTCATCCTCGGCAAAGGCTGGAGAAGAAAAACTATTCAAATGAAATGCAGCAAAAGAATGAAGATTAATCAAGAGAGGGGAAAGAAAAAGCAAGATGAATTAAAATCACGCAGTCAGCAGAGGTGAAGAGGGGAGAAAGAGGCGGCAGAAGATATGTACAGCCCAGTCTTCTACTGCTTTGTATTAAAGTTTCTTTAAGTCTCATCCACTCTAATTTTATCTTTGCATTGAAGCGTAGCAGAAAGCAGAGATCACGGCTGCGTGAGGGATGACCTTTTACAGACTTTTTTCACTTTTCCCCTATTTGAATATAATTTGCTGGTTGTTTGTAATAAATATAAAACATGAATTTTTTACGTTTTAATAACTGAAGATAACCATCTCAAAAACTAGTGTCATGGTTCAGTTGTTAACAATGTAAATGCACATATTAGCAATTCTTTGCCTATGGCTGTTTATGTTTCTGTACATGCAAGTAGACAATAGAGATATAGCAGCAAAACAGACTCTGAGGTCACCAGAGTCCATTCATCACTTTACACTGTAGGTGTCACAATATGAGGAGTGCAAGATGCAGGACTCAGGAGGCCAACTCTCATCCACAAAGGTTGAGCCTTTAATCTAGGCTATAGCAGAAAGTCCAAAATAACAAAGTCCAGAAGGTGAATAAACAATAATTCAAAAAGGAGCGAGGAATAACGCAGGGCTGGAAACAGGGAACAAACACTGTGCACAGACACTGTGACAAAGAGTAAGGAGAAGAGGGCTGATTAGATGTAATGCCCAACGGGAGGGTAATGAGACACAGGAGAGAGTAATCACACACAGGTGAAGACAATCCGGGGAGACTCACAGTAAACCTTCAAAATAAAGCAAAAATGAAAAGTTGGATACAGGCATGATGTATGTAAACAATCCAACAGGAAATACACTGAATATGAGTCAAGGAAACACTGAAGGACAAACACAATCATAGATAGACATGGAGGGAACTTGAGCTACTACTAACAGATACCAAACCATGGACCAAAACACAGGATGCAAAGTGGAACTCGTCATTAGAATAACTGTAAGGTAAAACAGAAATCAAAGGCTCAAGTATGTCACAGCAAATGAAGCTTGCGGTCTATTAGAACACAGAAATCAAAGCAGGAACCCAAAAATACAACAAACACAGAAATAAGAACTATAAAATCTTGCAGTAATCATAAAACCTCTGCAGAATCACAGCTCAAATTACTCACCAGCAAATTCAAAACCAGAAAACAGGACACATCCAAAGAATATCACAGCAGGGGTCTTAGGTCAGACCATCCCTCAGCTTACCGATTCTTCTGATTGTGCAAGAAGCTTGCCTTTAAATGTATATTCATCCCTGCATAGAAAAAGGGCAGGTTTGTGATCAGTATCCAGAACAAAATCTACTGGAAATCCCTGCCTGGTGTTTCAGCCTGAAAACAAAACCCCAGAAAAGCGTCAGTGGTTAGCTTCATCACATGCATATGTTTTCTTGAAAAGTCAACTTTTGTGGCAACAACAGTTAAGACGATGACGCATTGTAAAAACATTCGAAATCCCTTCCCATATGTCCTTGAATAACATCAAGTTCTCCATCACCATCAGCGTATGAGAGGCATTTGAAAGGCACTTTGTCTTGTTCAGGTTAAAATAAGTGCTAAATGTACTGTGCATGTATGGCACAGTACATTTAGCACTTAGAAAGTATAAGTGCTGAATGGTAATATGAGTCGAACTGAGGTTTCAGCAGTATGGGGTCTTATACGGACATTATGAAACAAGCTCAGACTTTTTCAACTCTATCTTCCAGTACTCGTGTTCCACATGTAGGTTGAAAGTTATTCTAATTATTCCTCCTCTGCTCGGCGTCCACGAAGCAAAGCCTGTGTCTGCACCGTAAAAGATGACGACAAAATCCAAAGTACAGCTGAAGAGTGGTGTTTTGCTTCGCTATGTGGTGGAGAGTTACAAAAGCGTTTTTAAATAGCAGTTTGGAGAAGAGTGATTTCGGGGGCGACCTATCAATTTGGCTCCCTCAAAGACTGCTCAGTTCACCTACCTATAAATCTATCAATTTTGCCATTGCACCGATGCAGCATTGTTTATTGCTTTAGCACTCACCATTTACACTGCTCTTTCTTTTTACTAGTTTCCCTTTATGCGGAGTGGAGAGGGGATCCCACTAACAGTAATGTAAACATGATCTCTAATGAGAAGTGGTGCTATGAGGTTTCTGGTTACTTCTTGTTGTTAGTTTGTACACCAAGTGATATCCGTCATTTGGAATTGAGGAGACTGGTTGTGTGCAGGAAAGATTTAACTCCTTATTAGGTTTAAAAAACACCAAAAACATATACTTTAAAGATATACCAATTTTTTTTTTCGAAAGAAAGCCAGATGTGAAATGGAGGTCATAGGTCAAATGTGACATGATATTTGGGTTTCACTAAATGTGATATTTAGAATCCCCATATAACAGGATCATTTACTAATTATTGCCTTTATAAAGAAAGTCAGTAGAGTTTTAAGCATAGTTTTAAAGATAAAATGTGTTTTATTCAAGTTTGATCTGATTTGACCGCAAAGAAGAGGTCAAAGGTCAATTGTGGCATGATATTTTAAATACACATATATGGTATTTTCTATGTGTTGACAGTACACATCATGCTTGTAGGAGTCATAGTTTCTAAGCAATAAGGCTTTTTGTCCATTTTCACCCATTAAGTTGACCTTGAAGACATGTGAGCCATTTTTGTCCCGGGTCATTCGACAGTGTTTTGCATTTTCCTGTGTTTGTGTCATTTTGTATTTGTATTATGATTTATGTATAAGTTCACTTTGTTAGTCTTAAGTTTATTCTATATTCTAGTTATCCTGTTTAGTTCCTTGGTTATTTAGCAGTTTCCCCCTTGTGTCTTTGCCCTCTGTGTGTCGGTGCTGTGAGCTCATGTGCATCGTTCCCCCCCTTGTGTTTTATTCCGTCTTGTTTATCTACGTTCCCCAGCTCGTCGTGTCCTCTCTCTCCCTCCAGTCTGCGTCTCTGTGTACTTCCTGTTTTACTCTGATAGTCTCCCGTCAGTGTGCTTCATCTTGTGTTTGCTCTTCCACTGTCTCATCATGGTTATTCGTGTCAGCTGTGCTCCCCGTGTGTTCTCGCTTCCCTCATGATCCTTCTGTGTATTTATGTCCGCGTCTCCCTCAGTTATGTGTCGTGTCCTCCCTCATAGCTGTGCGACTCTCCCTGTGTTTCCCCGTGTGAATGGTCATTAGAATTTCCCAGTTTAGTTTTGTACCGTTTTGCTTTTTTCCAGCAACAAAGCTGTGTTTTTTGAGTTCACATCCTGCTAAAAAAAACATTTTTTGATATGTGTCCATTAGAATGATGATGTACTTTATTTGTGTTCTTATAGCCTAGGTTTAGGGTCATCAGTGATGATTGACTGAAATTGGTACAAATATTTCACTCGTTTAGATTTCTAAATCTGGCCGGCTAATTGAACAGGATGTCAGTTTATACCAGTTTATACCAGAAGCCCCAACATATTGGCTGCCGTCCCCACAGGCCAAGTCAGAAGACAATAGCCTAGTTTTTCATATTGCTATAAAATAAACTTAAAGTGGTGACAACATACTAATGAATGGGATTCATTAAAGCCACCATGCTGTTAGTTAGCTCTAATTAGCATGCCCAGTGGCACTGCACTCAGCGACTCTTAAGAGGGAGGTGGAAAGTCAGCTTCCTCTTAAAGTCTCCTTGGCTAAACTTCAGGACAGCTCTACTGTACAATCTTATCACTGCTTTTAAATTAGCTCAATCACCATAAACTGCAAAAACAGATACATCAGATAATTTACAGCCTTTCAGGGTCTGGACAGACATCTCCTATCCAAAGACCTGACTATCAATTACCTTTGTCGGGCATCTGTGATGTCCCTGCTATGCTATCAGATATGATAGAACAAGAGAAGGAGAACGGGACAAAAAGAGCATGAAGATAAAAGGTCACTCTCTTTTCTGCCTGGTACACAAAGAAAAGTGAAATATGTATTCCAGTTTGCTGTGATGTTACAATAAAAGGACCGTCTGCAGCGTTTCTTGGCTTGCCTTGTCTTATGTTTTTTTTCCTGAAATGTACCACTGTGTTCAGTCCTGCTGTGTTAACCAGGCTGTTCTCCGTCATATGCCCTTGCATCTCTTTGAGCCTGCAGTATTGTTGTCCCAAACCTTGAGCATGGGGAGCTGTCCTTGCCAAAGTGCCTCCATTTTTCTTTTCATTATTTTTTAGAAAGTATTTATTCAGTTCATGCTTACACGGCAACGCCTTAGTTAGAAGTGACACATAAGAGGATTAAGAGATCTTTGAGAAATGCTTTTATGGAATGGATTATATCTGATTGGCACGGGTTTTTTAAATTGTTGACGCACCAGATTTTTCATTAATTTATGGATGTTTCAAAGTATCCACAGCATAAGATGTTTAGGGTTTTAGCTAAGCTTGGGTTGCTTGATGGTGCATTTCTGAACCCAGGCATATATGTTTATGGCTGGGTTTTATTGTGTCGTTGCAGGATATATAACATTTTCTGATGACGTGTTTTTGTTTCATGGCTAATTACTAGCACCTCTTATTTGTTCAGATGGATTGGTGTTGTGCTTTCTGACCCTCTTTCTACGATTTGAGCTACAGTTTGCAGCCAGTATAAAGATTGACAAAATTGATTTGTTTGCATTTATTTCTCCCATGTCATACACGTGTAATCACAGAAAATAACATCACATGTGGATAAGACTGATCCATCTGAGCAGCCCCCCAACGAGTTTAACATTAACGTCCTAAGACCCGAACTCTTCCACGGCATGCATTTTTAATTTCTCTTTGATATTTGGGCTGATTGGGGCCTGATAAATGTAACAACAACGAATTAGCAGATTTTTTTTTTTACCTAATTTTAGTTTCTAAAAAAAATGAGAGCCACGTACGAGGATATTCATTTAAAACTACGATAGAACAGTAGCAGTATAATGTCCTCATAAGTGGATATCAGGCCCTTGTAGAGCAGAATTGAGTATGTTGGTCTAAGTAACCCAAAATGTGATGTCTGCATATGTGGACGGCAGGTCCTAGGAGGTTAAGTGTCCTGCTGCACGGCATGATCATGTTCTGATCATAGTCATGGATCTATGCATCCGCCTCCCATCATGCACTGTGATTACTTTTACTGCTACAAAGCTTTTTCAAACTAAATTGGCGTTATCCCGAACCCAGCATTTGTGGTGTGTATTATCAATATATAGAAAGTACCAAATAGAGATTTAAAATATCATTTCACATTTGACCTCCTTCAAAGTCAGTAGACTTTAAAGGTCAAAGTGATAATAATGCTATATCGAGTGATTTAAAATGACAACATGTTAGTATTTAAATACAAAAGAAATTGGCTACACTTGTAAGTTTTTTGCTAAATGGTGACATGAATGCTACATATGTACCATGTACTCAAAATTATGTCAAGTAAATGTGTTTCAGCAGGTAAAATAACAAAAGCCTGCACTTTACACCTGCTTTTACTGCACTGAAATCTTCCTAAAGTACATTTAAAAGAAGATACAAACTACGACACTATTCCCTTAACAGTAACTCCTGCCCAAGAGAGTGAGCAGCTGCGATGAAGGTTTGCTGCTTCTTTTGTTTGTTTTTGTTCTCATAGCCCAGAGTTAAGCTTATCAGTGATGATGACTTAGATCTCAGTGACACACATGTCACTCACTGCTGACCATAGCATTTAATGTATATGTTGTGTAAAAAGTTCAAGGAAAGCATCTAGAGGACAAAATGTTCAGCTGACAGCTGAAATGCTGCTGAAGCTAAAACTGTTCTAAGGAGACTGCATGTTGTTGTTTGGAGGGATTTTTGACAAAGCAAAGGAAGACTGAGCAGACATCAGAAAACAAATGGTCTTATTAGTTTAATGCTACACTTGTTACACCATATCTCTTCTTTAAAGTTGCGCTGACACACTCTGTTGTCATTTGGACAATGAACTACTGCTCCTCCATACAGCAAAATCCAGGTTTATACTGATGATGTTGTGTTTTATATCCTCTTAAGATTTAACACTTCTTCAAATTCTATTTTGTTTTTTAGTGACCTCCAGAAACCTTTTTACAGGTTTTTTGGATTATTCTAAGCTCCTTTAACAAATAAATTGTTGTGTTTCCTCAGTGAGATACATTACAGTGCCATAAATATTTGCATGCTGGATTACACTGACTATCCTTCTCTTTGAAACACAAAACATTGGCTGTTAATACAAAAGTCGCTTCTTTAAAAAGGAAGCACACGTCTCGTCAGTAACAGTTTTGCTTATTAGAGCCTTTCCAGGTGTTTTTTTTTTCTTTGCATCTCTGTATTGTAGCATGGGTGTGTTTGAATCTGGGAACATTTAATTCAATTAAATCATTAGGATTAGATGCTGACCTCTCATTTTAATGAGGGCTAACAAGGCGTTTGAATGAGCAACACTAATTAGGGGCACATTATTCATCTCCTAGAATAAGGGTTTCATTGTAGTTAGACAAAAGAAACTAATAGCTGCGCTAATGGAACCAAGCATATAAGTTGCCTGTTTTTTTTTTTTCTTTCTCTTTGGAAAAGGTGAGGAATATGTATTCAGATGAAATAAGAGCTTTTATGGAAAATAACTTTCTTGTATGCCACACTTTAACACAGCATCATTAAATCTTTTCTGGATTGTTTGCACTGCTTCTTAGCAATTTGTTGTAGTGTTGTGAGCAGGATTTTCTGGCAGAATAATCAAAGTCTAAGAGAAGTACCGGGATAACAGCAGCATCTTAGTGATCTCTTGTTCAGATCATCCAACATCATGGCCAGCGTTTTTAGGCTTTCTTTTTCGGCCAAAAAAGAGCACAGATGCATATTTGGATGCAGATTTTTTTTCTAGTCAGCCTGGTGATATTATTTTAAATCTATCTGATGCAAATAATGATGCACAAAATCAGTTTTAGCCTCTTGCTTTTTGCATGTCTACAATGCCTCTCAGCTTTAAATCCTGATAACGTATGGCCGCGGAAGCCGTGTAAAATTATAATGGACCCCGGAGGTTCTTCTGTCTATTCATGTCTGTTTTGAGGTGTTTTGTGTCAGAAGTCTCCGTGTTTAATACTTTAAGCTGTTAGAAAAAAAGAGTGCCAGAGGATGAGTACACAGATCTAAGAGAGTGCAGAGTGCAGAGAACCTGGAGTTGCTGTCAGTCAGAGCAGAGTTTATCAGCACATCGAAGAGGGGATGGGTATGGGTAGGCTTTCATCTTAACCACATGTTGTCATTCTACATTAGAGCTGATAGAGTGTGCTTAGGTAGGTGGGCAAACAAGGTTAGGCAAGATGAAAGTGACTACAGATGAAGAAGAGACAGGATTTATGGAACTGCTCTCAATTGCTGTGTAGGCTCACTGAAGGACGGCCAAGGATGAGGCTTGTGTTAATGCAAACAACGCTGTTAACAGCCACAGTATGTGTGAACAAAACTGCATTTTGGATTGAATAGAAGCGAGTAACAAAGTGCTTTACAGAGTTGCACACTTAGCTCTGTGATTGATTGTTGACTAATTATATTGAGGG
>NW_005187416.1:1115198-1132483 GCF_000239375.1 Pundamilia nyererei
TTTTTTTTACCAGATTTACGCCTACTGCCTTAACGAAGGAAAAAGAAACAGAAAACGCCAAAGTCCTGTCGTTTTTATTACAGTATTGTTTTTGTAAAGTAAAATTAAAAATGAATGGCTTCTTTAATAATGTTTTTTTTTCTCATGCTTATGATGGACAAAAAGCTATAGAAAGTTAAAATAGTAAGTAGTCTTTCTCACTTGCTATTTGTCATAAGGAGCACACTTAAATTGCCATGTTTGAGTCTGTATTTAAAAACTGGAGGTATAAGTTGGAGATGGTGGTGCTAACAAAGCTGGAGGTGGCAGAATTTTATAGGCCCAGATTTTTGTTGGGAGTGACCCGAATGGAGAGCATTAGAATTGAGTATATCAGTGAAGCTGGATGAGTTTAAATACCTGGGGTCAACCATCTAAAGCGATGGACGATGCTCAAGAGAGGTGAGAAAGAGTGCAGGCAGGGTGGAGTGGGTGCAGATGAAAAGTAGCAAGAGTGAAAGGGAAGGTTTACAAGATGTTAGTGAGTCTTACTGTGATGTATGGTTTGGTGATGGCACAGGAGGTGAAGATGGAGAGCTGAAAGTCTAAAGATTGTCATTGGAGATTAGAAAGGAGTCCATCAGAAGCACAGCTCAGGTTGAGCAGTTTGGGAATAAAGTTAGAGAGGGGAAGCGGAGATGATTTGAACATGTGCAGAGGAAGGATAGTGGATACACTGGAGAAAGGATGTTGGAGGTGGAGCTGCCAGGAAGGAGGAAAACAAGAAGAGCACAGAGTGGATGTAGTGAAGAAGGAGATGCAGAAGGTCAATGTAACACAAGAGGATGCTAGAGATAAAGTGAGGTGGAGGCAGATGGTCTGCTGTCGTGGCTCTTCACAGGAAGAAGTTACAGCTCTAGTGGAGTTGACCTAAGGCAGTGGACAGTTTGATGTATTTTGGGCTTTATACCCAGATTCTTATGAGGCCAAAAAGAAATAAAATGCACATTTTACATTATGATCTAATGTTGTTGTTCCTTTAATGAAATAGCAGGATGTTTGTCTCACACCCTGCTCTATTGGATGCGGCAAATCCTTTTTTTAACATGTAACAATAATCACGAGCTAATAATATGTCTCATTATTAGCTATAAGCCTCATTTGAAGACTACTGGTCAAATCACACTTAAAGGAGTACGGGATCACATACCTTTATATTACTAAATCCTGAATAATGACAAACAGCAGCATGAATGCAACTTCCCTTTTAAATTGCATGAACAATACTAACTTCATAAAGTCATATAAAGCAGACTTCTACATTTTTGAATATACTATAATAATAATAATAATATAAAGTTGTGTGTGTGTGTGTGTGTGTGTTTTTCTCTTTCAGCACTGAAAGACTCTCGCTTTCAGCTCGTGAACTTCTCAGACAACGAGCTGCGGGTGTCGCTGTCTAATGTCTCGCTGTCAGACGAGGGTCGATATGTTTGCCAGCTGTACACAGACCCCCCGCAGGAGGCCTACGCTGAAATCACAGTGCTAAGTAACAAAGCGCACAAACATATACATACATGTGCAGACAAACGCTCAGTGTTATTGTTAGAACGGAGTGAGTTAAACAGCAATTAGTCTACACAAGGTCTTAACACATTAATGTATTTGTATAGATGTGTGAGACGTGAGATTGTTTTTGGCTTTTTATGGTGAGCTTAGTGAGAAAGGTGTTCAAATAATAAACAAAATATAACTTTTTCAATAATATTTTCACAGTTTTCCTTAAATTTAGAGACTAGCCCAACTTTATAAGTAGGCATACCTTTACTAGGATATTTTGGAAACAAATCTTGGGACTTTTAACTATAACTGAACAATATTGCGCTATAAATGCTGTTGTGATAATAGCTGATAAATATGAACATAATAATATGACATCAACATGCATTTTTTAAACTTTGTGTTTATTGTTTTATGTTTTCAGTGTTTCAAGTTTGTGATTGTCAGATTTTTAAAATATTTGTCATCTGTAACTGTAAAAACACTTAGTGGCCACTTCATTAGATACACCTTGCTAGTACTGTGTTGGACCCATTTTGCCTTCAGAGCCGTCTTAATTATTCAGTGGTGGAAACACTCCTCAGCAACTTTGTTCCATATTGTCATGATAGCATCGCACAGTTGCTGTCGTTTCCATGATGTAAATCTCCTGCTCCACCTCACCTCAGCCGTGCTCTGTTGGACTGAGATCTACTGACTGTGGAGGAAACATGAGTTGATTTGAATTTAGTGACACGGCGTGTTATTCTGGTAGAAGCAGCCATCAGCAGCCATCAGAAAATGGGCACACTATGGTCATAAAGGCGTGGACATGGAACAGCAACAGTACTTAGGTAGGCTGTGGTGTTTAAATGATGGTCAGTTGGCCCTAAAGGACCCCTAGTGTGCCATCCAGTGTGTCCGCTGCTGTAGCCCATCTGCTACAGGTGGTTGCTACGAGTAAGTGGTTGTTTGAGTTACTTTTGCTTTCCTGTCAGCTTGAAGCAATCTGGCCGTTGTCCTCTGACCTATGACAACAAAATGGCCCAGAGAACTGCCACTCGCTGGATATTTGATCTTTTACGAACCATTCTCTGGTTCCCTTGGAGGTCGTTGTGCAGAGAAATTCCAGTAAATCTGGTAGATTTTAAAACACCAGCAACCATGCCATGCTGATGTTTGCTTTGGACCTCAGCAGGTTATTCCAATCATGTCTACATGCCTAAATGCTGTCGTGTGATTGGCTGGCTATTAGTTGAACAGTTGTATCTAATAAAGTGGCTGGTGAGTATATATTGAATAAATAACTGCAAAATATGAGTTATTTAAACGACATCCAACATGTTCACAGTATTGCAAATGATAATTCCTGAATTATATTTTTGCACTTTTCTAATTCTAATTTTAAAAGAAAAGCCTTCTAATATCAGTCCTGTTTTCTTCTTAGCTTGTGGTTTTTAGGGTGTACTGCATTGCCTCAGTGTTTACACAGTTCTGTTTGTGTGTCCTGTCATAGTTCCTCCAGGTAACCCCATCATTGAGGCCCGGGATGAGGTCCTGAGCGAGGGCAACGAGACAGAGATGACCTGCACTGCCATGAGCAGTAAGCCTGCTGCCATCATCAGATGGATGAAAGGAGATAAAGAGCTTCCAGGTACTCTAGGCACTGTACACTGACTTTGAGAAAATCCCATCCAACAGTCAAGACCTTTCCTCTCTTACAGTTTTTTTCAGTCGCTTTGGGGCTTTTCTCACATCACTATTAACATTTCCACAGTAGTTTGTGTATTTCTCAAAACAATTAGTGCAAACTGCAAAACCTAGTGGATAACCTGCAAAAGCAGGTCACTTGCTCAAAATTGATAATCCAGTATTCATGTCAATGAAACTGTCAGTGTCATCAAAATGAGAAGTCTTGACACCATCTTGATGAACAAGATAATCAAATGGCTTTGTAGTGTTTTCATTATGACAGTGTACAGTATTCTCTCAGTGTCTTCCAATGCAAAAAAAGGTCAGAACTCAGTGACTCTACCTGAAAATGCTCAAGACAGCACTATACACTTTTTGCACAGCCATGTGCAGTAAAATCTACAGTAGAGTTAGACATTCCTGTAGTTATGGAAGTAAGTGAGTACAAGACACTGAATACGTATGTTTCACATTTTTACTGTGTAGGATGTTTGTAATTCTACAACATTGTGCAAAAGAAAAATACTCTACAGTCACATATTTAGAATAAACATGAGAAACACCCTTTTGGTAGAGCAGTGCACAATGTGAACAATATAACAGTACATATTGTAACTGAACATACGTAAATCATTCTGGCACATCCAGACGTTCCTGTCTGTCTGGCCACATATTCTCATCTACATCACAACGGATATCATCCCTTGCAATGCAGCGAGGAAAGTATCTCCTGGAGTGGCGAATCCACCCTCTGCATGACTCTGCTGTGATGTCGTCACATGCTGCATCCATGGCTGCTAGCAGGGCCATTTGTGCATGTGAATAAACCTTCCACCTCCAGGCAGACAAAAACTCCTCTATCGGATTAAGGAATGGGGAGTAGGGAGGGAGATATTCAACAGGCATTCTGTCATGTGCTGCAAACCACTGTCTGACCAGATGTGAGTAGTGAAAAGGGACATTATCCCAAACAACAACATACTTGTTGAGTTGACCTCCACCCCTGTCATTCTCAGGGACTATGGCATGAGAGAAATTGTTCAATTTCGGGGACAGGAAAAAATAATGACAAAAAGGTATAACATTTGCTTGACGGCATTTGAAAACTAGTTCAACAATTTTGTATGTAATGACTCAAAACAATGAAATAAAGACTACTAGTTTTATTGGGAACGACTATTTAGCATCCAAAAGTATAGTTCATTTTGACTGACATGACATAAGCAAATGATAATGTTGTCGATGGCAGAGAATTGTATGAAAGCAACTGATACATGTCCAAGAGCATTTGCAATTTGTTCAGAGGAAGGAGAAATTGCTACTATGATGTGCACAAATGACTAAAGGTTGTGGAGATTGCACTAATGCTTTTGAGAATTTTCATTTTGATCTGAGAAAAGCACCAAAGCGACTGAGAAAAACTGTAACACAAATAAATATATGTACAACTATCCATTAACTCATGTGTGTAAAAAATAAATGAATAAAAAAAACACAGTTTCTTTCCATCCATCCATCCATCTTCATCCGCTTTATCCAGGGCCGGGTCGCGGGGGCAGCAGCCTAAGCAAAGAGGCCCAGACCTCCCTCTCCCCAGCCACCTCCCCCTATCCGGGGGAATACCAAGGCGTTCCCAGGCCAGCCGAGAGATATAATCTCTCCAGCGTGTCCTGGGCCTCCTCCCGGTGGGACATGCCTGGAACACCTCACCCAGGAGGCGCCCAGGGGGCATCCTTGTCAGATGCCCGAACCACCTCAGCTGGCTCCTTTCGATGTGGAGCAGCAGCTGCTCTACTCTGAGCCCCTCCCGGATGGCCGAACTTCTCACCCTATCTCTAAGCGAGAGGCCAGCCACCCTTCGGAGAAAGCTCATTTCTGCCGCTTGTATCCGCGATCTCGTTCTTTCGGTCACTACCCACAGCTCGTGGCCATAGGTGAGGGTAGGGACATAGATCGACCGGTAAATTGAGAGCTTCGCTTTTACACTCAGCTCCCTCTTCACCACGACGGACCGGTGCAACGTCCGCATTACTGCAGCTGCAGCCCCAATCCGTCTGTCGATCTCTGGCTCCCTTCTCCCATCACTCGAGAACAAGACCCCGAGATACTTGAACTCCTCCACTTGGGGCAGGAACTCATCCCCGACCCGGAGTGGGCACTCCACCCTTTTCCGGCTGAGAACCATGGCCTCAGATTTGGAGGTGCTGATCCTCATTCCCACATTTTCTTTCAAACATCAAAATTTCAAAGATCATATTCATAATCCTGCCTATGTACCAACCAATTTTTAGAATTCAAACTAAACCCACAATTCTATTCACCTGTTAAAATCCAAATGAAGTTAAATAGCTTAAAATTTCCTTTTTGTCCTCTACAGAGCCGGCCTTTTTGTCATTATCCTTTAGAGAAAATAAGTGGCCACATATTTGGAAACCCCATCGTTTTGTATTTAGTGAGCAGCATACTGCAAGATTCTGTGAATACACAAACGAATAATTTGGATACATTGTTACATATCAGTATTTTTTCCCCTCTTTATATTTTAAAGAATTCACACATTTTATTTGGAATCATATTAAGCTAAGGTTTGGCTGAAACGTTTGCACAAGGTCAAAGCTAAAATCAGACCACAACAAACATGTTCTTGACTTGCAATACTCTGATCACATTTTTCTTTGACTGGAGTTCTTCATGGCAAAAAACAAGCTTTAAAAGCAGAAGCAAGATCAGTGAGTGATGGGTGAATATATTAATACTGCTACTGAAGCCAGGAGGACTGCACTGTTTGGCATTTAAGAAATGACTTGACAAATAGATTCTAAAAATTATTTTATTTTTATATAATTCCATTTATAGGCACACTTTCTTCCTTTGAGCGCATATTAATGGTGTTACTTTTTAAATGGAGCTCTGCTGCGACTTTGAATAGATTCCATTAGAGCAATTTGCATTTGCAGTAATGGCTGAGGCCTGTTGGCATCCTGACAACCTGCATGCCTTCATCAAAGGTAGCTGCGCTTTAGAACTCGGTGCAGAGCTCAGGGGTTGAACAGGCCTCCTGCCAAGCAGCTCCACCTCAGAGCCCAGACAGTAAGCTTTGTAAAGACTTTGAAACAAAGGTCCGAATCAGAAGCTGTTCTAAAAGCCCGGAGCAGGTTCACCTCCGCACCGAGGCGCATAAAACCTTCAGTGGCCAGCTCAAATCGAAGAATGTTCCATTGTAACAAGATCAGGGATTGGCTTGCAGCTGGCTTTTAACATCATAAAAAGACTCATTATGTTCAGTATGGCAAGAACGGCAAATTCTTTAGGCATTGAATAGCCAGAGCCGATGGTCTTTTAGTCATTGATATCACAAAAGTTGCCATAAAAATGAACCTAAATTGTAATTTAAACTGTTTTTTCTGAACAGATGCACATACATTAAAAATGTATTTCATGTGATATTATTGTTGAGAAATACAGTTAACACCACCATGAATAGATTACAGTTTTCCTAAACTTACACATATTACTTAATGATATTTAAGAAATGCATTTATCCAGAAAGAACTGTTACTTAAGTGCATTAAAGTGCATTAAAGGACAAAGACTAATGGTTTTTTCCAGCATACTTACTTTTGTAAATGGAGAAAGTGAAACTAGTGACCACTGTGGCTGTTAGTCACAGTGAAATACTGATTCAGGGTTTCCAGTAACTCATTTAAATAGGAACTTGCCAGGCTCTGCATACAAAATCCATTCCCATTCAGCATTTTCTTTTTATTTAACACACTGTGCTGTGTCATTGTTTGCTTTCACCGAGTATTCCCAGCCTCTTTAACTGAGCTCTCAAACAATGCCCATTTGTTTGTTTTGTGGAATGACAGAAAAATTATTTGTGTAATGCTAAACGCCCTTCAACCCCGCAGACATGTTGTTTTCTCACACTTGTTGGGAATGGATTGACATTTACAGAATAGGGTCAGCACTCTGTGAAGCTCTACAACTGCTAGATACAATTTTTCGCAGTAGCACAAAATACAGGTGTACTTAATAGCTCACTTGTCACAACACTACGTTTGGAGCATGCTGTTTGCTTTTATCAATTTTTGCCATAGGTGAAAAGGTGCTACTAGCTGAAGCAGCCTCAACGGTTGCAAGTTCTCCCAGATAAACCATCCTTTATTATTGTACGTACAGGTGTGGTCAAAGTTTATATACACTCGTTATGAGCATGGGTGCCGTAGTAATTTTGGACTTTTTTTTAACCCTTTTTTTTTCCAGGATGGGATGATTGTGCAACATAAATCTTTAATGACTTTAAAAGCAAGAATTGGGTATACAAGTTGACTTTATTTTGGACTTTTTGTAATGCATACAAGATTACAAGTATAGATAGATAGATAGATAGATAGATAGATAGATAGATAGCCAGCCAGCCAGCCTCAGGTGCAGGCCGTGTGAAGATACCCCTGATGCCATAACCAAGTGGCCAGCGTAGTATACAGAAACATCTGTGCCGAATATGCCCTGGAAGTCCTGAGGTCAAAATGGGAGACCGAGCTAAGATCCTGTGGGACTTCCAGATACAGACGGACAAACTGGTGGTGGCTAACCAACCGGACATAGTGGTGGTAGACAAACAGAAGAAGACGGCCGTAGTGATAGATGTAGCTGTTCCGAATGACAGCAACATCAGGAAGAAGGAACACGAGAAGCTCGAGAAATATCAAGGACTCAGAGAAGAGCTTGAGAAAATGTGGAGGGTGAAGATAACGGTGGTCCCAGTGGTAATCGGAGTGCTAGATGTGGTAACTCCCAAACTAGGCGAGTGGCTCCAGCAGATCCTGGGAACAACATCGGAGATCTCTGTCCAGAAGAGCGCAGTCCTAGGAACAGCTAATATACTACGCAGGACCCTCAAGCTCCCAGGCCTCTGGTAGAGGACCTGAGCTTGAAGGGCAGACTGCACGCAGGGGCGAGAGGGGAATATATAGACTCAAATATATAGATACATCCCCATTAATATCTGGTTAAATTCCCCTTAGTTGCACCTCAACCAGATGCTTCTGGCCAAGTGATTTACCACTCTTCTTGACCAATCTGTCATATAAATGTAGTCCAAAAATTTTCTTTTGGGTTGATGTCGGGGCTTTGGGAAGGCTATTCCAACAGTTTGTCTGCTTTATCCATTCAAAAAGTTTTGATGCATGTCTGAGGTCATTGTCTTGTTGGAACGCCCAGTTGTGTCCAAGTTTCAACTGTCTACCGTTTAATCTGAAGAATTTGGAGATAGTCCTCCTTAATTATTCTGTCCACTTTGTCCACTTTGTGCATTGTGCTAATACCACTGACAGAAAAACAGTCCCAGAGCATAATGATACCACCACCACCGTGCTTAACAGCTGGTACAATGTTCTTAGGTTAGAAAGGTTCATGTGTTCTCCTTATCATTGTGGTCAAATAGCTCAATCTTTGTCCCACTGACCATAAAATATTTCTCCAGAAGGCATTTAGTTCATCTATGTTAGCAGCTGCCAATTTCAGTAAGGTCTGAAGTTGCTGATTCTGGAACCCGGGTTTCTTTCTCGGTTGGCAGCTTTTCAGTCCATGACAGTGTGAAACCTGCTTCACTGTGGACAGTGATGCCGGTGTTCCACAAGTTTATGGTAGTTTATGTTTATCGTAGGCTTGAGTCTTGGTGGGTTTTTGGGTTGTTCTTGAACAATTTCCTCTAAAGTGTGACAGTTTTGGTCTCCTTCCACACCTTAGCAAAATGGTGACACATCCGAATAACTTGTAGCTACATGAAATGAACTGATGTTCCCGGAAACTGCACTTGCTTAGAAATGACTCCAAGAGAGATTTCTTGGTCTCTTCCTCTACAATTCTCCTTTTTAGTTCTCATTGTTCTGAGTGTTGGTCATCCCATCAGTGCTGTCAGACAACAGACTACAACAGGTAGTTTCTGTTTATGCTGACAAACAGAAACTACCTGTTGTAGTCAATCATGGTCATAAATGAGAAGTTACTCAGTCGTGGCCTTGTCTAGTTAAAAGACACTGTAGAACCTTCAGCATCACTTCTTAAAAGATTCAACTGAGTGTATGTATATATTTGAACCTTCATCTATACTTTTCAAACTTGTTGTATGCTCTGCAATTATTCCACCCTGGAAGTTCAAAGAAATCTTTAAATGCCCAAAATTAAATTAAGATCTTTCTTTTTGTTTGTTTGTTTTGTTGATGCCACAAAGAATCATTCTGTAAATGAAACATGGGGTTGTTCTGCTGAAGCTGGAACTATTTAAGACAAAGCAGTGCAAGAAAATGAAAGATGAGAAGAAAAAGAATGGCCCAGGGTGCTGGAGATATGGCACTAGAGTAGAATTACTTAAACTGCCTTTGGCTGTCCTTGCCTAGAAGACTTATTTCTAATTAAATGTCTCCGGAATTTAACATAATTACCTTAAAGGATAATCACACTCTCTTAAATATCATTTAAAGGTTGCAATTGTCATGCTTGCCAATTTAAATCCTACCATCTTTCCAAATATGCACAGACCTATTATCTCATCATTATCCTTTTCTTTATTCCTGCTCTTATCCTGCTTGTTTAGTGTTTTATTAACATATGCCCTGACACTAATATCTCCAGTTTTTTAAGCTTGCACAACAATGGAAATCGTAAGAAAAAGGGAATCCTAGCCGTGCAGGTCATTCCTCCCTGTTCATTTAAAACTAAGGAGAAGAAAGCAGATAGAAAAACAGTCAGCAGGGCACTTCATTGACTGACAGGGACCAGAGCAGCCATTAGCCTCAAGTGTTAAGAGACTACCACAGGGTGATTTCAATTACCCTGCTCTGCCCCAGTAGGAAGACTGGACAAATGGATAAAAGGATATTTTGGGAAAAGTAAGTGATGGAATTGGAGAGACATATATTTTATATAACATTGCATTGCTTCATTTCTTTTCCACAAGGATACTGTCAGACAGTAAACGTTCAAAAATGAAGTATGTCCGTGCAGGGAAAGAGGACTACTTGAGTTTTACGGTTGAATCCGCAAAAAGTTAAAATACCTCTTCAGCTTTTATTTGACCTTCCACTGCCTTTCACTGGCATTCATCTCTGCTGCCACAGCTCCAACATTTATGTCTCTGTATGTTTTCAGTGTTTAACACAGGTGATATTCCTATACAGAGAACTCTTTACGTGTTAAGGGCTTTTATAGCTGAGAGAGAAGATTAATAAAAAATCCTTTATATTTATTAACTGCTGTCTTTAAATGACATTTAGATCGATAGTGAGCACGACTTTCAGTGGTATCTAGCGGCATTGTGGTTTCTTCTATATAACAGCCATAGCAAAGGGCACTGAGTTGTGAAACTGCTCTTGCTGGCCCAGTCACCTCAGCATTTAAAAATAGATCACCAGAGGCAAATTACTTCCATATAAATTTTTATTCATCAAGGCAGCATGGACAAACGTAAAATATACAGATTTGTGCCGCTAAGCTAACAAAGCATAACCTTGACAGTGCTGGTCTTTAGGGGCACGACTTCAAAACAGAGGGAGCATGCTGCATCTGCTCTGATATAACCAGGCTCTGCTAGATTTTGCAGCAGTTAAACTTCAAACCCTACATTTCTAAGCTCATCCAGTCTTGTTTGCTTCATGCAAGGAACATTGCAAAAAAATCTAATCTACACTATCAGGCAGCAACTTGGACATTTTAATAATAATAATTTATTTGAAAGCGCCTTTCAGAACACTCAAGGACACTGTACACAGTAGAATAATAAAAGCAACATAAAAACAAGCAGTTTACACAATCATAAAAGCATTTTAGTTCACACTTTAATCTTCCCTTGTCTTCTCTTACACTCCTGTCTTCACTTGGTTCAAAAAGCAGCTCATATACTAAATAATAGCCAGTGTTCACTCCTCAACCCTTTTCTTCCCTTCCCGTGGCTCCCAGCGAAATTCAGAATTAATTTAAAAACTTTATTAATTACTAACAAAGACCTAAATAGAGGCTCCTTGGTACACATTTTCCTTACAAGTGAAAGACCTCTGGCTCAGTCCTGGAAGAAGACATCAATTCCTTTGGGATTGTATCAGGAAGGACATCCGGCTAAAAATCTGTCAAATCAAACATGCAGAACTACCCCCTGTGAATAAGGGAGCAGCTGAAAGTAGCACACACTGACAATGCCCATGCTCCTGCTTATTTAGTGACCTGGGAAGTCTTTATTCAAGCAGTTGGTCTGATTGGGGTCACTTTTGACGATTGCATGGTCTCATTTTAAATCCAGAACAGGCTTTTGAGGTTATAGAACCTTCGGCTACAGAACACACAAAAAATACATATGTGAGGCCAAATATATGACATTTCTGTGTATGAATGTTGTATAAGTCTTCGTCCCAGTTGTGAAGTACTTTAAAAAGTGCTATACAAATGCATTTATATTTATTATTAATAGTAGCAGGAGGAGGAGTAGTAGAAGGAGTAGTCCTTAACAGGGACAAGCAGGAGTCTTCATGGTCTATGACATGTGCCCACAACATCGTAGTCAGAGCAGGTGGAAGAGAGCTGAGAAAGGTGGAGGTATGCTAAAGAGATAAGAGGAAATGTGAATGAGATGGACTCTGGTGTAACAGTGAAGAGTTAGTGAAGGTGGCTGAGTTTAAATACCTGGGGGTCAACTATCCAAAGCAACAGACAATGCACAAGAGAGGTGAAGAAGAGAGTGCGGGGAGGGAAGATAGCAGCAAGATTGAAAGGTAAGGTTTACAAGATGGTAGTGAGACCTGCTATGATGTCTAGCTTAGAGACAGTGTAACTAAAAAAAGACAAGAGGCAGAGCTGAAGATGTTAAAATTTTAATCTGTAGTGACAAAGAGGGACAAGATTAGAAATGGGTAGTCAGAGGGAAAACGCAGGTTGAGTAGTTTGGAGATAAAGTTGGAGAGGCAATACTGGGATGGTTTGGACATGTAAAGAGAGATAGTGGATATACTGGACAATGGATGGCACTGCCAGGCAGGAGGAACAGTGGAAGACCACAGATAAGATTCGTGGATTGAGTGAAGGAGGGGATGGTGTGACAGGAGAGGAAGCTAGCGACAGGGAGAAATGGAGGCAGATGATCCGCTATGGTAACACCTAAGGGAGTAGCCAAAAGAAGAAGAAAGAGCTAATTATTCAGAAAGTTATTGGTCATGCGCACCTCTTGGATAAACTCTGCTAAGTGGCTGGAATTTATAGCATGCTAGTAGACAATTACATTAGACAGTTGCTTGTGTAGTTTGATGGACAGAAACTGAACATGAGAAGATGTGGACCTGCTGGAATTATTGCATTTGACCATGGAAAATGAAAAGTATGCTGCTATTAGCTGGCTTGCTGGGATTCAGTGGCCACATATCTTTCTCGCATTGTCTGAATACTGCTCTCTGCCTAGCTAAAAGCTACACCTTTTGGGTTCTCTTAGCATATTTCATGTGGTAATACTTATCAGAGTGAGCTCAGTTGTATACTCTTAATTAGCAAGTGTAGGCCTAAGTAGACTGAGGACCTATAGTTGTTAGCACTGTTGGACTAGCTAACCCTGCAAGCCGATACTATGATGCTAACTTTCAAGCACATACTTGGTTTTCACATATGCCAATGTCATTGCGATGGTTTGTGGTTACCAGGCCTACAACTTGGTCTTGAAGTCTGCCTTAAAATACAGACAGAGCTACAGGCAAAGATGAGGAAGTTAGCTGCATATCATTCCTATAGCACACAGTGAATGATACACACAGGAAAAGGTAGAGTGGCTTGGATGTGCCAATCCAGGAGCAGAATGTCAGGAAATGACTTTTCTGGAGTGTTGGAAATGACAGATGGTGTAAAAAGGAGGATGGGGAGGAAATAAGATGGCGGATCATTAATCATCTCAGAAACCATTTATTCTAAATATATCTTCTACTTCCACACCTTTGTACCTGCCTTTGTGAACAGCTTTTGTGGATTATTATTTTTATTGTGATATAAATTGTCAAATGTAAAGCACAAGGTTCAGACACCCAGGACTTGAATGAAGACATCTTTTCACTAGTCTTTCATGCATCTCAAAAGACATTTTGATTTGAGCAGACCCCTTCAGGTTCCCATTTCAGGTGCTTGCATACATCTAAAGCCTCTAGTGGTATTTATTCATGACAACCTGTTCCTTTACACCATCCACATCACACAGGTTTGCTTTCCCAGCTTCCAAAAAGACAGTTGTCACCACAGTGACAGGAACACCCCAGTGGCTGAGCTACAGAAGAGTGAGTGGAATGTGCACCGAGTACATATTTTACAGCTAAAATGTGAATTGATGGATGCAGCCGTTCATATTTGCACAGAGTTTCTCCTTTTCTGGCGTTTCTTTTTTGCAGGCTCTTTCTCTGATGTTTGTTTTATTGATGGGACACAAACACGCTTGTGCAAATGACTGCGAGGAAGTAGGACAAAGGGATAAAAAGGATCAATCTTTCTTTGTCACTCTACTGTACAGCATTCTCTGCATCTATGTCCCTCATTTTCCCCAATGAAGCTGTCCTCGTCGTTGCATTTGAGAACATTTTGTCTGTGTGCTATTAAAGAGCAGCCAGTAATAAGACGAGGGACGCTTTGCGAGCTTCAGATCTGGCAGTGCCGTACAAAAGGTGGCCACACAATAAATCTGGCTTGATAAAGCCTAATGAGTGATTCACAGTCGCACAGTAGCCCCTGACAGCAGGCAATTTTTAGCTGATTCACCTTATCGGACCATTTTCAAGGACACGCTTCTCACTCCCACTGTAAATATTTTGCAAGGTCAGGGGAAGAAAGACATTCCCCTTGCAGGCGAACAATGGCTGTCTTTGTCAGTCCTTAATATTTCAAACCTTGGTTGTTTTTTTTCTCTGGTAGCCTTGAGTGCAAAGCTGCCATCATTGATATTTTGTAAAGTAAAACTGTTCAGCAAAATACTCTTTCTTTCTTTTTTATAGCGTACTCCCAGAGGAATCAAGGATGCATAAAATAAACCTCTGACAGAAGTAAGGAAGAAATCCAAAATAAGTTTTGATAATATTTACCCAAATAAAAGCATATAGAAATTATTGACATTTTCTCTGCAATGGTAGCCTAAGCCTTGGGAGCTCTGTTTTCCTTATATGATCTTTGTGGGCAAAGCATACATTGAAAATCAATTGATCCCTCAAGCAGGAAATCAACCAGCCTACAGAATACGAGGAGTCCATAAATGATTAGGACAGCAAGCTGTGCAGTTTTTATTTTAAACCAAACTCCAACTTTTTACACCAAAAGAGCGAGTCGGTGTTTGGCGCTGTTTGCTCAAACCAACTAAAGTCCTGGTATGGCTGCTGTGGTTGGATTTCCAGGCGAGCTTCCTAGAGGTGCTTCTCCCACAGTACAACTACTGCCCCAGCAGTTTCTGTTCCACACCCCAGTGCCACTGGATAGATGGTTCCTGCCAGAACCCTCTGAGTGAATTGATTTGACCTCTTTTATTTGTTTTGTCTTTGTTCTTTCTTACCATAGGCAAGCCCAAAGTTGAACTGACCTACGACAAGATGTACACAGTAACCAGCCGACTGACGTTCACCGTTAGCAAGGAGGATGACGGCGTACCTGTGATCTGCATCGTCGACCACCCTGCAGTCAAGGACTTCCAGGCACAGAAATACCTGGAGGTGCAGTGTAAGTGCTTCAGCTTGGTAATAAATTAGAAATCAGCATTTGATGGATATTTAAACAGCGTTATACTTTCCCTTTTTTCCTTTTTTCTGAGTATCATCTGCCTAACTCATCATCTTAATTCAGAAAAATGGACCGGATTAGAGAAGAGTGTTCCATTCCTACTAATTAAATGGAATAGATTTGCTTTTTTCTTACCCGCAACTAAAAGTTTAATGCATGAGGTGTGGCAGTGACATTGAAAGAAAATTATGCATGTTATAATGAATAAAAGGGGAAATTGGACTGTAACACAGTAGACAGTTCTATCTTCACTAATTAAATGACATAAACTTTCCACAACCTATCCCCCCACCACCCTCTGAAAGTTTGGTGAAAGGCTTTGCCATTGGAAAAAAAAAAAAGATTCATCTTGTGTGAGTAGGAAAAAATGAATGTAGAGGTGGTTTACAGATGTAACAAAGGAGAAGGTGTACAGGGTTCATGCAAAGCTGGGGTTGCAACAGAGAGGGTGAGATGGAGGGTGACGATCGACCCCTGAAGGGAGAGCTGAAAGATGACGTGTTCAGTTTCCTCCGGAAAAACATGTCGGTGTTAAATTTGAATTTCACTTTGCTCTTCTCACCTCTTTGTCAGAAGCATGGAAAAAAAATCTGCAGATCTAGTTGAATGCAAAACAGATGCATACTTAAAAAGCTATTATCTTGGTGGCACAATGGCCAGCACGAGCAGATCTTTTCAACTGGTGTTTTCCTGACTTCAGACATGCTTCGGCTGCCTGTGGAGTATTTTGGTGCAAACAGCAGAGTGCACAGTGTGCAGGTGGTAGTGTTTTGTGGAAAAATATTTCACATGTGCATCAGAAATAAATATTTTAGAGTTGTGTTTTTTCCCCTAACCTAATGTCAAGGAAGTGCAAACAAAGTGCACGGCAACTATTTACTACAAATATTTGCTACAAATGCACGGCAACAGTGCAAAAGAATAGAAAATAAAATATAGATCTAAATATAAATAAATCGCCATAATTCACCCTTAGCCAGGCAACGCTCTTAAATTTAGCATCAGAAATTAAATGCCTGTCAGGAAGTCTGCATTCATTTATAAAATGATCTGTCAGGATCCAGTTCTGTTCTTGATATGTGCTTTGTGCTGCACGTAAAGCTTTTGCATCAGTTTACACCTGTAATTAAATACTAACAACCAATCTGCAATTTGCAGTTTATCTTTGATTTGACAAGTATGACACCTGGCCACTCTCTCTTAAATCCTTATTGTTGTTCCAAAAAGCATCTTTTAGCACTTCCTTGTGGTGAACGTCTGTGCTTTCATTTAGAAAGGTTAGCTAAAACCGTGTTAGCTCACTATTAGATTTTAAATTACAGGGTAATCTGTGACAGCTAGGATCACTTTCTTGTCCACCTTTGACGGCGTTAATATTTTAAGTCTGGGGTTCGTTTTGATGTTGTGAGAGAAATGGCACTGGAAAAAACTCCATGGTACTCCAAAAATGTAACTATTTTCAATGTTTTTTAATACTTTAATGCTGAGGGTATTTTTAAATAAAAAGTCAATGCTGAACCTTAAGAGCTGTTAGGAAGCAGCTGAAAGCTCCCTGTGGACAATTAACCTTACATTTTGCTAATATGAAGTTAATGTTTATTATAACAATTAGAAGATTTATTTCTGAGTTAGTTTTAGTCTCGGTGGTGGGGTGCTGTTGCAGAAGCTCTGTCATGTTTATTTCCCAGTGCACAGCCCTGATCACATGCCCTCAGGGTCCTGGTGGGAATAGATGGATGTCAATGTACAGCCATGCTTCTCCATGCAGGACCTTGAAAATTCATGGACAAGCTAAGATCCAATCCTTAATTTCCATTTGTTTTCATATTTATTGACAAATATATATAGATAATATGCACTCACTAAGTGATCTTAGTATTTATTGCTGAACAGAGAAGGACTTGATGCCTTGTGCTCATACCATGACACTCTGCACCTCTATGCTTAGATTAACTAAACTAACCAGTGGCTTATAGATTTCTACAACATCTCTCAAAAACATAGAATGTTACTTATTTTCCTCAAGTGAATGAGACTCTAAATTTGCTGCTTCTATTTGTATGTGAGGTACAAACATTCTCAGAATTCATTAAACTCTCAAATAATGCCCCTGTTTTCATGTAGGAATGGTTAACACAATGTTTATCTATCTAATCATCTGACCTTGTTTATTCAACTAAATGTTCCTTAAAAAAACAACACGTGGCCCATAATGGAGGCCAGGAGGACACTTTTGCAGCAATAGCCACTTTTAATTGCAGTATTATTTATTTTTATATATATATATATAT
>NW_005187416.1:1132503-1145407 GCF_000239375.1 Pundamilia nyererei
ATATATATATATGCACAGACGAGTCTTCTCAATAACTAATAATAGCAATAACACAACACTGCTATGAAACAGCATGTAACAAGTAATTAAAATCCTAGACTGAATGTTTAGATCTTTTTGTTAATAGAGAATGGTTAAAGTTCTGTATTTATTGTTTCTGTAACCTTATGTCTTTGGCCTCTGGCATGTCCTAGCATTTTATTTAAAAAAATAAAATCTCTTCTGTCACTATCTGACCTTTCTCTATGAGCATGAGAGGAGGAGATCAGCTCATCTACAGAGGCAGAATGGCATTTTGCTGGCCTCTGATAACAGGGAGCTCACACTGACCACCCGGCTCAGTGCCTCACTCTGCTCCGTGCAGGGGCTGAGGCTGCCATGCTCTTTGCATACTGTAGTGGGTAACAAACAGACATAAACAGTCCTCCTCTCTACCTTCTCTTTGAACTCTGTTACACAGTTTAATATTACATAGCAACTGCTATTAGTGTATCCTTCCTATGTCCAGAGGAATTTTGTTTCTCTGTGGACTGTCTAAAGACTAACGGTCAACTGGTATGAATTAAGTAGATGTTTACTAATTGAGCACTCGGGGATGTGATAAAGTGCAAAATGCACAGTTTGGAGTCACGATTCTGTGTTTTGTTTTGCTTTTTATTTATTTGTTTTAGCAAAAGGACCAGCATAATATAAAATTAGTGGAAGTATTATTGTTTTTCAACCAACACCTTTCACAACTTTTACTTTGAAAGCTTTCTGTTTCTATAGCATTAAAAGGTTCTTAGTAGTCGTGGTTTTCATTGATCATACTGCCCCTACTGGTCACTAATGTTACAGTCACACTAGAGAAAACAGTGAAGGAGCAGCCGACAACAAAACGTGCAATCGACACGCCGTTCCACCATGTCGATTTCACTATTTGCCTCTTAAAATCAGTAAAAAGACACGCATGCAGAATTTACAGTAAGTTGCAGTAAAAGCAGAGGGAGAATTTTTATTTCAAGCCAACATGAAAATTACTACGGGAAAGCGTTTAAACAGACATTATTAACACATTTTCACGTAGACACATATTAGCTGCCTAGATTCATCATTTCTGGCAGTTAAGCACCCTGGAATGGCTTTAAATATATCATCTCCCCCTGCTGGTAGTCCAATATCTGCATGTAGTAATGCAACTTCTGCAAGCGAGTCCATTTTATGTTTTGTCTGTTACAGGTTTTATGGATGAGACAACGGGTCAACCAAGATTATTAATCATTATTAATCATTTCAATGAGACTTTAATAAACTGATCGTTCCCAGTTAGTTATTGGATTCAAAGCAACAGAGTCAGTCTGCTGTCAGTTTGGGATTGACTCGGGTGAAGCTGGCACTTGTATCATTATATTATCATTGATTATTGGTGATAAATGAACAAAAATCTGTGCAAACTACTTACATTCTACTTTTAATCTCATCCAAAATGGTAACATTGTTGCAGGATGGAAATTTACCTACAAATTTACAGGCACCCTTGCTTTTATATAGCATGTATAGCCAGAATTTAACAAGTAGTTAGTTAAGTTCAACCCCCGACTACAAAAACGAAGCACAGTCGTGCTCATTGGTGCATCCTGACTCAAATTGATTGCAGCATGTTGGCAATCTGCCTGTGTTTATTACACTAGATGAAAATTAGTCACAAACGTTAACCAGCCTGTCTATCAGAGAGTGACTCCAGCCAATCCAAGACTGACTGCAATTGTTTAGAGACGGGATGCCTCCCAAGAGGTGTTGTGTGCAGTTGTCTTGCAATCAGAAGTGCTCAGCCTGAGGTGGAATGTGCAACCGTTCATTGCCACGCTTACGAAAAAATTAAACACAGTGACCACAACCACCGTGTATTCCTAATCAGCAAGGAGATTGCTTTTGGACTATTTTACTCTAGTGTGACTGACCCAATAGCTAACAGAAAACTGTTTGGAAAACTTTGGTTTTTGTATCCCTTAAATGTCGAGAACTATATGTACAATCTATGTATCTTTACAACCCCAATGAACTGTCTGCTTTTTCCTTCTAATTGTCACCACAGAGCCCTTCCCATTAACATATCTAAAAAGTGCATATGTCTGGTGAGAAAATTATGAATGACAAAACTAAAATAAAGCCTACTTCTGCAGTTTCTACAGTGACATGCAAGTTAGCTTACTGATTAGATGCAGTACACTGGTTGATTTACATTTCATTCACCCACTGTGTAGGCAATTTGTGAGTGGAATGGAGAGCATTGTGTAGTAAGAAAAGGCGAAGGAAAAAACCCCATTGTCAGGGGACAGCATAATTAAATAAGACACTAATGATTATGTGTATAAGAAAGCAAGCTGTTTGCTCGGATGCTGGGTTGTTTTTCCCATAAGGTCAGCTGGCTGCCGAGAGATGGATAGTGCCGTCTTGAGTGCTTATGAGGTGAGGCACACAATAAAGCAAATAATTCAGTTAGCATAATGATAACGGCTCTCTTGCATATGGTAGACACTATTTCATTTCCACTGAAGTGGCAGCATCCGAATCTGGCAGCACAGTGTTTTCCCATCAAACAGAGACAAGAAAGCTTTGCCATAACTACTTGAGGCTATCAAAACAACCTACAGATGCCTGGCGTCCTTCATGTTTATGGCTCCGAGATGACAAGGTCAGATGACGTCGTGAGCAAAGAAAAAGTTGCAGGATGCCATGTAGTGCCTGGAGTGGAAATAAAACCAAAGGGTTGCTGTCTAAATCCAAGCATGCCCACTGAGCAGAAGACTTGGCTTTTTGCCCATCTGCTGTCCATCACAGAAACTGAAAGCCAGCCACTGACAGGGTGTGATTTAGACAGATGGATGGCCAGACACGTGTTGTTTATTGCCGAGAAGGTCGGACAGCAGCGTGGAACTTTACCGCCAGCTTTGAAATCATAACTCAGCCTCGATCATTCCAACTACAGGCTGATTAAAAAACACACGCACCAAAAAGTGGATTTAGGCCATAAAAAGAGGAAGAGAACAAGAATCATTTGCATCATAACTGGTAAACTATAATTACTCTACTTTGAAATAAAATGGTTCCACTGAATGGCATTTCTCTCTGCCATTTAATGTTAAATTTTTAACAAAACTAGAACAAAACTTTTTTTTTCATGGGGTAAAAATACTCTTATGCTCTTTTTATTACATTCAAGTAAATGGTATTTGTGACATCGATTGCATTTACAAAAAAGATGGGGATGATGTTTCCCTTTTGAGATGTGCTGTTGCTGAGCAGACGGCAAGATAAAAAGCAAATGCTCTTCGGTTTTCTGTCAGCAGGACACCTCATTGACTGGAACCATCAACCAAAACATACCTGGCATTTTTAAACCTTAGCGAAAGGTTGTAAGTCAGACGAGAGCTTCCGTTTCCCATTTCCCATTCAGTGCATGGCAAGAACGAATTCAATCCCTTATCCGTTTGATAGATTGAATAAAACATTACATTCAGTCGTCTCTTACGCCAAGGTGAAAAAAAGGCTTTGATAGCACCAGCAACAGTCAGTGCGATGGGAACAACCAAAACTCCACGGGTGCAGAGAATAGCACAGCGGTGACTGTCAAAGCACCCCACTGATTTGTCAAAACAGCATTCTTACATGCTTTTTTTCTCCAGCTGTAACAGCTACTAAAGTGCTTTTGCAACTTTAACAGGAAGCATCTTTGAACATACCAAGCTACTTGTGATCCTGCCCAGTGCCCACCTATCATCTCCTAGTGCTTTATGTTTTGCTGTCTTCTTTAATTTACATATCCACGAAAGATAAGATAAGACAATATTTATCAGTTGGCTGGGGCAGGGAACAGTGGCAAAAAGAAATAGAGCAGGAATAAAAAATAACTTTATAGCCTAGAACCTAAAATGTACACTAAACAAAAATATGCTCACGTATAGCTGGTTTGATGCTCTGTAATCTGTATGCACAGGCTGTAATAGCAGGATATTTAAAGGAAAACACCTTGAAAGTAATTTACTGTTTACTTAATGTCAAGTCAAATCCCCCCCGGACTAAGCAACATAGCAGCTCAGTCCTAATAACAATAACAGTGCCTTTTAGCAACTTAAACATGACCTGGCCTCCTCTGATGCTTGAACACTGCTGAGGCAGGTCATGGATGTTGTTCTTGTTGCTGTATTTCCTGTTAATCCTCGCACCTTTTAAGGGTTTGCTCTTCAGGCACCATTCTCTTTCTGTCTTTTTAAAAGTAGAAGCTGTTTCAAATGCTTGCCCTGAACATTTTAACCATTATTAACAACTTTCTGTCTCTCTCTACGGTTTTTAACAACATCCGTATAAGGAGAACGCATTCAATGGAAAGATTCCCTTTTATGCTTCCTGTGTTTTGTGGGGTTCCCCAAGAGTCTGTACAGGGAATCCCTGATTTTTTACCATGTACAATATAACCCTGGAAAAATCAAATGTCATGTGGAAAAGAAAGTGTTTGCAGGACCTTTAAAAACAAAGTATATCCCGGGATTTATCAGCCTGTAGAACCACCTTTAACAGCGATAACTTTATATAATTGTTTTCTGTGTGACTTTATCAGTCTCACGTCATTGTGGAGTCATTTTGGACCACTTTTCCTTCCAACATCGCTTCATTTCAATGAGGTTTGTGGCATCCGTTGAGGCGCAACTCTTTTAAGGTCCCACCACACCATTGAAGTTATGTTGACTTTTACTTGATCTTTGCTGCATTCTGTTGCTGCTGTGCTTAGGATCATTATCCTGTTTCATGACCCAGTTTTAATCAAGCTTTAGCTGTCAGACAGATGGCCTCAGATTTGACTCTAGAGGAATCAAATTTAAGAACAGAGAAGTTCATGTTTGACTCACTGACTGCAAGGTGTCCAGGCCTGTGGCAGCAAAACAAGTCCGATTTAGCACCCATCCACTGACAGTTAGTATGAGGTGTTTGTGCCGATATGCTGCGATTGGTTTTCCCTAAAGGTAGAGCTATGCAATATGACCAGACATCTCAACTTAAGTCTCATCTGTCAAAGGAGATTGTTCCAGAAGTCTTTTGGTTTGTATATAACTGTATGTCCCCTTTAAAATCTCAGATTTCAAGTGCTGGCTTAGTATCTCCAATTGTCACCAGAAGGTGCTTTATGTAATATAAGGTAAAAGAGCCCACATTAAAAAAGAGGCCAATTTCTTAGATGTACTTAAGTTGATGACTAAAGTTATGCACCAACTAATAAATTGAATCAATATTTGGTTGCTTCTTTCATTTGAAGATCCGCAAAAAGGATTCACAGTGTTGTTCGTGGGTTCTGATTTTCAGATTACTCATTTTAAGCCTTGAATAGTCAAGATCTTAGATGTGATCTCCCTGCTCCTTGGACACCTTATTAGTGCTCGAAATCCTCCCTCAGTTCATATAAATGCGAGAAGTCGGCAAAGCTGATTGACACCAACCAATGCCTCGTGCAACTTCATTGTTCTGCATGTCACTCCCAGGTTGAATCAGATTTAGCAGTTTTACGTTCTACTCCTGACCACAAATTTCAGCTTTGATGCATGTGCTTATCATTATGTTGATACTAAAGTTATACTATAGATATTTTTACAGCAGACCAGAATTCATGGTAAGAACTTGTAGTTTGTCACTAATGTTATCTGGATATTTAATACTTTGTGTTTTTCTCATTTTTTCAGACAAACCAGAAGTTAAGATCGTGGTAGAATTTCCTCAGGGTCTGACCAGAGAAGGAGAGAACCTGGAACTGTCGTGTAAATTCAGAGGCAAACCCGAGTAAGACACAAGCAAACACACGCAAACACACACATTTAACCAATTAATGACAGCCGTGCAACAGGTATGCCTGCCTGCTAACAGTTGCACATCAGTGTATTCACTGACATACCATCAGTACATTGTGGTGTGTGGCTGTCTGTTACTGTTTTAGTTTTGCTGTTGAGAAGTAATGAACATAGCAGCAGTTAGCTTGCACTGGCATTAAAAAGCATCTGTACATGGAAAAGACATAATTTCAAAATCTATGATTATTCAATCACTTTTTTTTTCACAAATCATGGTCACAATACATAATGAAAACGTTGCAATTATACACAAAAAACCCCCAAAACTAACAAAAAACAAAACTAACAAAAAGACACCCCCCCTCCCTACCCGAGGCTCACATAAAGAGAAACAGAACAAAACAAACAAAAAATGTTTTTATATAGTCAATAAATGGGTTCCAACAGAAGGCTGTACGGGGCTTTTGCTGTTAGTATTAGGAATACAGTACTATGCAAAAGTCTTTAGCCACCCCTGATTTCATAACGTTTTATTTCCTCAGAGGCAGACTTTCTTATTATATTTAAAGTAGTCTTGAGCAATCGTTCTCCAAGCTTTCTGACAGTCTTCCAAATTTTTCTTTGGATGTTGGCTGCTGTTCACTCATTTTCAATCCAGTCTTTGTACCTGACCATTTTCAGAGGAATCGGGTTTTTTTCTAAGCTGCTCAACACTGAACAAAGACTACAGAGTTTGACCATCGTGATTCCCATAGAGCTGTTAACTGAAAACTTTGCATATATGATAATTGAGGACAAAAGAAGAATAAGCATGCCTAAAAAAAATATCTACAGCAGATGAACAGTATCCAAAAGTCATGTCCTGAAGAAAAAGGAAAAATCTAGCTCAGACTTGACGCAGGATCTCAGAGTTGCATCTGACCCCGGCTGATCCAACAATGGAGAGTCATCAGAAATGGTGGAAGGGTGGCACAGCATGACAAAGATCCCAAACACACCAATTTCCCATTTTCCTAGAAAATGTGGGGTGGCTCAAGACTTTTGCACATCACTGTACATACAGCATGTTTTTGGTTTTTGGTATTAGACATTTGCTCACTGCTGTATTTTTTGTTCTGCAAGAATATTCTGTCTGTCGAGTTTGTACTGACTAAAGCACTATTTACGTTTTTTTAATACGTTCATATAGGTACTCACAACACTTAGGAAAGACCATGGTGTACTTTTAATACAGTAAAAAAAAGCAACAGTGACTTGACACACAGTGTGTTTATGTACATTCAATCAAAACCCAATTCAAAGTGCTTTTGTTGCCTAAACCTAACCACAGATGGAAGTCTGGATGTGAAACCCGGTCCTTTGTGTAAGAGTCGCTTTGTACGCCCACCATCCACCAAAAACACCTCCTGCTGTCTATGTTACAATTTGTAAATGTGGCACATTGGCACACAAAAACTAATGTTAATCTAATGCAGCCAGACAGTACATTCAACCCAAGCATAGAAAAAGGAAAAACACAAAAGCACTATTAGTTTGTGATTTATTGGAGCCTTCGTTGAACTATGAGAAAACATGCAAATATGGAGTGCATATTGCTATTCACAGTATCATGCATTAATTTCATCTGAGGCTTCCAGACCATTCATGGTTACACTGCACCTTTGAAGTTATAAAAGGACATAAGTCCAAAGACTTTCCCCCTTTGTAGTTAGTATAAGACCGCAAAATAAAAGTGAATGGAGAAAAGCAGACAGAAAATATTCTACTGGATTTGAGAACTCAGAAGCAGCAGTGGGTTTAGTTGAGGTAAAATGGCGAGGATACTATAAATTTAGTTCTCTCATTAGCTAAACTGGCATAACTTATCATGCCAGTGATGAAGCATTGGCTTATTGTAAGCATAGAGTTTTTATTCTCTTTTGATGGGTAACATAACATATACTGCACACACCTCCAAAGTATGTGTCTGTGTGTATGAGTGAGACACGTTATATATGTCTAGTGTACAGTACTGTGCAAAAGTCTTGAGCCAATCCTTCTTTATATTTTGCTCAGAAAATGGGAAATGGGTGCAGCAACTTATTGAAATGTGCAAACATATATGGAATGACTGTATATAAGGTACTGTAAAAGCAGAGTCTGTACGGTTCTAACGAGCTTCAGAGTCAATATTTGGTATGACTTCCTTTATTCTTTAGCATAGCCTGAAGTCTCTTAGTCACCTTTTTTGTCATTTCTTTAACTAGTCTTCGGGAATAGTTCTCCAGGCTTCTTGAAGGCCATTTATTCCACACTGCTTCAATAATGTTGACGCCTGGGCTCTGGGCAGGCCAATCCATGACTGATAGTGCTCCATGGTGTGTTTTTCTATCCAACTATGCTTTTACTACAGTGTGTTTGAGAACATTATCATGAAAAACAAAGCTGTTGCATGATCGCCAACACCACTGGGGAAGCTCCAAACCATATCAGAGCCTCCACCGTGATTTACAAATTACTTGCCACTCACTATTCTACCTACTGGAATCACTCCATAAGACCTGCTGGCATTGATTTTTAGTCCAGATCCTTTGTAATTAGCATGCGTCTCCGTTTTCTCCCTGTTTTCATTCCGTAAGAATGGCTTCTTGACAGCCACCCTTCCACCGGGACATTTCTGATGAGGCTTCAGTGAACAGCAGATGTATCAACTTAAGGGCTAGATGCGTTTCTGAGGTCCTATGTCAGGTCTTTGCAATACATTTCCATATTTTTAGGGACATGACTTTCAAATGTTTTTTTCTGCTGTAGTTTTTTTGGTCTGTCGCTTCTTTTGTCCTCCACTTGTCTAGTTCCATCGACTTTCTTAAGGATGCACTGATTTTGGCTAATAGCTTGCTATTAGCATCTGATTTTGGCTAATAGAACCTTGTTGTTCTTAAAGATGCAATTTAAAATTGGATCTTTGGTCAATTTTCTGTTATGTTAAGTGGCTTAACAAAAAAAAAGAATTTATCTGAATACACCTTCTGTGGAGATACTGTTGGTTTTGTCCATTTTGGGTTATAGCTGTGGCTGAATCCATAAGCGACAACCTTTTCCCATTGTAGATATAAAAGGGCTCATTATAAGTTAATGAAAAAATGGGGATTATTATTTTCAGTGAACTATAAACCAATGCAAACATAATAATGAGTGTTGTAAGGTAATGCGATTGTTGTCTAAATCCTGCATACTCGACTTTCCAAGTCTT
Organism: Pundamilia nyererei; assembly: GCF_000239375.1. Taxonomy (NCBI): domain Eukaryota; kingdom Metazoa; phylum Chordata; class Actinopteri; order Cichliformes; family Cichlidae; genus Pundamilia; species Pundamilia nyererei. The sequence goes on from NW_005187416.1 coordinate 1,141,552, forward strand.
CCCCATTTAGAACAACCAAGCATCTCTCAGATCTCCAGAGTTTTTCTTTAGGGGTATCTTGTTAGTCCCTTTATTATGCTGTAATATTAAAACCACCTGATTATTATTGTTTTAGGCCTCTTGTATAGGTGTTCTGGCATTGACATGTGACATTTAAAGGTGTCCTGTCATATCTGGTGGAATGACTTTGGTAGCAGTTCCCTTGGGCCCTGTGGGTTCTAGGGTGGAGCCTGCTTGCCTTTGTACATCCTGTATATGTTTAATCACATGGGGATCTAGCAAGTTTGAAGGACACGTCAGTACTTTGGACTCTTGGTCATGCTTCTTGAGCTTATCTGTGGACTGTTTACTAATTGGTGGGCCACATTGTTCAGCTGATATATGCCAGTGCTACAGGCAGTACTATTATCATGTGGAGCGTGCGTAGTCTGTTTGCTCAAAATACCACCCACGTGAATGCCACTACTCAACATTCACACAATTGTAACGAGATGATCCGTGCCATGTCCTGGCATTAAAAAAAGTGACTCGTGAACATTGCCTCATGGGCTAAAACTTAGTTTTTGATGACAAATTAGAAAATTGGAAATGCCAAATGTCACAACTCTGTGGAAGAGGAAGCTAAGAGTGGTACATAAGCCTGACAAGCACAGTGTGTTGTTTTACTCAACACTGGCTCTAGAACTAATCTTCTCGCAGACAGCAGAGATTTCTTCTAATTAGCCGATGGAGTTCAGCTGATGGATAGAATGGCTGTGAAAGTACAGTTTCAGGGAGAAAAACTGTGAGTGGAATGTGATAAGGACCTGGGTCCTGGCTAGTCTAAATACCCATTACTGGCTACATAATCACGTAATTGAATGGCTTCTATGTTCGTTTTTCAGATTTCCAAAGGGGAAATTTGAAAACTGACCTGTAATTATGAAATACATCAGAATTACTGTGTGATATTTTGAGCAGGTATTTAATTACTGCTGCTTTAAAAGTGGAGGACCGAGCAGAAGGGCATTAATAATAGTGAGGGGAGTGGGTCCTAATGTCTTGCAGTTAGAATTTCAGTAGGCAGAGGGTTGAATAGGCTGGGTGTTTTTTCCCCTAAATGATGAGTGATAATATTCTGAAGGTATCTAGGGAAAGTGTATGAGGCTGAGAGGGACTATGTTGATGGATTCGAGACACTGGATATGCACTCATGAAGTCAATTTTGTGATTAAAGTTAAATGATTATTTGTGGTACACAGAGCTGTGAACAGAAAACTGTCCTCAACTAATTTTTCTCACCATTTTGAAAACTTACAGTGACTCGGTGCAAATAAGCCCTTTGAAATGCCTAGCCTTATCATCTGAAAGCTCCAGCTTGTTGCTCATTAGGATATTATTTCACCTGCATCATCGGTAAACCCAGCTGTTGGTTTGTTTAGATGGCAGGTCTTTGTGATATGAGATGTAATGGAGTGCAAATGAAACCATTAGGGAGAGCAGGGTTGAGCGTAGCCCTGAGAGCCTCCGGCAGGAGACCTGCTGAACTGTTCAAATATCAATAAATTGTACTTGGTGCTGTTGAAATCTATCAAATTAGTATGTTGACAAGCTAGTTCAAATTTGAACAGAACACAGTCATGAGATGAAGATGCTGTTATGAAAATTACATTACAAACTCAATGTGACCAACTTGCAGGTGCTTCTTTTGTTCAAATTCAAAGGTAAATGGCAGCCTTAGAAAAAGGCCCACGCCATGAAAACTTAATGGTTTCTGGAATCTGCAGACTTGAAAAGCAGTTTGTATTTTTGTTTTTTAACATAAAAATATAGCTAAAAGAGGTGTTCACAACATTTTATACTGGATTTAAATGCCAACTAAGCTCGTTTATGTTTGTCATGCCCAACTAATGTCAGACAGTGTATTTATGAAGACAGACATACAAACAGATTATCGTGTTAGTGACAAATGGAACCTAATAATTGTGTTAGTGACAAATGGGCCCTGTGTACCTGGGAGCGCACTGAGCACATAAATGCATACAAAAAGTGAATTGCGCTGCAGTAGAGGGTTAAAAAGTTTCAGAAGAAGTTTTTTACCTTGTAATGCGGTCGCTCTTGTCACGGACTTCAGCTGTCCTCTCTGCTGGAGAGTTGAAAGTTGGAAAGTGTGTGAAATTTAGTTTTTCGGGGAAGTGTTTTGCTAAGGGAATTAGAAGCATGAAAGAGTGATTGATGGTTATTACTGAAATGTGATTGAAATTAGTTTCCTTCCTTAGAGGTCTGAGAGAGGTGTAGACTTTCTAAGCAGGTTAAAATGCAACCAAACATAAGCAATCATAATTTCTTAGTGTGTTATTAAATGGCCTGTATTTGTGTAGCGCTTTACTAGTCCCTAAGGACCCCAAAGTGCTTTTCACATCCAGTCATTCACCCATTCACACACACGTTCACACACTGGTGATGGCAAGCTACATATAACCACAGCCACCCTGGGGCGCACAGACAGAGGCGAGGCTGCCGGACACTGGCGCCACCGGGCCCTCTGACGTCTTGCCCAAGGACACAACGACCGAGACTGTCCAAGCCGGGGCTCGAACCAGCAACCTTCCGATTACAAGGCGAACTCCCAACTCTTGAGCCATGATCGCCCACAATTAAGTCTTTTTTTCATCTAAAGCCACAGGCCCCAACCCCTGGGCCACGGACCGGTACTAGTCTGTGAGTCGTTTGGTACTGGGCCGCGAGAGTTGAGGCTCGGTTGTGAAATTTATGGTTTTCAGGGTTTTTATCGTTAACTGTGTTTCCCTGGGTCTTTCCCTGTGTTGTAGTTGTGTCTTATTTTGAAAGAACTATTTATGCATTACCACCAGCGACCAGAGAGTATTAAGGGGCAGAGAAGAGGATGTTACTCTCAATGTTGTTAGCGTGTTTCAGGAGGACGCTGCTAATAAAGTTACACAATTACACAGTGAATTTGCATTTATTATTATATTTACAAAATACCACAGTTTTTCTCTTGGTTGTATCATTTTATCCACAACACCTTAAAGGCTGGTCCGTGAAAATATTGTCTGACATTAAACTGATCCATGGCGCAAAAAAGGTTAGGGATCGCTGATCTACAGCATTGTGTCTCATGTCACCCTTCATTTCTTATCTATATCTGTTAAATTAGGATTTTCCATGATTTTCTTTTTCAATATTTGACTATATACATTAATGGAAATATAATCTATAAGGTGAAAACAGTTTGGAACAAGGTTAAAAAGTCAGTACGTTGGCAGTGCATTTGGCATCATAGTCATGGTAAAAAAATGAAGCTACTGCCAATCAGACACTCTCCAGATGTTACTATGTAATAGATCAAAATCTAATCTAATCTAATCTAAAAATGGTTCAAGGTACAAGTTCTGGGCTGAAAAGGGGTGAAAAATTTGAAAGGCCTTCAGAAAGCCTGGAGAGCAATTGCTTAAGACCACTTTAAAAAATGACAAGAATGTCTGCTTTGTTAGAAGCGAAATACAAGGGAACGAGTGGTGACTCTTGACTGCACTTTATTTGTCAAAATCTTTGTGTGCGAAACCCTCATAGGCACCTTCGCATTTGCCTACACAGGCAGCTCTAACGCATTTCATCTTGGATGACGTTATGACTATGACATCAACAGCTGAACTCTGTTTGCAGGTTCAGCCAATGCCAGCTTTAAATTGGCCCTCAGATTTAAACCTTAGTCGTAATCCAGTCTTGACCATGAATCAAAGTTAGAACCAATCTTTAACTGTCTTCACTTTTCACTTTCCCATCTGAGGCTCAAAAACTCAGTATGAAACTCTGAAAGGTAGAAGTACAGAACAGGCAAACACACACACACACA
>NW_005187416.1:1145427-1148309 GCF_000239375.1 Pundamilia nyererei
CACACACACACACACACACACACACACACACACACACACACACACACACACACACACACACACACGCATAGATCAAAACAGTGTGCACTCCTGAATGCTCCTCCCTTCCAGCCCAATCCCCCACCCCCTGCAGTTTTCATACTTGGCATAGAGACAAGCTCACTACCCGTATTCATTTTATAAAGATGAAAACACAATCAATACAGTGAGCCGGGAATTGGAAGTCATTTTCATTAGAGCTGCTGAGAGTTGTGCAGTCATTACCAGCAGATAGCACAGGGGGCCCCGACTGCAGGCAGCCATTTGTATTCTAGACGCCTGCCCTTCCTCTCTCCTTGCAACCCCATCTTACCTCTTCCATCTATCTATACCTCCTTTCCTAGCTTCATTTTTCCCTCCTCACAACATCCGATGCACCTATAGAAACATTTTCTTCTAGGTTATGTTTCCAACTCCATCTGAGAAAACGACTCATATTTCTAAATGTTTTTTTTAAAATTTACATTTCACTTCACCTACAGAACACTTGCAGCAGACACGGTCCTCTCTCTTTCAAGCCATCCACCACAGCCATTAAAAACACTTGTGGTTTGTTTGTTTGTTTGTTTGTTTGTTTGTTTGTTTTGGAAATGAGCTTCTGGAGCTATTTCATATTTTTCTTTTTCCTGGATTTTTGTGCACCCCCACCCCCCTCCCATTTGCTTGCTCCCTTCACACCAAATGTTTTCAAATGGAGGGAAACAAGTTAAAACACCACAACAAAATGCAACAAGAGAGACCATCAGCACATGCTCAGGGGAAATAACAGTAGCTGGCAATGGCCATTGAAAGTTGCAGCAGCAAAATAGAGGTGTTTTGTCTTTTTCTTTTCTCTTCACCCTCTGTGACTCTGGGCACTTTGAGCTCATTGTCATAAAAATGGAATCTGTCACCCTGCTATAAACCTCAGTCAAGGTAGAAAAGAGAACAAAGAAAGACGCTTGGTAGGCAGCCACCTACAGAGCTTCTCTAAGTATACAAGCGTGAAAAGTCTGCAATTTCAAGACAAGGCTGGTGCACGGTTATTGTTACTTTTAGAGGTATGCAAAGGTACAGATGTCATTTCAATACATCTTATTTACCATTATTTATTGTTACTTTAAACTAAAGACAAAAAAAGATGAAGCTGTGTTAGTTATCTTCAGAGAAATGGTAATCTGTTACCACATGTGGGTAAAGTTGTTAAAAGGACCTGTAAATGTATGTCTACTGTAGAACAATCATATACTGAAGTGTTTTTACTGATTGAATCAATTTGCTAAACCTCCCTGGAATGAAATAAAAAGAGAAACTGAGATTTAGATAAAAAGACAAACGTGACATTGTGACACATATAATAGACTTTGGTCTTTTTTTTCATGAAATCTTAGTAGTTAGAGTATTACTACGTAAGCGCAGTGTACCACAAACATAGTCATTTCTAAAACAAAACAAACTGACCTCTGAAAACAAAGAAACAAAGAATGGTGGGCTACTGTGATACTGACTGCACTGTGAAAAAGGTATTTGAGCTTGAACAAAACATGCAAACAATTAAGCAACAGTTGTCCAAGATCGGATACTGATGTCAGTCCAGAGGGTTGTTTAACTTGTTCATTTTTATATAACCAAAAGTGCAAAACAAATGCAGACCTATAACCTCCTAAGACCCGAACTCTTCCAGAGCATGCATTTTTAATTTCTCTTTGATATTTGGGCATATTGGGGCCCGATGAATGTAAAAACAAAGAATTATCAAATGTTTGTTTTTTTTACCTGATTTTTGTTGCTAAGAAAAGTGAGAGCCACAAATGAGGATATTTGTTAGAATTTTGATAGAACAGTAGCAGTATAATGTCCTCGTAAGTGGATATCAGGCCCTTGCAGAGCAAAATTGAGTATTTTGGTCTAAATAACCCAAAATGTGATGTCCACATATGTGGACGGCAGGTCCTAGGAGGATAATATAAAAAAGAAAAAGAAAACTCAAAAGATGGAAGTTCTTGGTTGCCTTTGGGATGCCATGGGATTTGTGTGTGTCTGTGTGTGTGTATTGCATGACCTTTACTCTGGGGCCAATCCTTAATCATTAGTTGGCCATACAAGATAATTATTTGGTAGATTGACAGGAGATTTATTACATGCATATTGCCCAAATATGAAACCTATAGCGAGTACATTAAAATGGTAATATAACCTTGGTACCGTTGCCGGTGCTTGCTGGACTGTCTGATCACTGAGGTTCTGTCTTCAATATTACATAGACCCTATAATCTATCGGCTTTACCTTACAGTGTAAAACACTGTTGTTGTGAATTGCCATTATATATATATTTTTTAAAAGTATTACTTTAAAAAAAAACAAAAATATATAAATAGTAACATTTTCTGTACATATTCTATGTATGGCTATAATGTTACAATGTTGTTTTTTTAAAGAAAAATAAAAGGAATATAAAATAATGTGACAAGAATTTTAATTTTCTCATAATTTGAATGACAGTGTGATTGTATTTTATGGTTTTTAAATAAAAAAAAATATGTGTGTGTGTGTGTGTGTGTGTGTGTGTGTGTGTATACACACACATAAACATAAGATACATTTTCACTTTCAACCTTAGTTGTTAGTCATACTAAATAAAGGATCATGAAATAGAACTGCCAAGATTCAGCTTTGAAATATCAAGAAAAAAAACTGATGAGAAGTACTTAATGAAAAGGTTTTTTAAGTAAGAATTAGGTCAATGTATGTTGTGGACTCTAATTGGTTCCCACTTTTAAACAGCATGAAACTTGATTTTACAATTCATTCACTGATAATATGAATGCCGTTCATTTAAAACAAGGTACTGTATGCAGTTATA
>NW_005187416.1:1148329-1156916 GCF_000239375.1 Pundamilia nyererei
TATATAAAAGGTATTGCTGGTATAGGGGATCAATAAAAGATCTCAAAGACTGGCCGAAACTAGCTGATGAAGAGCAATGTGATCTTACTCCTGTACTTACTCTGGTGTTTTAATTTCAGGCCACAGCGGGTGAACTGGTTGAAGGTGGATGACGACGTACCTTCCCATGCAGTTATCACCGGCGCCGATCTTTACATTGAAAATCTAAACAAGTCCTACAATGGAACCTACCGTTGTGTGGCATCCAACTCAATTGGAGAGGCTTACGATGACTACACCCTCTATGTCTATGGTACGTTCATCTATCACTGATCCACTAATATTTTATTATCTCTTACTGAACAAACTTCCAGGTCTTTTCCTTTACTTTCTGAGGCTTTCTTTCTTCAGAGGACCAGTTCTAATAAAGTATGAATTGTTGCTTCCTTGTACTCTCTCTGAGCTATATTAACATTTAAAGATCTTCAAACCTTTGGCCTTTTTGAAGAGGTTTTAGGAGAGTGAACATAAACAGCAGAATAATTTATTTGTAGAGTGATGAATGATTTTTAAGACTGGTAAGCAGTTAACTCTGGTGCTCATTACTAGCTCTTGGAGCACACTGAATACTCTACTGGCATAATCCAGAGTATGCAGGCCGACTTTTAAATAAGGTCTCTGTTTTATTACAGCATAGACTTATTATATTTATATGAACAGCTTGTCACTGTACTCTGTTCACTTTGTTAACCTAACTGCCATGCACCTTCATGTAGGAAATACATTACAAAAACATTTGGTCTCTAATAAACTTTTAAATGCATGATTATTGTTATTTAAACAGGATTGTTGTTCGTCTTACTTGTGCCTCAGTAACACACCTATGCTCAAGCAACTACTTAAGATGTTGCTTCTATTTTGTTCAAAGAAAACACGAAGATCCTGTCTCACAATTGTGTCTTTGTATTTTGACTGGCTATTTTAATTAGACACATTTTTGCATACACACATTTTAGATTTTACAAACAAATTCTTGTGACATGTCTTGAAATTTTAAATACTTTGCTGCAAAAATGGAATTCCAGATATAAGAAGGAAATGTATTGTTAGTTTGACTAGTGGATATAACAAATATAACTTAATAGTTAAAGTTAGAAAAATAAAAAATATCACATTTTTTGATGGCTTTAAAAATATTAAGTTCACTAGGTAGTGTGGATTAGTTCCAGACTTCTGAATTTAGCTCTGAGCGTAATAAACTAAAGTTCTTGTAGGCCCTAGAAGCACACTAGAAGGTGGTCGGCAATTGGAGAAAACAATAATAGCTGCAATTCCCTTCAGTGTGTGGTTTGCTCAAGAAGTAAACATCACTACATCTGCTCCATTGAGTTATTGCATTTTGTTTTTAATATACTGGCCCTGAGACCACAGAGTATTATTACGTCCTAATATAGCTTAAGTGATTTTTATGTATGTGCCCTAAAATTTGCCTTAAATGGCTTTATGATCTTTACAACATATACCACAATAATACAGGTAAGCAAAAATTACTTTTATAGATGATGCAAAGTATGCCCTCAGCTTGCTGCCTGTATGTTGGAGTTGCTTGAGGATGCTCCACCTGTGGACTCTGTTGTCCTCTTGATAGGCTCCAATGCTCATGTGGGCATGATTGGGAGGAACGGCCTGCCAGATCTGAACTCAAGCAGTGTTCTGTTACTCGATTTCTGTGCAAACCACAGTTTGTCCATAACAAACACCACATTCAAACAGAGGCACTCTAGGCCGCATGTCGATGATCGATTTTGTAATCGTTTCATCAGATCCATATATGCAACCATATGTTCTAAACACTTGGGTGAAGAGCAGTGCTGAGCTGTCAACTGATCACCACTTGCCAGAGGTCCCTGTCCACAAGATCTTCAACTCCCACATCCGGCAGAACTTTGACAGCATTCCAAGGGAGATTGAAGGAGGTCACTGAGGCAGTTTAACAACTCCTTGGTGGCAGATCCCCTGGGGCTGATAGAATAGAATAGAATTAGAATAGAATTCAACTTTATTGTCATTGCACATGTCACAAGTACAAGGCAACGAAATGGAGTTTGCATCCATCCAGAAGTGCTTTAGTATAGATATATTACAAGACATATATATTATATATTACATACAAGTTACATTTCCATAAATATATATTACAAAAATGATGAGTTTCACCCTGAGTTCTTGAAGGCTCTGGGGTTGTAGGGTTGTCTCGGTTGACATGCCTCTACAATGTTGCACGGAGATCAGGGGAGGTACCTCTGGATTAGCAAACCGGGGTGGTTCCCATCTTTAAGAAGTGGGACCAGAGGGTGTGCTCCAACTATAGGGGGATCAGACTCATCAGCCTTGTAGCAATGGGCCAGACACCCATTGCTACCCATTGCTGATTATATAACCGCTGCAAGAGCTTGGTCCGCATAGCCAGCAATAAGTCGAACTAATTCCCAGTGGGTGTTGGACTCCAACAGGGCTGCTCCCTGTCACCAATTCATTATTTTTATGGACAGAATTTCTAGGCATAGCCAATGGGTGAAAGGCTTGGCTCAGCACCTCCAAGTCTGAGGCCATGGTCCTCAGCCAGAAAAGGATGGAGTGCCCACTCCAGAGATCGACAAATGGATTGCTGTTGCCACAGTGAGGTGAATACTGTACCAATCCATTGTCGTCAAGAGAGAGCTGAGTGTAAAAGCACAGTTCTCGATTTACTGGTTGAGCTACATCCCTACCCTTACCTGTGGTCACAAGCTTTGGGTAGTGTGCAAAAGAACAAAATTGCGAATACAAGCGGCGGAAATCAGGTTTCTCCGAAGGGTGGCTGGCTTCACCCTTAGAGATGGAGTGAAGAGTTTGGCCATCCCTGAGTGACCTCCTGTGTGAGGTGTTCTGGGCATGTCTCACCGAGAGGAGGGGCACACCCAGGACAAATTAAATCTCTCAGCTGGCCTGGTGTTCCCCCGGACAAGGTTGAGGAGGTGGCCAGGCAGAGGGAGGTCTGGGCTTCTCTGCTTAGGCTGCTGTCCCCCTGGCTCGGACATGGGTAAGCGGAAGAAAATGGATGGATGTATGGATATGATGCAAAGTGTACACGGCTACATGCTATCTTTTCATCCCCCAGCTGGGATCACTGGATGAGGGGTGTGCATTCCGTTAAGCACCGGAGCTCCTGTCCACATACCTGGAGTTATACCACACCAGCTTCAGCCTACTTGGACCAGTTTTACTCACTTATGTCGCTTCCATGTTGGTCCCTTCTTTTTCTGTATGCATTTCTGTCATTCTCATAAACATATTCTCAACATGTTTTTGTATTGTTGATACCAATAGCATTTAATACCCGAGCAAGGCATTATACTCTAATGCGCTCATTTTCCCTGACCAAAATTACTTCACTATCCCTTTTGGTAGACCCTGAGCATGCAGAGAAATAATTTGGCTGCTATTGTGAGATGGAATTAGCAGAGTGGCAACGCTTGGGGTTTATTTTTTATGTGGGGTGTGAAATACAAGTTCAGTGCCTGATGGACACCAGCTGAAAAGATGTTATTTACAGCAGAGCGAGCTGCTGTGCTAATGATGAGTACACTAAAACAAGAGAGGTACCATTGCAGACCAGGAAATGGCTCACCGCCACCTGCTGTATTATATTTATTAGTTATTATGTTAGCTGTGTCTTTTCCAGAACTATTTTTTTCTCCTTTTTATCCAAGGATAGTATGAAATCACTGCTACCTAACTATAGATGTGGAGCTTTCTCCAAATTTGTAACATTTATAAACATGAACAAAATTTTTGACTGAAAAAACTTTTCCACATTTACTGAGCCACTAGGGCACAGTAACTGGTAACAACTGCAATTGAACCTGAGTAATTTGTTCATGTTGGAGAGGAGGTTTAAATCACATCTGAAGCCTCCTGCCAGAGAGGCAGTCCACACTGACAATCTCTCTCCACAGGCATTATACTAAACAGCTAAAGGACTAAATACTCTATCCTGTAGGAAAATATGATGCTGAATTTTTTTTTCAACTACACGTATTCAAACAAAACCATTTTTTAAATAAAGTCATGCTGATGTGTTTATCATAATGGTCTTTTTTAATAATTATATTTTGCACAGAACTGTAAAACCTTTGTAACAGATGTAACAATGTAGCTGAAGCTGTAATGTGATTACTGAATTTAGTACTGTACAGTACTTTGAAAGAAACATTGTGAATATAGGTCAAACTCCAGCTACATGTTTAGTACAGTCATTGTACAATGCAATGTGACCACAGTAATAGTGTTATTTTGTAACAATGTAACATTGCTACTTTGTAACATGCGCACTAACCCTAAAAGTGCCTGTCTGTGCATTCAGATGTGTTTGTACTCAGTTACAACACAGATAAAAGCATCAGTAGCAGTAAAAGTGTACCTTAAAGCCATGTTGTCCCTAAGTAGCAAAATTCATAAATCACAACTTTGCATTCAGTATAAATTTTGTGGTATTTATTGCTGGCATTTTGTGCCTCTCTCTCACTAGTCCTAACCAACAAAATCCCATGGTGAGGGCTGCAAGTCGGCCTCTCTTATCCACCCACACTCCCCCTGGTGAGAGAAACACAAAGATAATCATGGTGCAACATGTGGGCAACTAAAAGCCTTGCACACAAAAAAAGAAATCCGCCATTAAAACCACAGAAGACCTCCATCCTTTTAGAGCTAGTCTTTTGATGACTTTGATGTGTCCGTGGGTCCCACACTCCTAATGTCTACAGTAATTCAGCAGCCAATCGTGCCAAACATTCGCCGTGCTAATGGGAAGACAGGATGTTGTGGTAGAGCTGTCAGAAGCTGATTCTCACATTATGTTTCAGAGCTCCTTCCAACACACATATGCACACACACACACACACACACACACACAAACACACACACACACACACACACACACACACACACACACAAACAAGCATGCCACCTGCTGCTCCAGCACTATCAGCACCATGAAAGCATCTCTGCAGTCAACCTTTTACGTCAGCAGTAGCTTTAAGAGGGGCATGGCTCTGCACAAAAACATGACCCCTATAGGCAATAAACTGCTTGAGTGAGTCACACTGACCTCAGCTTTGTTCTCGTGTTTGTGTTCCATTTAGATAAAAATGAGCTCTGATGCATATGCCCATTTCATTTTGGTTTGTTTTGGGTTGGTGCGATAGCTGCCAGTCACACTGCGAGAGCTGTCAGTTAAACTAAATACATGGATCGTGACTACGTGAAAAATAGAATTCCACACAGCATTCCACTGCTTGCTGCCAGACGCATTGCAAGATTCATTTGAGATGGTACAGAAAAATAGACCAATGATTAAATTTTATAGTTAGAAATTATTTTTATAGCAATTCAAAATCTAGATTACTTTAAAAATCATTAACAGACTGTTAGTTGTTATGGCTGTAATTTACAGTATAACAGGATATTATAAGCGTATAGTGAAAATTAAAAGCCGAAAAAAGGCTTCTCACCAAAAATGTTTCTGGTCAAGTTTGTCCCTTGCTCTTCTGTGCTTTTCAAACAACATCCCAGGAAATTTTGGTAAAATATGTAAATATATATTCTCACGTTGTATAAATTATTTAATATTATGTGTACCTGAGTGATTTGTGAAGTTCTGTCAGCCTAATGTCAGAATGTTCTTATTGTTACAATACACTTCCAACTTGCACTCACTGGGCACTTTATTAGGTACAACTTGCTAGTACAGCATTCCAGCCCTTTTTGCCTTCAGGACTATCTTATTTCTTCATGGCAAAGATCCAACAAGGTGCCGGAAACATTCCTCAGAGATTTTTCTCGATATCAATATCATGGTATCACACTGTTGCTGCAGATTTGTTGGCTGCAAATCCATCATGCAAATCTCCCATTCCGTCACATCCCAAAGCTGCTCTATTGGATTGAAATGTGAGTACATTCACTTGTCAGGTTCAAGAAACCAATCTGAGATTTGAGTTTTGTGACAAAGTCCTTTATCCTGCTGGAAGCAGCAATCGGAAAATGGGTGCACAGTGGTCATAAAAGGATGGACATGGTGAGCAACAATACTCAGGTAGACTGTGGAATTTAAATGATGTTCAGCTGGTGCTAAGAGGTCCACAGTGTGCCAAGAAAATATCCCACACACCGTTACACCACCAGCAGTACCTACAAGGGGATGAATGCATGTTTTCATGTTTGTTCAGACCGAATTCTGACTCTGCCATCCAAATGTCACAGAGTTAGACCAGGCATGTTTTTTTTAATCTATGCCACCAACAAACATGCAAGTTTCAAAATCACTTAGATCACTTTTTTATCCACATTCTGATGCTCAGTTTGAGCTTCAGCACTTAGATATTTGTTAATTAAATATTTCTGTTAAAGAGCAGTTAAACAGGTGTAACTAAAAAACTGGCCAGTGAGTGTGAATTGCATCCAACCTTACTGACTAAAGATTCGATTTTCCCTGACAAATTAACAGAAGCAAAAATACCGAATTTAATTTAACCTTATTTCTGCTGGGATTTTAAAAGTAAAGCAGAGCAGAGTAGCAACACTTCAGCATGTTTTTCCAACTATCATTCAGCTTTGCCTGGAATAACAAAAAGATATTGGCACTAGCTGTTTAAAAGACCTCTTATCAACAGCTTCACCAAACCCCCCCCCCAAAAAAAACGGTTTCATGTGGCAATGCCACACAAATGAGTCAGTTCTTGATTTTAGGCACAGCACTTGGTCAATAATGCATACAGTTAGTTATACCTTTATAATGTTACACAATATGTGCCTGTGAGGCAGAAAAGAGCAGTATGGGCTGCTGTTTAGTCCCCAGCCTCCTCCTTGGGATCTCAGTATAGCTCCTGAATGAAGAAGCAACAATATGTCTTGTTATTCCTTGGCATAGACCAAATGACCTGGTTAACATGTGTGAAAGCACACTTGTGTTAACTGGGCAGATTAAAGAGTTCCATAAAATAAGTAAATACATGCTAATTGCTAGCTACCATATGTTGCCTCCAGGCTATTTCATTCAAGTCCAGTATATCACGAGATCCCGCATATATATGCAGGGTAATAAAGATGAAGGCAGTAATACTAAGCCAAAAAATAGAAACAAATGTAACCAATTACCAGTGTTATTGCTTCAGCAATGCAAAAGGAGATATCGTGAAAAACCATCAATTTTAAATGACTTCCATAAAATGAAAATTCTCTGCCACTCTGTCAACCTCGGGCCTTAAAGCACACACAATATAGCTCTGTAACTTGCAGCTATGTAAAGTCTTCATTGGACCTCCACCATCATTACTCCCTGTGCTCGGCAGACAAAACAAATACAGCCATATAGCCGGCATCTCCTCTAATGCATTTGAGTCCTAAATATTGTGACCCTAAGTGATGGAGAGCACCATGAGACTGGCTGACACTAACAATGTTAACAGTGAAGAAAGCAGTCTGTATTGCTCCAACTCTCACTGCCTCTCATACTTCACAGGGTAAGAAAACACAACCATCAGGGTTTTCCTTTCACAGTCGAGTGAGACCCAACGCCGAGGGGTTTTAAGTTGTTTACAGGCTGCCGCTTACCCAATAACTGAGTTCTCTTCTTCTCTGCTCCTACACCAGCACTGGATTTTATTGCACACTAGCAGCATGTTTAGTGACCCTGTTGCTCTCAGTCATCCTTCTACTTGCTTTACACTTCTTCTCCTTCAAATTGCATGGCAGTTTTTCCCCACAAATCACTGTTATCTCTTAGAGTCGGATCCAACACGCCTTGAAGAGTGTCCCAAAACACCCCGTTCAAGCTGCCTGTGCTCTTAGTTGCTTAAATTGCACTTGAGTGGAAGTGAAATTGCAGATGTAAAATGTTCTGAGGAGGAAAAGTAATTCATCACTTCCAAAACAAATTTGTATGGACTTTATGTTTTAAATCCCTTCTGTCTGTTATTAAGACGTAACAAGATATATGAGAGGCAATATTTTAGATGTTTCTTTAAAATGTATCACCACAGGCAAGATGGGTTGTGTCACAGTGGCTTTCACTCTTAAGTTACAATTATACACAATTTCACATGGAAATGGCTGTCAGGTCCTGTCAGGTGCCCATTACATTAATGAATATCAAAGTATATTTGTGCGTGTTTGTTCATATTCTCAAATTAGAGAGCAGCTTTTTCACTTTTTGTCTCTGAATGAAAGAACCTCAATTCTGAATAGGTTGTATACTGGACTCAACAACATCCTTCAAGAATTGTGTTGTTGCTATTTTAGTTACTTTTTATATATTTTGTAATTTCTCAGTGGAAATAGAAATCAAACTTTACAGTTCAAAGAATTTTTATACACATTTACAACTTTGGAATCTGAAAAAAAGACAATTTAACCCTTTAGAGCCGGTCGGAGCGGGCACGCTCTGTTTTGCATAACTATTTTTAAATCCCGCTCTGCAACCACGTAAGCTAGCGCAATAATTTTTTTTGCATATGAAACCGGAGGAGTTGTACTTACATCGTATTTCAAAAATAAAACTTTGAAGACA
>NW_005187416.1:1157195-1193084 GCF_000239375.1 Pundamilia nyererei
CACTTAATGAATACATATTATTAAAATCTGGGCTATAATTGTTGTATTGATGTATAGCAACTTGAAATGCTCCCAAAAATGGCACCACACCATGTAAAAATATAATATAAGCTCTGGCGGACTTGGTTCTATGGTAGGTCTTAAAGGTTAACAGTTGAATCAAGAACAGTTCCTGAAGAGGGCTTCAAAGAACAGACGAAAAAAAGGAAAGGACTCTAACTGGATTACCTAAGAAAACAACAAATCAGTGATGCATTTATGCAGTGTTTTGGAAAAACAGAACGCAAGTAATTAGAGACAGCATCATACGAGGCCCCATCTACAATCTTGTTTAGCTGCTAGAATTAGGCTAGAAATTTCTGAATTTAGTTTGGAAAATATTAACGTTTTACCTGTTGATCTACATTCCCGCGCTCACCTATGGCCAAAAGCTCTGAGTAGTAACCGAAAGAATGAGATCACCGATGCAAGTGGTGAAAATGAGGTTCCTCTGAGGAGACGGAGTAGAACTTCTACTCCTCCACATCTAAAGGAACCAGCTCAGGTAGTTCGGCCATTTGACTCATGTGCCTCGTAGGGTGAGATGCTTCAGGCATTCCCTACCAGGACGACGCCTAAAAGCAGGACCCAGGACGAGCTGGAGAGATTACAATTTGATGTCTATCTTGGGAACAAATTGGTGTTCCCACAGATGAGCTACAGGAGGAAAGGAAAAGGGGGATTTAGACTGCTGTCCCTGGGACCCAGACCCAGATAAATGGAAATAAATAGACAGCAGTGCGGTATGCTATAAACTAGCCAGTGATTTACCACAGCCAGGGTGCTTGCCTGTACCTTCTGGCTGTAGCTCAGGAGGTAGGACAGGGCTCTACTAATTGGAAGGTTGGTGGTTCGATCCCTGGCTGCTCTAGTTTGCTTGGCATATATCATTGTGCAAGATCCAAACACCTAGTTTCTCTCTGATGAGTGTGAATGTTAGCTACAAAGTGCTTAAGTATATTAAAGTAAAAAGCACTTGTATAAATGGGTGAGTAAGGCATGTTGTATAAAGTGCTTAGAGTTGAGGTAGAGTAGAAAAATGCTATATAGGAACCAGTTCATTTACTTGGCAAAGATTAGTTTAATACATTTTAATTATTAATTAAGTAATCTGGAACATAGCGTGTGATGTCAGTAAAAGGATAGTTAAGCTCATCTGCAAAAAAAAAGGTTAAGAATTACAAATACTCCAGTGTTAAATACAATAAGTCTATATGAATGGTGGTACATAAATCAAACCATTGTCATTATGTAAAAAACAGTACTGTTGTTTTATTAAAACTATTGCAAATTTAAATAGCTTTGCTGTCTACTATCAATCAGTCTTTGCTGCAGCTATTTCTTTCCCCCAATTTCTTATTGGTTGGTGATGTTATTGTGCAAATATAGGGCTCCTGTCTCATCTGGTGCTCACACAGAGTTCTTTAACTCACTGGCTTTAGCAGGAATGATTCCTGTCAGGCTGTGTCTCAGGGCTTCCTGCAGTCCTGCTCCTTTCGTTCAAACCAGAAACTGATTCATAAGCCTCATCAGTAAACAAGGCCCGGTGACTCAGCGGGAGGAAAAACACATTCAGCCTGTCACATTTGAAAGTCAATGAGCTCCAGCATTCTTTGATACATTGCACCAGCTAGCCACCAATAACGAGAGATGTAGTGTACGTTCAGACAGTCTCGCCAGTGTTCCTTTGAATCTTTTTTGTAATGCTAAGTTTTTAATGAGTTGTTGACACTGATGATCCCAAACATCTGCTGGACCCTCACAGTTCATGATGGGATAAAACCAATTAGACAGCACCACCTCCGAGCTGGAGTTTGTTGGCTCTCAAGCATGTGTGAAACTCATCAGTTCAAGCTTTGCATGCCAGCCGACTTCCCAATGGATCATTTCTCTCTCTCTCCCTTTGTCTGCTCATTGGTCTGTACAGTCTTTTGTATTATCAAGGTTGTCTTTAGATAACAGAACTGTGGATAGATTAAAACTCTAACGCACATCAATAGATTTCCAATACTAATCCCGATTACCTGGAGGCCTCAATTTGAATTGTCAATTTTGCTTCAGGAAGAGTTCTGAGGGGCTGCTTTGTATTTGAAATGCTTGATTCACTTTTAATTGAGTGCATAAAACAGATACTTTTGAAACCAACAACTGTGATTTTTATGAACTTGCTACGAACAGCTTCTGCCCTCAGGGAGGATTCCTTTTATATAATAAACAACCTCTGTACCCTTACGGAAGGCATCAGAAACAGCAGGGTAATGTTTATTATCATTTTAATGTATCTTTGGAATCTAAGCTTTTTAATTCAGGCTCATTTCATAGTAAAAAATATATGAGATCAAACATTAGACTTTGAACATTCAGTTCTGCAAATGTGATTTACTCAGCTGGAAAGTTACCCTAATGCAACTTAATACTGTGTACCTTTTTTTTCCTACTGTATGTGGCTTTTTAAAATACTAATACAAGTAAACATTTTTTTGAAACTATTTCCATAAAAATACAGAAAACTCAATAAATGGACTAATTA
The DNA here is from genome assembly GCF_000239375.1 of Pundamilia nyererei. Lineage (NCBI taxonomy): Eukaryota > Metazoa > Chordata > Actinopteri > Cichliformes > Cichlidae > Pundamilia > Pundamilia nyererei. The sequence continues at coordinate 1,159,765 of NW_005187416.1, forward strand.
TTACATTCTGTGTATGGAAAAGGACCTCTTCTGCTTCTTTGTGTTATCTGTACACAACATATACATTAGAGTGCAAAAGTATTGAGCTGCACCTCATTTGTTTATATTTTGCATTAATGGGGCCACACGTTTTTGTCATTTTTAAAGTGATCTTAAGCACAGATTTCTGGAGATCTTTTGCTTTGCGCTGCCCTCTGACTCATGCAAGTATTAAAACAGGCACCAAACTCAAGGAATGAGCGAGTTTTTAGTCTACATATAACAGATAATTTAGCAAAGAACCAATTTAGACACTTTGTTACTTGCAGCCTGTAAAAACATGAGCTGGCTCCATTGGCTTCGTTTAATCTATGAAAAATGGCAATGATACCACAGTTTGAAGGGCATAAAATAATATTTGTGCCCCAGCAAGATGATTTGCAAAGACTTAGTGGCAGAAGATTTCTCATATTGTCATAGCAAAGACATATCAGACCTAAAACACCATCTTTAGCAGATGAGCAGTATCTGAAAGGTGTGCCCTTAAGAAAAAGAAAGAAAAATCTGTGAAGACCTGAGAGATGGATCTTGTCCTTCAGTTGATCTGTCAGCTGTTCACCGAAGCCTCATTAGAAGTGGTCTCAATGGAAGGTTGGCTGTTAAGAAGCCATTATTAAGGAAGGGAACTGGAGAGAAAAGGCTGAGGTATACCAAATTTCACAAAAACTGGACTGAAAGTCAGTGGCAACAGGTCTGATGTTCTAAATTGATTTTTTTTTTGTTAAATCAATGTATCCATGTAGCATCATCTTCAAAGCATCTGATTGGCATGGCAATGATCCAAAACACTAGCCAATGCAGTTAATGAATTCCTGGTTAAAAAACAAAACAATGGGACAGTAAGCAGTCGATGGGACACTATGTGGTCCCCAAAAATGACTGAAACAGTTTAGGATCATCTGCACAGAGAACAGAGCAAAAGGGAGCCAACATCCAATGAAGAGCTTTGAATGTCCCTCTAGAAGCCCAGAGAACTATTCCTAAAGACTATTGAAAGAAATGACAAAGTTTCCCTAAGAGACTTGAGGCTGTGTTGAAGAATAAAGGCAGTCATAGCAAATATTAACTCTCAAAGTGGTTCGACTTGCACAAACTCTGCTTGTGCCTTCAAGCTTTCTTCCATTCTTCAAAATATAAAAAAACAAATGTTGGCTCGAGACTTTTGCACAGTTCTGTATGTTGGTGTATTATCGTCAGTAGCTTTGACAAGAATTTAAAAAAAAACTGGTCAGTCTATTTTTCAGTATTCAGTTTCCTGTCATGTATCTAGTACACAACTCTGTCCCAGTTACCAGTTGCAACGGTGTGCTATTATTTAGAGCAAATCAAAAGTAAACTAATAAAGAGTAAGAAAGTATACTTGTTTTGCACAGGTTTCAGTTGCAGTAGGATCTCTATGTAGGAACATATCAAGCGCAGAAGTTTGCCAAAGATAAACACAAGCTTACTTTTTAAAAATAGTTTATGAAAATTCATTTCAGTAAATATAATTATAGCAGCATACATGTGCTATCAATTAAAGGTAAAAAAAGCACTATACAGTCTGTGCAACTGTTAAGCCGACCCTTCTTCTGTCTCCTTCACCTTTGTCTGCTTAACTTTCCTCTCCTTCCTCCTCTGTCCATAAACATTTCTTTCCAATCATTCTTATAACCCAATACTTCATTAAAGTGTAGACCAGCCTCCCTCCTTATCAACAGCCACAAATTACTTGTTTTTTCAGCACCTTTTAATAACCCCAACAGGTTTTTCAGCCCATTGCTAGGCAATCAGAGCGGCATGGGAGGTCTCTAACCAAGCAGCAATCCCAGTGGCTTCATATCAGTGCAGCCCTGCCACTCCAACAGGGAAAATGTCACTTTGATATCTCCCCCTGGTCATTGTCAGTGTGGGGAGTCTAACCCAGCTAATGAAGTAAAAGGGAAAAAGCTGTGGGAGGAAAAATGGTCTGTGGTCAAAATCTGTGTTCTCAACGGCCCTGCTTGATGCCTTTCATTTGTTTTATATGTGTGTGTTGTTAATCCCCTCCTTCTGTTTTTGTGCCGTGTCATTTATCGTTTGAATTTCTGCATCAATCTTTTGCTTTTTTTTGTTTTGGGCTAGTATCATCAGCAACTTTGTGCTCTTCTCCTCTGAGAAATTAAGAATGCACAGGCATATTTATTTGTCAAAACTCCTCACTGCATAACAATGACAGCATAAGTACAACCCCAGCACTTGTTACTCATTAGACATTTAATCACTTCTAACAAACATGTGCTTGCTATCTTTCATGTCATGGTGTAATGCCTGTGAATAGACATAAAAGAGAAGAGTTCCCAACAAGATCTTTGATCATCTCATTCGGGTGGGACGAGATGATCTGTTGAAGTATCATCATTGTGTCAACATATTTAATGCACTGCGATCCAGCTAATTTATCAGAAAGTCTGCCGCAGACCTTTAAATCACCCACACACGGTGGCACACAAAGAGCTGCTGGCCCGAGATACTATCAGTAGTGTTCACAGTGACTTTATTTTATCTTCATGGCTTTTATACTTATTTGTTTCCCCGCTTTTGTTTGTCATGTATTTGTCCCCTCATCCAGATGCTCCCACCACTACCCCTAAATCCACCACAGCCACCACCACCACCACCATCATCACCACCACCATCTCCTACCCCGAAATAAATCAAGGTACAGTATCACCTTCACGCAACCTGTTTATCTCTGTGTGCTTATGATTGTGTGAGTGTCTGTGTGTGCGCTCATGTGCATGCATGCTGCCTTGCTCCCAGTGTGCTGGATCCTTCCCTGTGTATTCCCATTTTTATTCCACAGTGGCAGCTTTATTTAGTCATGATGTTTTTGTCTTTTACCAAGTTATACACTGAAGCCATCATTTAACAGCTAAAACTAATGAGTCTGGGGCTGCAACAGGTATGCATAATCCTCAAAGAAAATGCAGTATTAGGATGTTAATCTTGCGTGTTTTCTTGGCTGTCAGCTCGTCTTATATGATAAGGAGTTGAGCAATCAAACTAGGCACATAGGTTCCTATCTATGTCAGACTTTATGATGAGATCATGTTGCCTAGCAACCAACTAGCAGTGAGCTAAAATTAACCAATTTTGCCAAACCAATCAGGAGTTAAATAAGCCAAACATGGCACACAGGCACATCCTAAGCCCCCAAAGGTTCTTATCTATGTCAGACTTTATGACGACATCATGTTGCCTAGCAACCAACTAGCAGGGAGCTAAAATTAACCAATTTTGCCAAACCAATCAGGAGTTAAATAAGCCAAACATGGCACACAGGCACATCCTAAGCCCCCAAAGGTTCTTATCTATGTCAGACTTTATGACGACATCATGTTGCCTAGCAACCAACTAGCAGGGAGCTAAAATTAACCAATTTTGCCAAACCAATCAGGAGTTAAATAAGCCAAACTTGGCATACAGGGACATCTTGGGAATGTTCTTATTTACATGAGATATTATGACATCTTCATGTTGAATGGCAACCCATCATAACTCGGCTGTGAAAGCTGTTTGTTGTCGACCCAAATGCAAAGCATGGGAAGCAAAATGAGCATTTAATGCTAATCCATAATACAGGAACTTACTAAAGGATAACCTGAATGTAACCAAACTAAGAACAGAAGACTCAAAGAACAGAGCTAGTAATTAAACCACAAAAAATTATAACCCTACACACACCCTACACCTATACAGAAGCCCAGCCCAAGGAAAACCTAAAATAATGAACATCAAATAATAAGTAAAATGCAAACAGACCACTGGAAAGGAAATAATAAATAACACCATATACACTAAATAAATCATAGTGCTAAATTTCAGAGGGAACAAAAGTTGAACATAAATCACAAAACCACTAACAATGAAGAACTAATCGAAAAATTGAAAACAAGGCTCCAAATCCCAGGGACCACGACACAACCGTGTAGCAATGTGCTAACATGACCCATTTTTCCCGAGATGATCAGGAGTTGAGCAACCACACTTGGCACATAGATACATCTTAGGCCCCTGAAGGTTCCTTTTTATACCAAATATTATTGTCATCATGTTGCCTAGCAACCACCTATCAATAGACTAAAGCGACCCATTTTAGCAGTTATGCTCCGATATCACCTTATAAAAGCATTTTATTATTTCAATTTTACAACAACACAAATTTATACTGGCAAAAGTTGAATTATGCGTAATATCTTAAGATGCCGTCATGTTAGCTGGCAACCAAGTGCGTTTTTACTTTTTTCTATGTGTAGTTATACCAGAAACACAGAGACGCCAAACAGTACTGTAGCATGGGCATGCACTAGTAATAGTAGTGAGCTCCAAAAAATATCTGCACCATGGCCAAAACAGATGCTACGCTAGCTCACCCAGAGCTTCTATTCACCGATGAAGAAAGTGAGTTGCAGGGGGCTCGTGAAAGAAATAAGCAGATGTTGTTTTAGAGCCACATTTTGAAAATACAGTATTAATATGCTGTCTTTCTGAGAGCTTTAGTCAGGATGAGACCACGGCAGACTACACTTCGTTGTAATACAAAAGCATCAAGTTGATATGTTGCAATCCGATTTATACAAAAGAAAGAATATTTCCCACAATTTCATTCCCATCTGCAAAAAAGCAAATACTTAAAAAAAATAGAACATCACAATGTGGCTTCTGTTGCCTTGTAATTTTCTGGTGCCATTTAAAAAAAGTGCATCTGATTGTGCCATTTTAAATCTTTCTCTGGCATTAAATAATTTATTCTTAGCAATTGCAGCCTAGAAATGGTAGGGTTGCAATCTGAGGCATTAACATGGCAAATTACAACTCATATACACAAATAAATGCACAAAAGCTCTTTGAAGGGCTGATTAACATAGAAACATTAAATAAAAAAGTAACAGAATTTAGACAACTTAGACAGCTATATTTTTACTTTGTAAGTATGTGTGCAAGTGAGTGGGTGAAGATGAGTTTTGATGTTCAAAGGACAAATAGTAGGCCAAGGTTTAGTACCTCATGTTGTTTTGTTGTCAGTGGAAGTAACCAGGTGGTCGTCACTGCTTGTTGTTCCCAAATCGTTCTCAGCAGGGATTCAAAAGAAAAGCCAGGTGTGCAAAAACATGTTGGAAAAGAGTTAATTTTTCAAATTAGACTGCCGCACCACTGTACTTTGCACCATCACAGTAACGTGACACTTCACTGTGGCATCAGCTTAATTGGTAAGATGTCAAGAGTTGGTGCAAGCAAACATCTATATGAAGCTGTGAATAATGGTACATAAATAGTGGGATTACTATGACAATTCTGTGAATTTGATGGTTCTGTAGCATTTACTCACTACAGACACACGAGTCGCCTTTTATTTGAAACTCATCTCTCATTCAGGAAGTCAATTATAGATCATACTCTAGGTGGGTTGTGGAAAAAGGCGAACACTAGAGGTGAACAATAACTTGAACATGAGCAGTTGAAAATTAGACCCTTTTGAAATAAGCAAATTTTATCTCACTCTTTCAACAGCAGAACTCGAGGCTATTGTGACTATAAATCTCCAAAGGGTGCAGATAGAAAACATCACTTTATGCCTCGTCTCAGAAATCAGCCTGAGCTCCAAATGCAATCAAAGCCTCTCTGACAGACCGCTCAATTGGAACAAATCTCACAAGGCTGGCAGAAATCACAGGCATTGTGCTTGATTATGCCATCTGATTGGATTAAAGAGAATACCTATCTATGCAGGCTGATTGATAGCTCCTTTGCCTCAGATCAAGGAGTGTGGAGTCTGCTCTGGCCTGTTCTGATTATAGCAGTCCTGACTGATTCAAAGTGAGATCTGTGCTGCTTTGCAAAATAATTATGCTCCTGCTGTGAATAATAGATTTACTTTAAAGGTAAATAATAAGAACCGTAAAAAAATATTTTGCAACCTCTGCTTGCACAAAATGAGCAAATTAGTCAGTGAATTAAAAAAAAGTAGTAACCCAGGCCCTTAATTGCATCTTTGCTCAGTTCGGATCAGTCATGCTAAAACGACAGCTGGATGTAGCCATGCTTTCTTGTTTCTTCAAAAAGAGCATCTTAAAGAACATCATTAACTCTGTGATGCTGACTTTAGAGCTCATGCCACTGACGGTAATTTGTAAAGACTGTGGCTGCATGTTAAGGGAAATCTCGCGAATTTGCGACTGATTAGAAGTCTCCCAATGGCAAGGAGGAATCACAGTAGGGCTGAAGCCAGTCCCAGCTGTCTCCCAGCTGTGGGCAAGAGTCACGGTACACTCTGGATAGGTTTCTGTGCTTTTGCAGGGGTAAACCAGACCATTCACCCTCAGATTCACACCTATGGCCTATTTAAAGTCACCAGTTAACCTTGGGCAGTGTTGGTCAAGTTACTTTGAAAAAGTAATAAATTACTTCTTCAAAAAAGTAACTGAGTTAGTAACTGAGTTACAAGGTTCTAAAAGTAATTAATTACTTGAAAAGTAACTATTGCGTTACTTTAAAAAAAAAAAACGTTTAACCCTCTGGGGTCCAGGGTATAATTGGCCATTTTAACCACTTTTGATGTTTCCTCTACATTTCACCTTTAAAAACTATTTACTTTGCCTTATTTGGTATCATTGTTTTCAGCACAACCTCACGTGTCTGAATTTACAGTTATGTTTTTATTTTGACATACTGTATTAACACAATTGATCTAAAATCAGACAAAAAACATAAAATCCAATTAGAAAAAAGTTATTTTTTACTGTAACAACCACAAATATGTTCAATGAATCACATTTCATAACTTTAAATGCAAATATTAATTGACAATTTTAAAATTATATGCACAAGTTTTGCAAACAATAAAGTTATTTGCAGCCATTTACCTTTTACCCCTTTTTTAAATAACCATTTCAAACTATTTACAGAACAATCAGCTGTTCTGCATTCAATAAGATGTGCACAAAATATTTGTGCCACTCAAAAAATTTCTGTCCACTATAAAGGAGAACATCACAGCCTGCAGGTCTGACAGCAGCAGGTGTATCACTCCTGTTTCTACCTGGAGACAGCAGTCGCCTCATTGTTCAGACACACAACACAAAACTATCCACAACACTAACTACACAACACAACACATTAACTACACACTCCAAACACACTAAACATCACAAATCTCTCACATCTCAAAACTCGCTCTCTCTCTTTTTCTGCTGTCTCTCTCTCTGTCTCTCGCTGTCACTCCTAAAACTTCCCCCTCTTCCTAAACAACCAAATGTCATGTTGCCATATCATTTTTTGATTGGTCGACATGGTGCATTTTTCCACCAACACGAAAGGGCGGGGTTTTGTTTTGTTTTGTTTTTTGCTTTTTTTTGCTCATAAGCAGAGAGTGCTTGCTAGCGCTGTCCTTAGACAGTAAACATGACGAAACTATTGAGGAAAAACAGGCGTATATATTGTTTATCATGACTCTGGTTTTACGTGGCCTATCAACACAATTTAAAAACTGGTATATATCAACTTGTTGCTTTGTCATCTTAAAGTGGTCATGTGATTGGCTTACCACGACTACTTTATTCTTCCTCAGTCAAACAGCAGCATTCATGCGATTGTTTTGCCCCAGGTGTTGTGCCAAAAAGTGATCATCTACCAGAAAGTGATTGCCGTCCGCGGGAGCTCACGCAGCTGCTTAAAGCTGTAGCACCCAGATTACTTACAGCTACTTCCGTGCAACTGATGCGGTAAGCTGAAGACAGCTTCAACCGTCTGTTTGTTGAAAAATAGTAACGTGACCGCACGGCATTTTCTTGTTAGTAACAGTAACGGCGTTGTAACGATAGGAATAGTAATTAGTTAGATTACTCATTACTGAAAAAAGTAACGCCATTAGTAACGCCGTTTCTTGTAACACCGTTATTCCCATCACTGACATTGGGTGCATGTGCGGGAAGAAATCGGAGAAGCCTGGCAGAAATGGGAAGAACATACAAACGTCACAGTGGGGACATTTTGGTGATTCGTCTGACAGCAACCTGCGTGGTGATTGCATGGACTACATAATGCTTATCGCAATCGTTTTGCTTTAAATCAGGTCACTTTGATCTCCAGGTGAACTTACTTGATACAAGGAAGGGTAATAAGGAAACATCAAATATCTGCTTTTGTTGCACTGGGATCATTTAAGGGTTTGGGTTTGTTTTTTTTGGTTGACTGTTTGCATGTTGACAACCAGTTTGATTGCCTGATTTTTTTTGTGTCTTGTCCTCTTGAATAAGAAATTATTGAGAGATATGATATTGATTGGCAAAACTACACAGTCAAGATCAAAGTTGTATTAAACGAATGTCTAACTCTTTGAAAACTATAAATTTATTAAACAGCAAAATGCATTTCATTTTTCATTTTGGAGAAAATACAACAATTTTCAATATAGTCAATATGCTGGGTAAGATTTTTATAATTCAATTCCAATTTATTTTCACTAGTCAGATGACCCCCGATGTGAGCAGGCACTTTGGCGACTGCCTTTGACAGGCAGCAACATTCAGCAGAACCAGGTTCAGGGAGGGGAAGTCATCTTAATCAGTCGGAGATGATTGGGGGGAGAAAAGGCACACTGTGGAAGAGAGCCAAAGATGAGTAATAACCAATGATTAAATGCAAAGTGATGTATAAACACAAAATACCTGCTCGGCTAAACTCAAGTCTACTTTCGGTTGTTTCAGTTTCGGTCATTTTCCATTACAACTGAGTATCACATACGCGGTTTGGAGTCATTACAGCAACGTAACAGAAAGTCTCGTGACGTCATTTGTGTGCAACACAAGTGCATCACAACAAGGGAGGATGTCGAGGCGATTGTATACCCGCTGCTCAGTCCATGGACCACAATGTTGGGCTTCATAAATTGAGATTTTGATTTTCAAGGAGTCACTCTCATGAGCCATCAAGTGATGCCACTGGCTGGCCAATTGGTGGCATACAGCCTGGTGATGTTACACTTTCAGACTGACTCAGATGGCTTGGGACCCTGGCCGAGTAGGTAGTAAAAAAGTACACGGGACAGGTTACAACCACCTTCTGAAAACTCTAAAACTGAGTCGAGCTGAGGGGAGTAGGAATAGGCTGGAAAAGGGCTAATACAGAGTGAAAAGAGGTGAGTGAAGAAGAAACACTCAGTGGATCATGGAAGGCAGCCTAAGAGAAAGTGAATGTATTGAACTATAAAATTAAGAAAGGTTATGCATGCTTATTATGAAAACTATATACAGTTTTTATACAATTTATAAATAAATATAACATTTATGGTGCAGGTGCATCTACGAGAGAGAATAAAGGGAGCTTTCACTGTTACCTTAGACTCTTAACAAAAGCAGGCTCAGCTGTGATCGCATCATGTTGGGTATTTATGGGTGTGTACATGATTCTAGTTCTCATTTTGCCTTCCACTTTAATGCCACCTCTTAATAAGAAGAAAGAATGTCTGGAGAAAATCACACCCTAAACAGACTCTCACTGAAAAAGAATTATGATCATTGACTGTCTCTGCAGTAAAAAAACAACAACAAAAAAATCTCTGTACAGTATATTGGCAAGTTATTTCAGTCCCCGGTGAGCAGAACTTACGTTGAGATGCGTGGGCTTCACCTGATAAAGCCAACCTCACGTCGGCAGGGCCAATATTTTCAGGTTGAAACAACCCACTTATAGTTTCTGCCAGATGTCCTCTCTTTGCTTTCAACTATCAGGGGCATTCCATTATTACTGTGTATATAGATTGAAGGCAGCAGACTCATATGGCCATAATACGCTCTGCCAGTTGATTTCATTTACCCACAGTGTGCCGCACAGATCAGAGACCCACTGCCAAATGAATCTATCAGAGTGGGATTGGATTTTTTTTTTTTTTTTTTAGCAATTTCCCATTAGAAGGACAGAAAAGAGAACTTTAAAAAATCTGTTAGAGTCCCACCACATGGCTTTTAAGTGCTTGGCAGGGTTTAGAAAGTGACATGGGAAAATGACTAAATTACTGTTTTCACCACTAAATAAATTTCTAAATGGAGATATCTTGCTGACCAACTCCTGCAATTAGGATATAGTAGTCACATGTCATTTTTTATACTTATTAAACCCTTTTCAAGAACTGCTTCTTCTTTTTCAGTAACCTAACTTATTTTCTCTAATGCTTAGCTAGTTGTATTCTTATTGTCAGTGTCAGAGCAGAAGAAAGTTTTTACTTGAAAAGTAACTTTCACACTTTCCTCGGGTGCATTAGGTTCATAATAATAGTCACGGCCAAGAGAGATGAAAACTGACCTTAAAACCACAAATGTGCTGCTTTATTCAACATTATGATGTCTCCCATCAACAAACTACGGCTAATCTTTGCCTAATTCGATACAGCGACAAATGAATAATTGTTCCTAAGCCAGGAATGAGAAATATGCATAATAAATGTGTACCTACTGCAAATAAAACAATCAGGCGGCAGGGTAGCATTATTTTTAATTGATGAAAGACCGTAAACGGCGCTGACAACCAATTCATTTAACCCACACTATAAACAGAACATACAACAACACCGGCACGGGGAGGGAAAGGAAACAAACATTCATTACATTTGTCAGGGCCTTAAAATACATAAACACCATCTGGTGAAGTGACTTAGAAATTTTATGAATTTAGATGTGCCACCATCTATCCTAACCACTAACACATCCTTACATAGTAATGCACTGTCACATACTAATGTGTGGTATTGTTACCACTTTGTTCAGTTTGAGTTCCTATCCATTTTCAAATTGGAGCCAGCCAGCTATAACTAATTTGATTAAGGTCAATAGTAACACAATAATTGACGTCATGTGATATTAGAGCGCCTCAGTGGAATTATAGTGCTCAGTATCATTGAAAACAGCAGTCAGGAGCCCAACATAGCTTCTTAATGCGAGAGTATATTGTCTTTTAGAGGTATTACTGCATTTTATAGTGACCACAAGGAGATGAAGGTTGTAAAGCAGGGCCAGGAGGTAATCAGGTTGCCACAATATCTGAAAAGTATCACCAGCAAACACAGTTTTGCAACCTTTCATATTGCAGCTCCTAAAATAAATGCACGAATTATGTCAATAAATCCTGTATTTCTATTACTGAATTAGTGGTTTTTGTCTAACAGTATTAGATCGAAGCACCTGGGTCTTTTAATCCAGAACCTATAGCCGTGCTATGACATACAGTACATGGACATAGGTATGTGAAACGAGATGTCAAGAGAGGGGCAGATCTAACTGAATGGCCTGTCAATCACTCATTTTTAGCCATAGAGCGTATCCTGAATCATCATGCTTTGTAAAACTTGGAATGACCATAATTTACAAAGTAAACTTACTTAGAGAAGATTCATGGATGAAGTGAAGGAGGGTTAGTGTGACGGAAGAGGGTAATGGAGAACGGAGGATAAGCCACTGCAGCAAGACTAAACTTAAATGGTAAATGAACTGGTTTTTACCTAAATATTGATCCCATAAACTCATGAGAAGCCTTTACTGAGGACATATCAGACTGGCATTTACCAGAGACTAAAGGACAGGAATTCGTGGTTCAAACTACAGACAATGCCCCCAGTTGCCATTTCAAATAAAAAGCAGGTTTAAGACATTCGAACATTAGCCTCACTTTTCAGACCTGCAAACTACTTACTGTCTGCATAGCCCATATCATGCTAGAATTCAATAATACTACAATAATGCATAGAGAGAAAAAAAACCTAACAATCATATGACCCCTTATGAGCAAGCACTTTGGTGACAGTGGGAAGGAAAAACTCCCTTTTAACAGGAAGAAACCTCCGGCAGAACCAGGCTCAGGGAGGGGCGGGGCCATCTGCTGCGACTGGTTGGGGTGAGAGAAGGAAGACAGGATAAAGACATGCTGTGGAAGAGAGACAGATTAATAACAAGTGTGATTCAATGCAGAGAGGTCTGTTAGCACATAGTGAGTGAGAAAGGTTTATCCCTAAAAACATTTATTGTAATGCACTTTCACTACTGGGTTAAATTTGTGTCTGTTCCAAGAAGAAAAAAAACAAGTGACCAGAAACTTAAAAAAATAAATAATAAAAATCACTATAATACGATTGCACCTCAAACTGACTTTGAAAAGAATTTCCTCCTGGATTTTCCGTTGTTCTCCAGCATTCAACTGTTATTACAGAGCAAAATCTTTTGTTGAAAAGAAAGAGATACAAGTTTCTCTATCAGCAGCGCTCCACGGGGGACGGAAAAGTCTGGGAAATATAGGAAATCACAAACTAAAGCCAGAGTAGAGAAGCCAGGTCAGTGGATCCAACAAAAAAGTAATCTAACAGCCAGCGGGGACACCCAGCAGCATGTTGGCATTTTTCTGTACTGCAGGGTTCCCCCTAATGCATTTCTACCAATATAATTATGATTGGCACGCAGTTATCTCTGCATGTTGAGCTGGATTTCGTGTCACAGTAAGTCACCAAAGGGCTTGTGGGAATCATGACAACTAGTCATGAAGCCATGTCCTCACCATGTCTCTGAATGTCAGCGAGGACAATGCCGATGTCTCAGTTGACCTGAAGCTAGAGATGGTGAAAGAGGGCTGCTGGAAAGAGAGGCTGTTCAAAAATGTACAGGCAATCACTCTGCCGCAGACATACTGAATGGTCCCACATGGTTACCACCCACAGTGTAATGAGGGTTAGCAGGTCAGGCTGCCTTTCTGTTGACTGAGGCTTGCAGCGACACAGGCTTCATTTTACATTTGGATGCCAGTGAACACCAGTGCATAAATCTCTTCTCCGGTGGCAGAGATGTTTTGAAAAGAGGCTATTATCATCTTTTGATCTAACCCTTCATAAGATGTGCTCTGATCTGCTGCTGTTGCTATTATACTGGAATGTATAAAATCAAAATAGTCGAGCCAGTCATTTCCCTATTTCCTCCTACTATACAAATACTTTTCCCCCCTGTGCTCTCTCCTAGACTCATGAAATGTCACCAGTCAATTAAAAAAATGGGATCATATTCTACAACTCCTTGTTTCTTTCTGTTTTAGGAAAATATAAGGCAGATAATAGTACAGCAGACCTGCCTCCACCTTCTGGTCCTCATAAACATTTTTTTAAAGAAATGAAAAGTCAGCGTAGTGTGACATTTGATTTGGTTTTATTGTTAAGAAACCGTTCATAACAGGTGTAGTCACCACCATAAATACAGAAACCTTAAACAGAAAATTACTCCCTGCTTCTGGGGGCTGCAGCCATGTAGAACATTTACCAAATAGACTGCTGTGAGAGAGACGCTGTAAGGCTGAGATATGCCATTTAAAAGATCCTAAGGACAAATCTGTCCTCCCTGTTGGCTTTAAAAGAGACAAACTAGGAGACACTTGAGTCAAATGTGTTGCTGGATGGAAGAATGCAACAGTCAGCTGTTAGGAGACATGCATCTTCACTCACTATCATAGTAAATATGTAGGTTCATTTATGCTGTCTTTCTTCTCCGTGTCAGAGCCTGGATTTGGATTTTGAATTTCTCCAACAACAGTCAGCAAAAATGCTTCTGTGACACTTACCAGAGTCTAAAAAGGTGTTCCAGAAGCCACCGTAGATGATCAGAGTACGAGGCATCAGGCATTTAAACCTGAGTCTTTACCAACAACAGACTGATTCTGGAAAAAGTTTGAATCAGCTTATGTCCTCTGCTTCTCAGCCGCCTGTTTTTGCTAAATAAAATAAACCCACTGGTCCCTGAAAATAACCATGTTTTAAGATTGCCAACATTTTCCACTACCAGAGATTTTTGCAGCTGTCTACCTGTATGACATTTTACCTAAAATGAGCATTTTTCAGACCTTCTTCGTGCCTATTTTGAGATGCCAGCATTTCCAGAGAGATTTGCACTGCATTTTTATAAAAAAACAAAAAAAAAAAAAACACCCTGCAATAATACTTACACACACTAAGCTATTTAAACTTTTACCTATCTCCATGTGAATGTGACTCAAACACCATAAATATCAGAGCATGTAATGTGTAAGTTTACAGGGTTTTTTGCCCCTACAACACTATACATAATGTGATAAGCATGATATTTGTTCACTCCTCTGGCGAGACGAACAGACGCTGTTGCTGATAATGCAGACACTCCTGACTGAGCCGTAAATACAGACGCAATGTGGTGACTGCAATTCAGAAAAGATTTTCAAATTCATTTTTGAGCACAGCCACCACTTTTAAAACAAATTTGATCAAATGTGACTGCTGATCGTGTACTTGTCTCTTTCCATTATCCAGATAGGAGCTTGGCCTTGTTAGCCTGAAATAACTGCCAAGTAGCACGACTTGCTTCGTGAAAGACTTTTCTAAGGTCTGCTAATACTTGTCAACAATCCTTTTGGAACTCAGACAACATCAAAATAACTATTGTGCAACTGTAAATACCACTGCCCAAACACTCACAATTAGTGAAATAGGATCCTGCTTGTCATATTTACGCCAGGGTATTGTTTTATACCTCCTAATTCCTGTGGAAAGCAGTGTCATTCTGTCAACATATAACAGTGTAAACCTAATTGTCACTTCAGAACTAATACAGCATCCTTTTTGGTATGACAGGATTCTGTAATCAGGATCAAGCAAGTTTATTGTGTGGGGATTTTACGCTTTCGTTTGTTTGTTTGCGGCACAAAATGAGATAGCTGGGTAATGCACGTCCACATTTAACAGTCTACCTTACTAATCTGGCTCAAAGAATTTCTCTATATACAGCATCCAACTGCAAAAAAGCACTATTTTGGTCACTTCTGTGGCTCATACTAAGGGCTGTAACTTCACCAAATATGCATTGTCAGTCTAATCCCTGGCCCAGGGCGTTATTTAGCACTGACATGTCTCAACTACTCAAGGAGAACGGATCCTTTGAGACTTCAGTAACTCTAAGACGGACTCACCTTGTGAAATTGCTCCCTGTATCATAGCTTCTGGCAGCAGAGGTGAGGTGTGGCATTGGTCTATTGTTCCCCGCACATTAGCACCGAGCACAAATCTCTAACTTGCAATAACATCTATCTGTATCAACGCCTTACAGGCCCTGTCACATGTCCCTGCAGAGAGAAAAGACCAAAGAATTGGAAGTGACACACGGGAACAAAACTGTCCTGCTTCAGAATAATCGGCTTTTCATAGTCAAGGAGGGCCTAAACTTTATTGTAGGGTTACTTCCACCACACGAGCACTTCATATGCGGATCATTCGCAGAGCGGATACGGAGTAGAACTTATCTTTTGATTGGCTACACCTGCGACGGACCTCTATAGTCGAAGTGAGACACAGAATGCACATAATTTCATTGATTATTATAAACGGCCAGTGTCTCAGGACGCTCTCTACAAATGGTCCACATGTAGTATGTTAGACATAGAGAAGAGGTTAGGGGTACGTTCTGAAATCAAAACCCAAAAATAATATATGAGTAAGACTACAAATCTTCTCAAATGTAACACACTGAACCTTTTAAAACACACTGCAGTTGACATAGTTAAAGACATGTAACTGGTAGTTTAAATGAGAGTGAACTGTTTGTTTTCGTCTCACCAATTATACAGTGGGGTGTAGCAGTCTGCTGTGTGCACTGAAGCTACACCAGCTTTGGCTGTGATTTGTCTCTGTTTTACACATTGGTCTAATGTAAAAGCAACCTAATCAAAGCAGCCAGCGTTGCTAAATGCACTGAGTTGATGGATCTCAAATGGCTTAAGTCATTGAAATATTATAAATCTCCAGCTATCAACTAAACTTAATAAGCCATGTGAAATGTCTGTATTTACTTAACCAAGAGCTACGCATAATATACACTGTAAATATAATTTTCCTGTGAAATTCTATTAGTTACCATGATGCCACCACATTTTTCGAAGTTGGATAATGCAGATAATGTTCAAATTTGATAACGTTTTTTCCTCTCGAGCTACAGTGCTGCTGACCAAACTGGTGAAGTAGTCATGCTTGATAGCAAACGCTGCACAGCAGGGCAGGTGTAACATCTATTGAGACAGCGCTTGTCAGTTTATCTAACAGCATCTGAAATCCTCTGACGGCAGACTCAAGGATGTGCAGCAGCTGATAATTTATGTAGCGTTTTCTACAAAAAGAAGAAAAAAACTGCAAGCTGACACTCATCAGTCCAAGTTTTACACAGTCCCGGTCAAGATCCTTTTAGCTGGATTTACTAGTAGTGGAGCTAAAATGTAAGGTCGCCACTCTCACGAATACCAACTACAGGAAAGTGCATTTAAATTTAAAACCTGGTGTTGAAAAAGCCTAAAGTGATAAGAGTTGGCTGGTGATAATTTGGCTGCTGTATCTCATTCAATGCAGAGTTATTTCAGCAATGAATTCTGTTACTTTGTTTCTGCTTTACTTAACTATTTGCCATATGAAACATTGCCTTCATAAAGTGCTGGTGAAATGTTTTCCAAGTCACAAACTGATACATCAAGACGGCTGCACAATTATTTCCCCTCGATAGTCTTTCATTTCTGCACACCAAAGCTGCCAACAGCACATGATAATAGTCTCTTCCATATCTCCTCGAGCAGTAGCCACACTCCCCTCTGAGTCGAACGTCCAGTGTGTGCAGTGCAAAGTGTATTTTTGTGTGTGAATGCAAGCCCGTGTTTATCTCTGCACTGCCTTTGGTTCCCTTTGATTTCCCTTAAGTCTTATGTCTTTTGTCATGTTCTGGTCTTCTGAATGCTTGCTTATGGGTGTCATTTGTTTTCTCCCCCTGCCCTGCTCCCTCCCTGCCTCCCCCACCCCAATTCTTCTTTATTTGCATGCTGTTCCTCCTGTTCCACACCTCCCTCCACAACTGCCATGTCCTCTCCTTGTGTGCTCAGACACTGCGCCCAGCACTGAACCTGCAGCTCATGGTTGGTATCTCTACTTTCCTCCTTATGTCTCTCTTGCTCTCTCTTTTTTTTAAACTTGTATATTTGTCTTTGCAGCATGCCTGCTTTTACTGTTACACAACAGACATTATTGTGCCAGGCTGCCCAGCCTGGAAATGTCAGCTTTGTGCTGTGTGTCAGGTTTATGTTGGCCATACTGAAGCAGGTACCAGTCAGGCTGCATTTTACTTTAATTGCAGTTATGCTGTCAAATATATATAAAAACCCTTCTAATTCTTCTTACTTCAGCTGCACTTGCAGAATGGTTTCACCAACTAACCAATTACAGTGTTTCCCTGAAGGTGCCACAGAGGAATATCACCCACACTGAGGCCAGGGCTGATTATATCTGCAACATTAGATGATGCTGTGTGTTGGGGCAAAAATAGACCTAATTTAGTTGTTTTCATTTACTTGAATGAAGATGATACACATCATTTTCCAATTTCACCTAATTTGCAGCTTTTTTTCATAATTCCGTGCCTCCAGTTTCTTAATTTGTGGGACCAAATTCATGAAGGCGTTATCACGAGCTTTCTGTTAAGCATGTGTTCGTTTTGCAGAAATTTGAATCGCTCTTCACAGACTTCTAATGACCATCTTAGAGGGCTGAAGAACAAAAAAAAGAGCAGCAGGCCTCTGCTGACCTGTTTATGGTAATTAAGTTTGTTGAATAATTTTATGATGGTTTCAGTCAAACTGAAAATGAGTCAATAAGACAAACAGCTGTTAAAATGTTGTCAAACCAACATTTCTTTTCTGTTTTCAACAGCATATTTGTATGAAACACATACAGTACTGTGCAAAAGTCTTGACTCACTGCTTATTTCTTTACACAAGCATGAAAGTCAATATTTGGTATGACCACCAGGAATAGTTTTCCAGTCTTCTTTGTTTGGGATCATTGTCCGGCAGAAAAAAGACGTGGCTCCCGCTGAGACACTTTCCAGATGGTGTTGCACGGTGTATCAAAATCTGACGGTACTTTTATGCATTCACAATTCCATCAGTTTTGACAAGATCTCCTCCACCAGACTATGACAGAGCCTCCAGCGTGTTTCCCAGATGGCTGTAGACACTCACAGCCATCTCTAACCTCTCTCCTGACCACTTCCATATGTAATGTCAGTTTGAACCAGAAATTTCCAATTTGGGTTCATCACTCCAATGCCACTGATTTTCACTCAATGTCTTCTGTAAACTGGCATCCCTCAGCCTTTTCTGCCTGTTTTTTTTTTTTTCCTAAGAATGGCTTCTTGACAGGCTCCCTTCCACTGAGACATTTTCTGATGGCTTCAGTGAAACGGAGATGGATCAGCTGAAGAGCCAGATGCATCTCTTACATCCTGTGTCAGGTCTTTCTTTGATGTATTCCCTATTTTTAACGGGAATAACTTTCAGATGCTGTTTGTCTGCAGTAGATAGCTTGCCAAGTTTCCTCAGATTTTGTTTAACAACACACTGCACGCCATGCTGGGATTATGACAATATTTCAGCTAATATTTATTTGGGAATCAACTTGTTGGTGCTGATTTATGCCTGCCAAACTCTGTTGTCTTTGGCCTTTTGCATAGATTCTACAAAAGAATGCAAACAAATTAACGCTGTCAGCGTTAATCTTGCTAAAATGACGTTAACCGCATTAAGGCAGCAAATTTTGTTAGCGAGTTAGCGCAGATCGCCCCGTGCATGGGGATGCACGGCCCTAACGCTTTAACGAGCTAAGCGCGCTGACACTGTGCAGCCCCACGCACGGGGCGATCCGCGATAACTCGCTAACGGAGATTTAATGCGGTTATGGCGTTAATGTCATTTTAACAAGATTAACGCTGACAGCGCTAGAAAAAAAGTGTTTTAGTTATTTTAGGCTCAAAGTTTGAAATTGCTTAAAGAGACAAGTTAAACTGGCTCTTTGCTGAGTTATCTGTTGTGTTTAAAGACTAAACAAGTTAATTCCTTGAGTGTGGTGCTATTCTTCTGCATGAATGATTATGTTAAATGCCTTAAAAAACAAGAACAACATTCCTGTTAAAATGCCTTGTTACAAGGACTGGACTGAAAAGTGAAGAAGCAGCCAATGTTCAATGAAAGACCTCCAGAAGCTTGGAGATTAAAAACGCAAGACCATTTCTAAACAATGACAAGAAAGTCTGTTTCCTTATATGATGGAATGAATTGTGGTTCAAGAGTTTTTCACTGTAAGAAGTGTTAAGTTGAATCAGTGCAGCGGTATCAGTATGAATATTATAGTAACTGTATTCAAATTAAGAAGGGGATTTCCTACATAAAGGCAGCCATATTAAATGAGGCATTCAAAGATCCGTTCTTGCCTGTAGTGGTCGATAATCCAGCAGCTGTCAGACAGGAGGTTTTCAGGAAAATATTGATTTAATTTCCATGAGTGTTGGGTCAGGGGTCGAAAGGTCAGAACTCTGTGTTGAACTAATCCGAACTTTATATCCCAAAGGGAGTTATGACCAGATTTCCTGTATTGGTTTGTGCCAAGTAACAACCTACAACATACAGGGGGAAAAAAGGAATTTCACCTTTAGCTGTAATTCTAAACGTTTCTGGGAGAACTTGACGAATTTAATTACTATCGTTTGTTATTTTGATGTATTGCACACCCCAAAGGAAGCAGAGGCTAATCTATATCAGAGCTGGTGCTCTTTTACGTTTCAGTTATGGATTTAATTAGTGAAAAGTAGGCCGACTGTCGGATTTCGCCACATCTGAATGCATAGTCATTGACATCAAGGTCTATAATTGCTTAACATTCTGCGTTAATCGCGATATCTCACATATTTTTGTAAAATGTTGTCTAATGTGACCATGATGTAGTCAGATTTTTCCAGGTGGGATTGGGGGAAGATGAAGAGCCTCCCGACTCGTTGGTGTCCTCTCTCAGCAGCAGTGAGGTCTGCTTCCTCTATATGATGCTGAACACTTGTTTTGAAGAGACCACAGATGCTTTGTCCTCCTTTTTCAAAGATGTGTTTTTAACATTTATGAGTTTTTGAATGGTTGCCCCAGATGTTCATCCGAGACCGCAGTCAGTTTTTAGATGTTTGCAATTAACTGCAGTAGTGCATCATTAATATAAGATTTGTTTACTGGTAGTTTTACATTAAGCATTAAAAATCACTTCAGCAGCTTCAATTTAGTCATTTTTCTGATTTAAAATAAATGAACAGAGGAGTCTAAAATTATCAATGTGTATGAATTTTAAGTTTAAGCAGAGGTCAAAAGTTTCCTCCAATATTTATTCCTTCTCACAAGCCTGAAATAAAAGAAACCACCCTGTAAATGATCTGCATGGATTCCTGCCTAACCTCGAAAATCTTTTTTTTAATGTAAGTTAAGTTTTTAAGTATATTTGTCAGCAAGTGAAATATATGTATATATATAAATGTACCAAGGAGATGCCACCACTGCTGTTGCATGCAAAGGCGAGAGGACTGAGTGGGCTGAGGTCTCTGTCCAGACAAGTGAAGTCCTAGAAACAGCTCTCAAACTCAGGGTCATGGGGAGGGTGAGAGGGATAAACAACAGTTTATGCTCACATTTACACCTAAGGCCACTTTAGAAACACCAGTGATCCCTAACATGTACTGTATGTATGTGGACAGTGGGATAAACCCACTCAGAGAGAACCCACACAGGCACAAGGAGAACATGCTAACTAACCTAGCCCAAGCTGTGAGACCACCACTGTGCCGCCCCTAAAGTTTAATCACTTGTTTTTAAATCAGATTTCACTGCTGATTCTCTAGTTTTTATGTCCAGGCGACCGTTAAAATTAAACTTTATTTAGGTAATGCTTCAAAATAATTGCCCAAAAACATGGCAGGGGCCATTTCAAGATGGCAGCCAAGTGGCGAGGCACGCTTTACGCCTTCGGCTGATCCAGCATGCCACAAGAGTGCTAACGGGCACTAGACAGAACGATCATATTTCACCCATATTGGCTTTTTGTCAAATGTAGAATTGAATTTAAAATCATTCTTCTCACATAAAGGTCTGGAATGAGCAAAAAACCCAGCTATTATTGGACCAGAGAAATTCACTCGCAGACTGCAGGTTCTCAGAGTTTCCAAAGACAGAACAGAAGGCTTCTTCACTGTGGAACCGGCTCCCAGTTTAGGAGAAAGATACCCTCTGTAGTTCTAAGATTAGGTTTAAAATTTTCCTTTTTGATAAAGCTTACATTTAGGGCTAGATATGAGCATTTGTTCTTCACTCCCTCCTCTTCCTGTTAAAACAGGGTTCTTCTTTCCCCCAGTCACCAAGTGCTGCTTGAAGGAGATTATCTGATTGTCAAAGTTCTCAAGGGTTATCTTTCCTAAAGTGACTTTAGGCATTTGAAGGCATCTGAATTGGCACTGTATAAATAAACTGTTTAAAATTTAATTGAACCGACTCTGTATTTTTATGCCTTGAAGATATCTCAGGGGCTCTCCATTTAAAATCGGAAGCCCGGTATGTACTAGTAGCATTCATATTGCATGACAAAAGTTTTCTGTTGCTGCTGCTGAGCATTACTTCTGTATCTCCCAAAGAACTTTAAGCTTACCATCGATTCTGCTGTGCGGTGCTTACAGCACCTGAAAATGCTCCCCTCATCTTTGCAGAGCTTTCAGTTCATTGTTTAGCTGTCACACCTGCAACTGTAACTGTTTTTGGTTCACTCTCAGCACTCTTGCCCACTGCAGCAGCAGGCAGAGTGTTTCTTTTGTTTTTTTTTTAAGGAAAAAAGCTCTAAAAATACACTGTAGCAGCTAGCTGGTGAACAGAGCGAAAGAGTCTGAGGATCCCCTCAAGAGCTGGTATATACTAAATATAGAGACACAAAAGTTATATGTCAAATTATAATTTTTTTCATTTTTAAAGGTAAAACCAGGTTAAACCGAGGACATTGTGTGTTTTGCAATGAGACTAGCCCAGTTCAGCATTTAGCTGGAGGTATTTGTTGTATCCATATTAGTCTTGTTCAGATGAATGCTCCTGAGGATCACATTTTTTGTGCCTCTGCAAAATCCCAAATTAAACCCTCTGCTTGCTTGTGTTTTTTCTACCTTACAACTCTTCAACAGTTCAAAACTCTGACCGATTTAATTTGCTAATTAATGCTAGCTAGCTAACCACCCATGTGGGTGTCCAATGTATTTTCAATGCACGTCGGAAAACAGTGATTCGCTTTAAAATGACGTGAATTTCAGTGACTATAGAAACTGATGAGTCAGCAAATGCAGATAATAACAGCGACGATGAATCTCCAGGAGACAGCGTTACAGTAGGCTATAAATAATAAAATTGAAATGAAATAACAGCCAAATGTAGTCTAGCTGTTGCATAATTTTCTTCTCTTTACTTATCAAAAGATAAATTTCACCAAGGCCTGATGCAGCTGTAAACTCAGCTTCATCTTTTGAAAAAAAAAAAGGAAAGAAAAATTGGATAAGCTTGATATAATTAAGCCCCATTCAGCTGCATTTACAATGCTGAATATCATTCATATTTTTCACTAAACGGATATATGAAAGGTTGAACTAGTCTTTTACGCTCCACATTGTTGATAGTTTGCATGTGTGTGTGTTTGCGTGCGAGTGAATGAGAGATGAATTGTAAGACACTTGTGGAGAAGTGCTATGTGAATGCATCCAGCTGGCAAACGAGACACCGGGTTACTGCGAGAAAGGGAGGAAATTAGAGCGTCCACAGAGCCTGCAGCTACTGCACAACCTGTACCTATTGGCCATTGTTTATTTCTCTGCTTCATCTGTCGTCAAAAATCACTCAACCTCCCCTCTATGACCCCAGTAATAAAAATGAGTGACACATTGCTTTATTGCCATAAACACACCCCGTGTTGCAGGTGTGCATACAAAAACCGAAGCGTGGAAAAGGCAAGGATAGTTTTGTACATTTATAGGCAGGTTGTAGGGCCAGGTAGGCTATGCTCTGTCTGAGCAGGACTAGCCCCTCTTTATGTAGGACTTCACAGGACGAATATGTCTTGTCCCTCGTGTTGAGACAGCGTTGCACCTTTTTATTGGTTCTCAAATTGTTATAGTGCAGGACAGACCGTTTTAGAAAGTCTGGCTTGTATCCAGAGAAGCAGAGAAGGCCATCATCTTGGGTCAAGTGCAGATTAACCTGTCACAGTCTTTTGCAGCTTCCGCTACATCCAGCGGGGAAAATTACGAGTCACCACGGAGCCACAGGCTATGCAGATTTAAGCAGAGTGTGATGGAAGCTAACACAAAGAAAAAGAAATGCAGCGACTGTACTCTTGAAGGCCGATGGATGGTGATTCTTTTTTTCCCCACCAGTTATGTTTTTTTAGTTTCGCACATGGACAAACGTGACATAAAGAAGCATGTGATCAAACAGACATCTGCCAATCTGTTAGCGAGGGAATTCAAGTTTTTTTTTCTTTGCCTTCACGTGCTAAACATCAAACATGCTTATGCGTGTTTCGGGTGTAAGTTTGACTTACGTGCTACTACTGAGAGTCCTAAGAGTCCTATATTTAGTTTCTTGGCATCTGGTCGGCGTAGCCTTTAGCCTAACAGCTGCAACTTGAGCTTTTGTTAAGAATAACTTCATCTGGACAAATAAGCTGAACCTGGCCTGCATGACTCACACAGCATGCTCAAATTTACAGGTTTGTTAAATACTGTCAACACTGCTAAATCACTTTCTTTGCATCGCTAAATCACTTCAGAAAGCCAAGTGAAACGCACTTGTTGCTCCCTTCAAGCGCTCCCTCCAAAATCAAGAATTTTGGTGACTCCTAGTAACACGATAAAAAAAAAAGTGATAATTCATGCTCATATTTCCAGGCGTAGTTTGTAACACCAAGTCAGACCCTGCTTTTTAACAGCCTCTGACTCTGTCCGCGCTGACCGCCTCACTCCTTACAACCTCTCAAATGCAGTTGCCATGGCGATGTCCCGCTTTTCGTGACTGAAAGAGAAAGGAAGCCGAGACACTGCTGAACTGGAAGGCTCTTCCCAAGATTGTCCATTTCCCTGTAAAATGGGCTAGGTACAGGGGAGGAGGCGTGGAGTGCAGGAGGGAACAAATTAAACATGCAGCAGAGAACAGAAGAGGCTTTGAGATGAGCTACCAGTGGACTGGAGAAGTGGGTGTTGAAACGTTTTGTTCTTATAAATTAAGCTTTAGCTGAGAAATGAGAGAGCCAGGAACTGGAAAAACTCAGACATAATGACTGACTTTATTATGCATGTGGATAAACTCGGCTGCACTTCTGGCTCTGCGAAGTTGTTGTGGTAAGAAGTCATTTCACTCGTGAGACCCGCAGAGTTGGAGCCGCTCATGTGAAACAAAAACTATAAAAAGAGTTATATAAAGACTTGACTAAAGTGATACCAACTCATTTTGCAGGACAGCACAAACAATTTCAAAGCTCCAACCAAAATTCTGTTCGAGCAAAAGAAACGGCTCCATAAACAACAGAGGAGTTCAGTCAGGTTTGAAGCAAACTTGATGGATATTTTAGAGTCCAAACACAATCATACATGATTATATTCGCGGTTCATTCACATTTCTGAGGGTGTATAATGAAAAGAGGTTTATTCATCTCCTTCATGGCCACTTTTTCCCTCAAAGTGAGCAAAGTAATTGATTTATTTCAATATATTTTCCAGAATTGCACCCATGGACGCCACATTTAAAAACCGGTCCGTTTCTTTCTGGAGGATTTCTTTTCATCATGTAACCTGCATGAGGTAAATCAACTCTGCGCGTGCAGTTTGTTTCTTAGAAATGCACAAAAGCTGCCGACAGTTCAGAGGCAGCTTTTTGCTGTTAGATGTTCCAGCAGCATTTCTTCTTCTCATCTCACTTCCATCTCCTCACTCTTAATGAAAGGGCATGCTGGTGGAGGATGTCAGTTGCTTTTGCTGATGGCTAGGTGCACTCACTAATTTCCAATCCAGAGAGGTGAGCACGTCTGGAAAGGACACACCTGCCAACACGGCTGTCAGCAAGCATGTGAGAGTAGTGGGATAATTGAGCTGCGCTCAGAGACCTAATAGTGGAGAGGAATACAGCAGTATAATGGCCACTCTGCTCACAGTGGGATTGCAGCAGGTGAACCAGAGAACTTTTCTCTTTAATCCAAGGACTAAGCTGTCACATTTGAATGTCATTAAAGAGACAAGGCATTCATTAAATGACAAGGACACGGTGTGCCAGATTACTCGGGTACTGATGTCCAACAAATGTAGTGATTGTGACTTCAGAATTTGATCGCTACAGTATCCGGCAGCTAGCTGTGGGAATTCTTTTCCTTAAAGAGCGGCTTCTGTCTGCTGCGCGTTTGATCCGTGTATGTTCATTTGTCGTGAACGTGGAAATCATTTGGACAGACATGTGTATTAAACTCTGGCAGAATTCCAAATCTTTTGACATGAGGAACAGGTCGGTGCAAAGCTCAGACAGCCGCGCACAGATGATCTTGGGTTGACTGACTATCAAAGCCACAGATGGCACTGCCAACATCACTGACTACTTAACATATTGGTAGGTGAAAGGGACACCGTGGCAGGTTTGATGATTGTTTTTGCTAAAAAAAAAATGTTTTTTTAAAAGATCTGATACTGATAATGTGGTTTGTAATTAGAATTATTTTAAAAGTCAGATCTGAACAGATGGACTTCTGGAAAACATGCAATCTTTGATGTCAGGCAGAGAAAAACTTCCATATATCTGCCTCATGTTAACAAGATCTCTCTTAAAGCTTCACATCTCAACTTAATGCCATTAAAACAGGATATAGTTTTAGCTATTTCAGCGTGACTGTTGTGTTGCACAAAATGCAAGCTGTTGTAGGAAGAGAAAGACCTTTGGTGGAACTGCAACATTAATGTCTATCTGTATTTAAATCACGACTGTATATGTAGAAGAAACTGGCAAAGTGCTGTCAACAAGATGTGATTGTCCTGAGAAGTATAGTGTAACCGTAGCTGTGCTGCTGGGATCTCTCTAGATTGAGTTTGCACCTGTACCAGTGTGGGTTCTCCTCAGGTACTCCCTCCCACATGCCAAAGACATTCATATTTACAAACTGGCTTTACAAGCTGTCTCCTATTTCTCACTCCATAGGAGTTTAAATAGGAAAAACAATTCAAATATTTATTGACAAAGACTTAGACAGGCTCAATGGACTTACTTTTGTAATTTTCACTGTAAAATTAAATAATAATTTCCGTCCTCCAGGAACCATCTGAGTTGTCTCTCTAGCCCAGAATGGTTAGGCAAGGCAATCTGAAGCACATGTGGCAAAATCTTTCTGTCTGAGCTCAGACCTTGTGAGGACCTTGTGCTGTTGTGATACACTGACTAAAGCTCATCGTCTCCTCTTTATGGAACTGTGAGTTTTGTCTCTATCAGAAATGGTAACAAAATTACAGTATTTTAAAGAGCACTTGTAGTATAAAAACTAATAAATGGATGTCATCTTACTTTTGACATTAATGTCTGAGAAGAACCAGAATGGCAAAGAACCAGTGCAGCAGCACAAGTAGTATACAGTCTTTTATTTCACGCACAGTGAAGTAATACATTTAACAGTGGTTCACACATGACTGTGCAGACTTACACAAGTAAATCAAGAATAGGTACAAACCAGTTGAATCAAGTCCTCTATTGCAAAGAGGCACATTGCAGGCGAGTTGCTCTCATTGGTGCAATGTGAGTCAGACTGATTGCAACGTGTTGGCAATCTCTCTGCATTTTTAAATCAGACGGCAGATATTTGCAAACCTTCATCATTCTGTCTGAGAGCGGTTGCAGCGGTCGTTTGGAGAGTGGTTGAGATCACCTGGCAAAACAGTGGCATGGTTGTGAGATCCCTGCGGGTGTCCTTAAACCAGGAGTTGGCAGCAGATCATTTCTTTTGGGCTTCAAGTAGAACGAGCAGCACGTGTCTTTGGCTCCTTACCGTGATCTTCAAGGGACGTTGCAGACTGGTGAGGCGTGATCAGTCTGCAACAATGTTTAGGTGTGTGGTACACGGCAAAATAACTTCCAAGACTCAGGGTTTCCCGACAGAACATCACACCTTAATATGATGATTAATGTACTTCACTTCACCTGTGGAGGATTTTATCTCTGGTGGGTTATCAAAATCCAGGTGAACATCTTTTTCTTGTTGTTTATTTTGTTTTTTAACTCTAAGTAAGTAAAAGTAAGAATTGCTTAAGTGTTAAGACTGAAGGACGCTGTAGTGATTTTAAGCAATGGACACTATGTAGCTGATCCACTGAGGAAGAAACGTTAACAATACAGATAATAAAGTAACGTTGTTTTTAAGAAATGTGGTGTTATTTGATCAAGCGAAGTCGCTCACAGACCTTCACTGCGAGTGCTTGTGTGTATGTTACAGATAGATGCATTTGTATTAGAGGCTGGCACTCAGTGGCTTGAACCTGCCTTTGGGGCTCTCTTCAAATGAGGCACATATGCTGCATTAATTAGTTTTAGGCACACAACTGAGTGTGACAGGTGACAAACAGCCCCCTCCCTCTATGTGACTTTAAAAAAAAATGCATATCTACTTTTATAAGTCACCCTCCTTTCATGAAGGGAAAGTTAACCTCTAAGGTTCTGTCTGTCGTTCTGGCTTTTTATGATGAAATAAACAGCAAAGTGCTGAAATGCTTAAAGTGTAATCAGCGGTTATTCCTCTCACCTGTGACACAGATGTGATGCTTTCACTCTGCGTGGAGTGAAATCTTTAAGCAATGTCAATAAGTGCAACAACTTTAGAGGCAATTTTTGAGATATATAGCAATAGTTTTAGGACCCGTCAGTCATAAATATAAAGCAGGTGCCACTCGAGCCTCTTCTCGTTCCTGCATCAAAACATCGCATTCGTGTTTTCTTTTCCAAACTGAAGAATGTGAAAATACTGCATTAGGCCCGTGTGCACTGCTGTT
The DNA here is from genome assembly GCF_000239375.1 of Pundamilia nyererei. Lineage (NCBI taxonomy): Eukaryota > Metazoa > Chordata > Actinopteri > Cichliformes > Cichlidae > Pundamilia > Pundamilia nyererei. The sequence continues at coordinate 1,187,751 of NW_005187416.1, forward strand.
TCAAATATTTTTTATTAAAATTATTTTTTTATCACTTGAAAATATCCATGCTATGTATTTTTTATCGTGTTGTTAATGTATGTGTTTTTGCTGCTTACACCATTAGGGCCACCAGATGTGCACACATCAGTGAGATTATTTCACACTAATCCAAACTGTCAATCTTCCCCATCTGTCGCCCAGGTCTGCTACCTGCTGAAGTGAGAACACCTGCAACACAGGATCAGCCTCACAGTAACTGCTACCACATCAAGCCCCTTTTAAACCTTTTGTAGGAAAAGTTTTGCATGTTCGCTATAGTAATAATATATAAAAAATAACGTTATTACAGATGAAAACAATGATATTATCCAAGCCCTCGTGTAATATGTCCGAGATTATTATTCCTCCTATTTCTGTTAACTGCATTTACATAATCAATGTACAAGTTTGAATCACCTGTTTATGTAAGGGGTAAGTAGTTCTTTTCTCATTGGGGGCTTGATTATAATAAACCATAATCTCAAAGTGGAGCTATTACACCTATTTCCAGCTACGTTATTTTACCCCTGAATTCTAATAGTGTAGTTTTGCATTATTTCCATTAATAAAAGAATCCTTGTTCAGCACCTTATTTCATCCACAATATAAAAAAAGCGTTTTACCTCATCTCCTTTTTAGGCCACACTTCCTTTAGGCAGATTTCCTTTGCATGGCCACCCCTTTAAAACAGAAGGTTTGAACAGCAGGCAGGTGGAGCTGCTGTGCATACAGCCAGAACTCTGAGCCTGACAATGACGATATCAAGGATACCTCTCTATCGCATCATAAAGATCCAAAAGTTGATCTTTTTGATGCAAAATGAGCATTTAGGGTACTTTGAAGCCTTGCAGGGATAACTTGACCTCATAATTTGAAAATTTGGCTATGAAAAATATTATTGTTTCCCTTTAGGCCGTGTATGTTGTATTGTATAATGACCTGCTTGGACGTTATTAGACTATGCAGTTTGGGATTTGCATGTTCTCCTCATGTACTGAGTAGACACTCAGGCTTCCTTTTAGCACCTGTGTCACAGCTAAATGCATAAACACAGTGGGAGCTGTGTTTCCCTGCCTCTGTTTTCCACTGCAGCTGCTGTTTACTCTTTGGGTGAAGGGCTGGCTTGATAGTAAACTTGAGAAGAAAATGTTTTTTGAGAGAATGCAACAACTATGTGAAGAAATAGAAAGCTGCTCAGCACCAGATCTGATGTATGGAGATCATGTTCACTTATTATTAGTCCCAGTGCACCGAAATTAGTTGCAGTTCACCTAGAGGACACTCGATAGCTCTCAATGAATTGGAGTGAACGGAGCTAAGTGGCTTAAATAATTATTCACAGTTGGTCTGAGTGTGAATAATTATTTTTATTATACTCATATACATTTTACTCAAGATAGCATTATGCTATTCTATATTCATATTGGTTAACCTGTTAGCAGTCGGACGTACCGCCCACGGTACATTGGATGGTTTAGGGGACTAATTGTAAATTTGTAGGACTGCTAAGGGGTTAAGACATCCTCCCTTGATGGTTCCTGTTTCCAAGCAATAACTGCAATAGCATTTTCCAGTGTCATTAAGTAAGAACAGACATTTACATGCAGTATGTGTATAAAGAAGGGGAACTATAAATGCACATGTCAAACCTTGAAGCAGATGGGCTACAGCAGCAGAAAACCACTCCACATGCCACTCCTATCAGCTAAGAACAGGAAACTCAGATACAGTTCGCGCAGGCTCACCAAAATTGGACAAGAGAAGACCGGAAAAATGTACCGTGTCTGATGAGTCTTGATTTCTGCTGCAGCGTTCAGATGGTAGGGCCAGATTTTGGCGTAAACAACATGAAAGCTTGGATCCATCCTGCCTTGAATCAATAGGTCAGGCTGCTACTGGTGGTGTAATAGTGTGGGGGATATTTTCTTGGCACACTTTAAGCACCTTAGTGCAAATTGAGAATTGTTTTAATGCCACAGTCTACACGAGTATTGCTGCTGACCCTGTCCATCCCTTTATCGCCACAGTGTACCCGTCTTCTGATGGCTGCTTCCAGCTGGAAAACACATCATGCCATCATGAACATCATCAAACTGGTTTCTTGAACGTGACAATGAGTTTATTGTACTGAAATTTCCTCCAAAGTCACCTGATCTCAGTCTAATAGAGCACCTTTGGGATCTGGTGGAACAGGAGGTTTACATTTATTATTAAAAATCTGACAGTCATCTAAAACACAAGGATTAATTCTGCATAGACTTTAATATCGTTGTATAATTTGATGCCAGACCCTAAAATAGTTTCAGTACCCTACTAGTAGTTATTGACTTTACCTTTATTACTGTATCAGTAACATTAATATATTTATTTAGGCTAAGGGTAGCCCACAGATAAGCCTTTTGCTGCCTTCATGTGTCATCACAGTGAAAAAGCACATTATACAAGCCCACTGAAAGTGCCCCTCATTGGTTCGTTTTACTCGGCAGTGACTGTGCTGGTTGACAGTTCTGCAACCTTTGCCTAAATAATATGCAAATTAGGATCTTATCACAATGCAGATAAGCTATAAATGCTAAGGCCCATAGTCAGATGCCATTATCAGGACAACAATTCAGGACACATAGTGCATGTCACTAAACTGCAGAGCCACGAGATGCTGCAGTGACTACTGCTCATTAAACACACAGAGCAGACACGACCCTCCATAATTAGCACAAAATAACTTGTCTTTAGGTTCATGTATTTTTCCATGGTAAAATATTTCTTGGATAGCATGTCAGTCGTTTATCTAGTATTCCGCTTTATTCGTAGAATAATGAATTATATTGAATTCATTTCTTAAGTGTTAATTTCCAGGAATGGATTGATACTCTCAGCTCCTAGCAGACTGAGAAAACAGGTGGTGCGCATGAAATGTGGTACAAAATAGGATCCCAAGGCATTTGACCTGCATGTTCCTTGTTTTTGAATGCTCTTATTACAATTTGCATGTAGGACTAGTGTTGCCATGACAGCAGCTGAGTCTTAAAACTTTCATCTGAGACAGTTGTACTCTTTTTGAGTTTGACTCATCCAGTATTGGCAAGGAGAACGCAGGCCGGGGAGCGAAAAGTTACAGTCTGACTGGATTTTGTAGGGAAACACCTTTATTCAGTGGTGTGGAACACATCTAAAATGAATATCTATTATTTAATATTCAAAAAATAAAAATGAGATCTGAGAGGAAATTGAAATTGATTATTAATAGCTGGTGAACAGCGCCTTCTTTCCTCCTTCCTTTTCTAAATGGAACGTGCAGCTCTCGCCCATGAGGTCTCTCCGAGGCTCTGGCCACTCTGTTGTGGCATTTTTTCTTCGCTCGCTTGCTTCTCTTTCTCTCACTTGGCTTTCAGCGCAAGTGTTGGCACACAAAGTTAAAGTAAATGTTTTCCCAGTTTAATTCCACACTGTGCCAACCCGAGATCTGTCATCGCAAGATCTTAAAACCCACCAATAGACGTTTGTTTACGACACATTCTTACTCCTATCACATGCTGACTCTTGCTCAGGGTCCATCCACCCATCCATCCGTCCATTTACTTATCCAATGCGGGGTCACAGTGTGGCTGGCGCCTATCCCAGCTGTCCCCTTTAGCATCATTTTCCATAGTACCAGCAGTGCTTCAGAACACTATTATGACAACTGAAGAAGCACAACAACCGAGTCTGCATTAGGAAGTGTGGTGTCACATGGCACCATCACATGACTAACCAGAAAAGGGATGTTTGAGTCTTATCTGAGCATGATATTTCAACATTTTAATTTTACTTTTTTATTTTTTGACTTTTAAGTTTCTTTAGCTGTTTTCCTTAGTTTAGGGAACAAAAATTCTTATGTGTAGTAAAACATAATGGATGGATTAAAATATACTCGCGCATTATCGCCACATCCTTGGTTACCACATGTATTATGCCGTTCTATACACAAGATGTCATTTTGATGCTAGTCTTGATGCAACAGCAATGGGATAACAAAGGATCCTCTTTTAGGCCTCAGTAACATAGCAACCAAACCCTGATATCTCCTGATGATTGAGGAAAAATGTGCTTTCCCCAACCAGTTGTTGTGTGGTTGCCAGAGGTAAAAAGGGCGTAGCACCAAAACCCTTCTTGTGATGGCTTCAATCTCTAGCAGATTGCTGCAGTTGCCTGTAGTTTGCATGGAAGAGCCAGCTTGTCTGCAAATACACTTCGTTTACTCTCGAAGCTGTAGTGTAGTTGTATCTGTAAATGCAGATAAAACTGGGATTATTGTACTTGCCCCTAAAAATCTTAGCAAACGTGGGGTCTAACCAGATACTTACCGTGGCCTCTAGTAACACTGTGAGGAATCTTGAAGTCTTTGACCAGGATATGTGCTTAATAAGCAAATATGTAGGCTGTTGTAATTTGGCACTATATGAATACAATTAAATTGAAATTTAATTTAATTTAATTTAATAGTGGGATTTCAGCCAGAAACAGAGTGTATTTGCTTTCAAAGTAAAAGCTGTGGCATAGCATAGGTGAACGTTCTGTTTCTTTTCACTGTAGCTTGGCGAGTAGTGTTTGCCGGCAAACTACAGGCGACTGCAACAATCTGCTAGGAGCTAAAGCAGTTGCAACTGGGTTGTACCTCTTTGCATTCAATTTCACCTTGTAATCCACAGAAAACACTTGCAACTGGTCAGGAAACACATTTTAGAGAGCAGAGACTGCCAGATGGTTGCCAACAGGTCTCGAGACCTGTGTAACTGAGGCCTTTAAGAGCAATTTCTTCGACATTTAAAAGTAGAAAGAATACAATTTGGAAGGTTTGTGTTTTGTACCATGTTTCAAAAACATTTAATATTTTTCCCTTATACGAAGTCAAAGTTATCGCTTTACAATATTAACCCTGCATGTTAAAAAAATACTCCTACCCTGTTTGAATATGAAATCAAGGTCTTTAAGGAGCATCCATATGTAGGTGTGAGCCCCGTCTCAATGTTGTGATGAATGCTCCAAAGATCCAGTGAAAAAGGACACTATGGGAGTATTGCTAAAACATCAACACTTTTGACAAATGGGCAGTATTTGAAAGACTCTGATGGACTGGTGTTGGTTTGTCAGACTGCCCTGCACATAGAAAATGACACTAAAGAGGAACCCTCTGCATCAAAATGTCTATGCCTATGAATCACATACTGGGCAAGCATCTGCAGTGGGGCAAAAAAGTATTTAGTCAGCCACCGATTGTGCAAGTTCCCCCACTTAAAATGATGACAGAGGTCAGTAATTTGCACCAGAGGTACA
>NW_005187416.1:1194444-1224724 GCF_000239375.1 Pundamilia nyererei
TGTACCTCTGGTGCAAATTACTGACCTCTGTCATCATTTTAGGTGGGGGAACTTGCACAATCGGTGGCTGACTAAATACTTTTTTGCCCCACTGTATATGTGACGGGTTCAGAGTGAGAACAGGTTGCAATCTTAGTATTTTATGCAAATTGGACAACCCCAGTATCTGAGATTATCCCTTGCCACTGGCTTTACTCACTTTGAGCAGCACTGATACAATTTCTGGCTACAGTGTGAGCTGCACTGTGTGTGAAATGCAGCACATTTTCATTCTCTTTTTCCTAACACCATCCATGCATGTAAGCCGGTCTGAATTTCCTTTGAGGTGAGGCTTGGATTAGAGGCCGACACCATACACTCAGCCTTGCTAAAGGATTTTATTATCATGGCAGGTTTTTGTCGGCGTTGCTACACCTCACAGAGATTGTGCCACAACATTGCTCCTCAAAGACATCCATAACAGCATCACGAAGCACGCATTAGGGACCGTGATAACAAAGAAATACATTGCTTGGCATCCATCTTTACCCAAAGTCTTGTGATTTTGTCTCTTGATTCTGCAGCGCTGTGCACAACATGCATTTTATGCATGTTTGAATAACTTTTAGCCAACCAAACATTACCAGCAAATGCACTGATGAGTTTTGGCTTTTGAAAAGAACCTCAAACTTTTTTCTTTCAATTTTTTAAAGAACTGTCCTTATTTTATTTTCATTTTTTTTAAATGTAGAGTCAATGAGGTAAGCTATGAGGGATTTATGTAAACCCCTCATTTCTCAGTACAACCTTGACCAGAGAATGTACTAGAGTCTGTTTACTGCATGTATGTAAATGTAGCCATTGTCTTGGCTTCTTTTCTAGGATTAGCCCTTCATTTTCTTGGCACAGTTCCTTCACCCAGGGCTCTGTCTGCTGTGTACACAGATCCACACAAAGCCCCCGATGTCATTTCACTGATACTATTCTGTCTCACAACACCAGGATACACAGAGTCTCTTCTGTTGTTATTATCAATATGCCAAGAGCAGAGGAGACACAGGACTTGACTTCAGCGGTCCATTTATTTCAAGACCTGCTATTTCTGTGAATTTGACCTTGACAAGAGTTTTCTCTTTGGATCATTTACGCTGTTTTTTTCCCCTTTTGTTGCTTGTTTTTTGGCATTTTCTTTATCATAAACATATCATTGAGTTATTTTGACCTTATCTCTGACAAAGTCAGAGATGTTTTTTAATTCAGTAGATGTGAAGTTCTAAAAAATACATCAAACACGAGTATATGTGCACAGACCAGGCTTCTGGCCACCTTTCAACCACAAGCATAACTCTTCATGAGCTTTTCAACAGTCATTGGAATGGCCGAGGCTGGAGGCCGCTCAGTGACAGCGGGGTGGGAGGAGAGTGTTGGCGGAGGTTTGGCGGGGCAGGGGGGAGTTTGATAATCTCGTGTGAAAGAAGAACGAGCAGTCTGCTGGTTGGAAAGAAGCTCTACCAGCCCCCCCCCCAAAAAAAAACAGTGTCCCCATTAAAAGGACTGATGTGCATCTCTGCAACAAGCTGCAAACTCGTGTGGCCTTGGGAGCCATAGAGAGTCCTCACTGTGTTAGAATAAGTCACTCCTGAGACCACTAAAAGCCATTATTAGAAGGTGTTTATTGAGCTAGCCGTGGCCTAGATACAGCTTAATATCCTGAGAACAGTTATAGACCATAATTATATTACATTTTGGATGAAGACTGGCCATGATTAGATAAATGATGAATAGCTCCATCAGATAAAAAAAAGGTGCAAGGTTTCTAAGGAGATAATGCACTGTTGGCTTATTTTTGCAAGTATTTGGAACATTTCCTGTCCTTCTCGAGACGATATTGTTTGACACAGAAAATGGAATTCATTACACAGACAAAGGTTTACATTACACAAGAAACACCATGAAAAAGGAATACCAGCTTCTTTTGTTTCATTTTACTCTCCCACGCACATCTCTACCCTAGGTGTAAATTAGATGATATTTAGTCTCTGTTTAAACATTAAGCAAGTTTCTTTTTCAGATAGGTTTGAGCTTTCTATTTTAGAATTGCGCCTAGAAGTGTGTGCCAAGAAAGGGACTTTAAATTGAACAGTGGGAGTGTGTTATTTTCAGCAGATAACGCCCCAGTATGACTACTAATTACACCTTTCAGTCAAAAGAAATTAAAGAAAATAAATTGCACTATCGTTTGCTTTGTCTTTGTCTTTTATTTAAAAACTGTAAAACGATGTTCGGACTTGATTTCTGGAAACTGCACGACGCAGTTACACGACAGTTGAGCAGCATCAGGTGCAGCTGAGTGTAGAAATAATATGTTTTTGACTTCCAAAGGACAAATTTGAAAGCTTTGTAACCTGCCTGTGCACTTGTGTGATTCGTCTGGAAGTTGTTTGTGTTTTTAGGTCCTGATGGCAGCAGTACCAGAAACCCTGTCATGGTTGGGTAGTTTAGTTTCGATTACTGGCAAATTCCAATTTCAGCTTTTTGTCCACAACACAGCCCCTTTGATGACAGGTGTCACAACCACTACTATGTGAGTGTACCATTCTGCCACTGTTTAGAAGCGAAGGCAGGAAAGTTGCCTGTTGCCTGAAGTTATATCAGCATGTGAGATCAGAGACAAAAAGGCACAAAAGTAGAATACCTGGTTACATGCTGCTTGGACAACATTTGCCATGTTGTAGTATGTGTATTTTTTTCTGAATTCTTTGCATAGGTAAACTTGTTCAACGTCTGCACTGTGACTAGTAAAGCAAATACTATCTCAGTGCAGTGTTCTGTCATCCGATGGCTATAGTGCACACTTTGTCAAAGATACCTGAGCAGGAATGTGCAAATCTGTGATAAAATGATGGCTCTTGAGAAGTGTCGCAGCTTGTATCCTGATAGAATGGAACAGACAGTGACACATCTCACAGTGCTGGTTTCAAGATAGTGCAGGGCAACCTGCTTGCAAGTAGGAAAAGTCGGTGTTTGCACTGAATTTCTTTTGCTTGCACCGACCAATTGCAAGTAGTTACAATGACAAACTACCACCAGTCACCTGGTGGGAGGCAACTTGTCTCCAAACAGTCTCAGTGCAACTCAGAAAGACTGCAATCACTCTCAGCGAGATTACTGAATGTTTGCAGATAATCACCATTTATAAATAAAGGCATGTTTCCAACACATTGCAATCGATCTGAGACAGTTTGCAGCAATGAACACAACTCTTCTGTGCAAAAGAGGACTTGGCCCAACTGGCTGTGTTCAGGTTATGTCCCTATATAGGATGCTGAACATGTGTGTCAGCAGCTACTTCACTATTTATGGAAAAATTTTGGAATTTTTTGTGTCAGTTCTTGGAGGTTCTTGCTGGAATCTGAATGTATGCCTTTATTTGTCAGTTGCAGTTGCCCACAACCGAGATGACAGACCTTGCCGACCGTACATACAAAACAAAAACATCACATTGGGGAGACAGGTCAGGCTAGGTAGCAAGGGAAAAAAACATCAAAATGTGTAACACAAAAGGATAATTCAGGAATGCACAGATATCAACACAATAAAACACAGACAAGCAACATGGGAGAATATGCCAGTGTGTACAGCTGGATCTGGGACTGCTGCAATCTTCGATTGCGCCTCCAGCTGATCCGCTGTCCACATCGGATGGGAGGTAAGCATGGGAGGAGGCGTTGGATTCGGGGGAGGGAGGGTGATAGTGAGGGTGTATCAGTATCAGTGTACATGTTTCGTGCGTGTGTGTGTGTGCATCCCATGTTCAGTTGAGTGTCACCACGCCCAATTAAGCGAAGGTCAACAGTCTCCAGTGGACCCAGGTGGCCTTGAAGGAGGGACAAAGAATTCTGTCAACAATCCTGTTATCATGGAGAATTTTTGTTCTTCCAGTCAGCTTCGACCTTGGCAGGCCTTCAGCTGGCGCCAGTGGGATAGCCACATAAGTGAAGATGGCGAATGTTTGGGTTTAGTGCGAACAACTGCATCCAATTTTTACAGTTGGTCTAATGTCCATCACTGGTCACCAATTCTCTCAATTCCCGTTCTTCTTCTCCAAGATGTTATCCATAGTGCATTCAAAACACAGTCTGAGTACTCGCAGCCCTGCCAATCGTCTATCATGGCGGCCAGCCTTATGGGGTTTTGAACAGCTGTAGCCGCTTCTTTTTCTTCGATAAGCCAGGTCCGAGCCATCTCCAGTCAGCCAGAACTCTGTGTGCCATCTTTTTGGCACGTGTCTTTTATTTTGGTAGAAATAAGGAAAACTGTTCTATTTGGGCTAGAAAAGGGCTACTAGAAAGAAATAGGCACTTTTCTTTTGAATGAGGTTATACCCAGCCAGTGTGCAATGCCCTCGAGATGTCTTCACCATGATGGAGTTATCTTTTTTGTGGTACTGGCCCAACTTTTATAGACTTTGCTTCTATTCTCAAGTGTTCATCACTACAGTGTTCCCTCAGATCCCTTTGCCAGTAAAATAGTGAGAGTGATGGTGCTATTCAAGAAATTTGAATAGCAGAAAAGATCTTTGTCTGAAATGTGCTGCCTACACCAGTAGGCATCAGAACATTTCTTCTGTCCATTATGTCGGTGTGGAATAGGTAATGTCCCTGGGAGTGCCATCAGGCTTTTCAGTTGGTAGTGGAATAAATGAAAATATAAAGGTTATATTGTAGGTGTGTTCGATCCATTATTTTTGGATTCCTGCCCATACAAAGGAATAAAAGTCAGGATATCTCAGGCTCTGCTGTGTCGATTTTGACCATTGTATTTTTATTTCTGTGTCTTTCAAACTTGCCGACAAGCCTTCTAACTTTGTTGAAGTACTCTTTGAACATCACAATATATGCGGTTTAGCTCCTCCAGCAGTCTTTTAGGGGTTTTTTTTTTCATTTACTATAGCATACATCAAAAGTAATGAGGACTTTTGAATCACAAACATGCTGCAGAGTCAGCCGAGGTCATTAAAGCCAAAGAAGTCTCCGAATCGTTGCTAAAATCAAACGTCAGAAAAACTTCATGACAGTCTTAATAATCATTTCAATTTCAACTTTACACGACCCCGTAGCTACTTTCTTTTTCTACTCTGTATTTCTAATGGTGCTGCTGTCTTTTTAAAATGACACCCCTTTTTTTGACATTTCGAAAAAGACTCAATAAATCTTAGGCCAAGTCACTCTGTATGTAAGCAGTGTGGTTCGCTACCCGAGAGGCAAAGGATTTAACTGACATTTTTAAATAGGTTCAATGAATGGGTTCATTGGGACTTTAATTACATTCACTCTTTAACCGAGAGTGTTGTTGGCAATGGAAGTGGATCTTGACAAGCCAATGTGCTCTTATGACACCCCACCCACATAGCACTGCTGTTATTCTGATTGCCCCTCTATCTACAAGCAGTATGGGCACACCAGTGAAATCACTAATGCTTAATTAGCAGATTAGAAGATCCAATTAGGAGATCTCCTCTGTCTCAAATCAAGCCTCTGTCAACACGCCCTATGAAATGAGATAGTTCACATCTCCAAATAAGGTGGATGTTTCTAAAATGACCACGCTTGATTGACAGTTGCATTCTCGGTTTAGCCCTTCGGACACCTTGTTTGATAAACCATCCTCGATGAACCATTCATAATTATATTCTGAAGTGACAGCACAGTACATAACCTCTAAACATAAAGTAGTACTCCAGCTTTTTCCCCATGATGTTTGGTGGCTCTGCTGGCTGTTCCGTTCTGAGATGAATGTTTCTTTTTCAGAATGTGCTGCAGCAACCAAGTAAAGCTACATTAAACCCTTTAATAACCCATTTGGCCTCATCAACACACTAAACAGCTTCACCAGTGATTTAAAAGATTCTGCAGGTTTTATTAGTGGTGCTGCTGCAGTATAGGAGCTAAACTGAAGGACAGCAGCTGAGTTCGCTTCTGACTCCCTAACCTTTTCTCTCAATGTATTTTTATTGTAGAATCATCTAATAAGAGCTTTTTTCCTGGTATCAAAACCATAGAAAGGAACAACCATCTCTGTGTGAACGGCTATTTTGTGGGAAATTTGAACACTGTTTTCAGTTGTAACCCCAGCAATATATATCTAATGGATCAGAGGCATTAGAAGAGAGAGACATGACACTCAAAGATTGTTTAATCGATAAGTAAACAAGAATTTTATAAAGGCAAAGACTGCAATTGTTTCATCTGCACAGACAAAGAGCCAGCTGTGTTGGTGACAGCCATATGTCTCTGTTTTATGGCTGTTTGTTAAGATATGAGTAGGTCTACTTTATATTTCTTTGTTCTACATATTTCTCTACTGACAAGTGGCCAGTTCATTACAAGGCTAACGCAGAAAGAGAAACTGAACTGGATAAGCAGAAGATGATGGATGGATGGATGGATGGATGGATGGGTGGGTGGATGGATGCTGCTGAAGCTGTAGCATTGTTTAAGCGGCACATATGTAGTAGAAGTATAAGTTGCAGGGAAATACAGGATTTAAACCTTATCTTGAGCACTGGCCCTCGAGGCATTACTATGACTGGATTTTTGATGAACTTTGGTTGACTTGAGAGCTGGCTCTTTAATATGATTTTATAAATGGCTGGGGTTGCTTTGGGATATTATTGTTTGTGGAAGTGCTTACTGTAACTATGCTTTTGTTTCTATCTTGTTTTGTAATTAATACAAAGTGCTGCAGCTACAGGGAATAGACTGTCACAATTCCCATTTTGATGTGGCTCTCAGATGCTATTTATTCATGACAGAAGTGACTTTTATGGAAAGGCAAAACTTGAAATTGTTTTGAATTTGCACTCCTTTGATTGCTAAAACAATGATCCGTGCAATTTAAAGTTTGACTTCCAATGTGAGATAATAACGCAAATGTACTGTATTTTACTGGGTGACAGTAATTGCTCATAAGTGATACTCACTGGTATGACATGCAAATTGCTTTGTATGGTATGACTGGGACTGAGTGCTTGCAGAAATTGACAGCACTTTAACACAGTTTTGGCTTGCAAACAGGCCTCATTAAAAGCAGAACATTTTTCTGCTTTTTTGGTTTGATTAAGACAGAAATTGTTGGCTTTGTCATTCTACCAAGAACTTAATGCTGCTGCGACTGTTATGATTCACGGATGAGTGGACTCAAATGCAGGACACTGGAGACTGAATAATTCAACAAAAAGCAAGTTTAATAGCTGATGAAAACATTCCTCAGGGTTGAGTAAAAGGAAAGGTATAAATCCAGAAGTCCAGGCATGCACAAAGAAGCAAAGGGAACAAGAAGAATCCACGTGACAAAACATGCTATCCAACACAGGGGAAGAAAAGACTATATAGCCAATCACAGGGGTAATTGGGGTTGGGGAAGCAGTTAAACAGAAAAGAAAATAATGAGGACAGGGCTGAAGATAGCCAAATAGGGAAAAACTAGAAGGTAAAACGAACCAAAACCCATTGTGCTGTGTCATAGCACAACCGAAATTACTGCAGATGTGTGCAATGAGCTTGCACTGTCATTGCTCTTGAAATGGTTGCTTTAAAGACAGACACCAGATCTTTGAGAACTCACAGTTTTTTGCCTTTTTGGCAACTTTAATGTATCAAGATGGCGATAAAACAGCAATTGGGTGGAGTTAGTCTGCTATCAGTTTGCAGCTGAATGGGATAAAGATGGCACACGATCTCTTTGTGATGATGCCGTGATTAACTTCTATTTGGAGATTAAGTATCGGAATTTCAGGAGCGGGACCACGCCTCCAAACACGCTCCTTTTGGTTCTCATCTATATAGGTTCCCTCAGTCCTACAAGTGGTCATTCCCGTTTATGTGCCCCACCCTCCCTTGCCTTTTCAATTCTTTATCTTCTTCAATTATCTTCTTCGCGGCCCGGTAGCCACCGCCAATCCCCTTCGAGGCCTTCCCCAAACTGCAGCTCAATTCATGTCCAAGCCATTCACCTTTACCTACTAAAAAGCTGTCAAACATAAAATCAGGACGTGCGCCAGGCTAGTGAAAGACACAGTCATTCACATGACACAGAATTAAACGTTACATTAACATAAATTTCTCAACAAAGTGGCACAATTACTGCAGGGTTGAAACTTAACTGCAAAATGGCATAGATGCTTGGAGACCTTGCTTTGATATAGCAATACTACCAGAATACAACTGTTTGGCAACTAGTTTTGTAAAGTCTCCTACTGCAAAAAAATCGCAGACAAGTTGCTCTTGTCGGCACAGACTGATTTATTCGGTACGGCCTGGGTTTAAATGAGATACTGCAAGACACACATATTAACAGAATGCCCGCTCTAATAAATTAAAGGCAGTGCTGTTTTATAAGCCCAAATCTTCTTTCTAGTGCCATACCACAGTTTACACATATACCCTCCTACAAGGAAAAAGACTTCATCTCATGCATGTAAATCCATAAGGCAGGGCTTATTATTCTAAATAGCAACATAATATTATGCAAAGACTTGTGGAGACTTTGATGTTCTCTGCCTTCCTTTCATCTTAAATTAATTTAAAGGAGGAAAGTTTGATATAGACAATCAGGACTGATCCTCTGCAACCGTCCGATCCACCTCCACCACCCTGACCACGCCGCACACACTCTAATCTCCCCTCCCCGAAAGCCAAAGTCCACATTAACATCGTAATAGGAAAGTGTGTTAAAGCAAAGCTCTTGCAGCCTGACAAGAGCGAATTGGATGTCAGAAGGATTCCTGCTCAGTTTAATTGAATCTGCCCAGCACTAAAAAAGAAAATCTGAAGTCAAAATAACCTATTAGATCTATCAGGTAATGTTTTGTTGAGTTTGACAGGTAGCACTGCGCTGCCCTCCCCACTCCCGACTCCATTCCTTCAGGTTGGGTAATGCAGGTGTGTAGGGATGGTATCCATGATGTTTCTCTCTCTGTTTCTGTTATTCGTTAATCAATTGCAGCCTGGCTCTTTCTGTTTTCTGGAGCTCACTCAGCAAATCCCCCGTGTAGAACTAGGCTGGAGAAGCATGTGGAGGGGTTTTTAGTGAGTTACTTCAGCTAATGGATGGTGGGGCTGAAGGTCTGCTCCATGTGTGAACTGAATGCTAAGAACTGGACGTTGTTCAGTTTCCAGGCTTCTGTAAATATTTTCAGTAAAAAAAGAAAGAAAGAAAGAAAAGAAAGCATTAGTGTGGAAATGAAGGTTGGTGTAATGGTATCAAAGTAAGCTAAAAGCACGTAAATGTACCTGTACATGTATATTATGTTGAATACAAATGTGCTTCATGAATACACAATGAAGCCCAGGTCACATCTCAGTGCAGCGTTCAGCCATGTGAATCTTCTCTCCAGCAGCCATTCACCTTCCTGGGGCATAATGTGGGGAAAGAAATGTCCTCATGCTTTGTCCCATGAAGGACCAATCACGTCGGCAAATGGATATTAACTTGGGGTTGTCATGGATCCCTACACATGATCAATAGCTTTCACACAGCATTGCAACCAAGGACTTTAGGGGACTGTTGTCCAGTCACAGATGTTTTTTGTGTTGTTTTTTAACCCAACTCCTGCTCTGAAACTTGATTACTATCCCCACTGTGTTAATAATTTGTGAAAGTTTGTTTTGTTTAGGCACGGTTGCATACAAAAAACATTTTAAAGACTTATTTTTCTAATCATGAAACCTCACAACGATACACAAGCCGTGGCGAGCAGATTCTTAATGAAAGGTACAATACTGAATAATTTCTCGTTTGGTATGACTATGGTTATTCTTAATCAATTCTTGATTGCAATCCAAACAGTTATTGTTGTGGCAATTTCGTACAGTGGTTATTAAAATGTCAGCAAGAGACAAAGGAGCCAGACTGAACTCAGGAAAAGAAAAAAGTCCTTCTTTGTCTTGTGGGAGAGCAACTATGGAGCAATCAAAACAACACAAATTGCACAGCGTAACGCGTGATGTGTGTCACTATATTAACCCTTTGGTTATAACCAAGTCCAACCCTGGCAATCAATTGTTCTTGCAAGTCTCTGTAATTAGAACAAAAAAGTTCTAAAAACTATTTATTAACTCATTTTAAGCTATTTGTTATTTAAAATATAGGGTTATCACATATCGTGACCATGACTTCAGAGGTCTTACTATACATGCAGCAAAATTCTACTTAAGATAAAGAGCTCAGCATGCTAATGAAAAACAAACGACATAAAAGAGGCATTAAGATCACTAGTTAAAAACTGAAACTGCTGATGAGGTTTGGACACATAGTTTGAGTACAGTGAGGAAAATTTGTGGTATAATTGTGACTTTGGTGTTGTTAACATAGGATCGAAGCGTGGTATGTTGTATGTGTCACAAGCTAAACATGCATCCTGGCCCTGAACAGCTCACCTGTAAGAATCACATTTTACCATTTCTTATCCTGTCAATATCTAAACATGTAGCTTACTGAGCCATATGTGTGTGTGATCGCTGAACGAATCAGTGTAGTAAGTTGATTTGGTCAAAAACTGAATTGGCTTCCTTGATTTTCCCTGCATTGAAGGAATCACACCCTTTTTGAGTACAGTTGTAAAGTTGAATAAATGTCAGTAAGTGTACACTAAGTATTAATATATATATATATATATATATGTTAACCTGTGATTTTACAAAATGAACGATCTCTCCTTATTTGCAGCACCATTGTTGCTTTTCAGTAACAACTTTTTAATATTCTTCATAACTCTGTCTGTACTGTTCCTTCTTACTGAAGCTGGTCGGTCTTGATCGGTCCATTTAGAAGAAATGTCGAACGCGTCAAACGCCCCCCTTTTATGTGAGCGCGTGCAGAGCCTGAAGCAGAAAGCCTGCTTTAACAAAGGAAGTTGATAACCACCCTTGTGATACCCATTATGTCTGACTGAGCTAACACAAAGAAACACTTGCTATGTCAAACTTGCTTCTTAGTACACCCTCTGGACCTCCATATGATTACGAAAGGACCTGTGTCAACATGTTTTGTCAAAAAACACATACGTTAAATTTCTGCGCAGGACTGCTGACATCTGTGTCTGCATGTGTTTATTTCTTCCACTGAGCTCGTTCAGGAAGAGTGAAGCAGTATTAAATTCATTTCTTTTGAAACACAAGAGCGACAGTCATGACAGTCAACCAGGCAGCTCTGGATTTACTGGAGTGTATGGGTTAAGTCCAAATCTTCGGTTTTGTTAAAGCAGTGCATCTTAGGCATTGCTGCTCCAAAGTTCCTCTATCTAAATGCCTTGTATTAAATATAATCTTCATTTCTATCACTTTAACTCTCAGACTGTGTGGTAGGGATTTGGTGGCTGATCGCTATTCTCTCAATGTCAGGAGAAGTTTTAGTAGCACTGTTACTGATTTTGTTTTTTCTTCCCATTCAGATTCACGAGCCGGAGAAGGAGCACCCAGAACAGTGGACCATGCAGTTATCGGAGGAGTGGTGGCTGTGGTCGTGTTCGCTATGCTCTGTCTACTCATTGTCTTGGGACGCTACTTTGCAAGACACAAAGGTAGTAGATATAGGAAATGTCTAAAAACAAAGTCGAATTATTTGCTAAATGTTTGAATGTTGATACAGTTGTGTCAACTGCTCATTAGCACAAATATCAAATCAGCCAATCAAATGGCTCAATACATTTATGCATTTAGGCATGGTCAAGAAGTTAAAGCACAAACTGGACAATGTGCCAAACAGACTGGTCTGGTCTTCTAGTATTTTAGAAACTTCTTTATTGAGATGCCACACAACCATATCTAGGGTTTACAGAGAATAGTCCAAAGGTGAGAAAAGAACCAGTGAGCATCAGTGCTCTGGGGGGGAATCTCATGTTGATGCGAAGGCAACAGTCAGTAAACTAACCTCAACTAATGCAGAAGAGCATCTCTGAATGCAGATGGGCTAAAGTTGCACACCGGGACCACACCGGGCACAACTTCTGTCAGCTAAGAACAGCAAACTGAGGCTACAGTTAACATGGGCTCAAAAAACATGGACAATTGAAGATTCGAAAAAGGCTATATGGTCCGATGAGTCTCTATTTCTGTTGCAACATTTGGATAAGAGATAACATATGCAGTAAATGACATGAAATTATGGATCTTTCCTGCCTTGTATCAACAGTTCAGGCTTGACACACACTACCAGCGTGACTCGCCATCCCTTTATGACTATGGTGTGCCCGTGTTCTGATGGCTACTTCCGGCCATGCCACAAAGTTCAAATCATCTCAAACTGCTTTTCTTGAATGTGACAATGCATTCCCTGTACTCAAACGGCCTTAGTTTAATAGAGCACATTTGAAGGCTGGTTGTGCCTCTGGAGGTAGAGTGGGTCATCTAATGACCAGATGCCAAAGTGTCCTTGGGCAACCCTGAATTGCTCCCGATGCGTTTATCTGGGTGTAAATTTGTGTGAATGTCAGATAGAAACCAGTGCTTGTTTGAACCTGTATCAATTGGTGAATAAGAACTGTATAAAACACTTTGAGTCCTCAAGTAGAGAGCGAAGCTGCTGTGTACGAACAAGTCTTGTTACTTTTTA
Source organism: Pundamilia nyererei (assembly GCF_000239375.1). NCBI lineage: Eukaryota > Metazoa > Chordata > Actinopteri > Cichliformes > Cichlidae > Pundamilia > Pundamilia nyererei. The sequence goes on from NW_005187416.1 coordinate 1,207,036, forward strand.
CCATTTACCTTTGGGATATGTTGGAACAGGAGAGTCACATAATAGATGCTCAGCTGTCAAATCTGAAGCAGCTGTATGATGCTATCATGTCAACATGAAGCAAAATCTCTGAGGAATGCACCTTGTTGAATCAATGCCACGAAGAAGGCAGTTCTGACGGCAAAAGGGGGGGTCTAATCCACTATTAGCAAGGCATACCCAAAAGCTCCATATGATACATTTAAATTTTGTATATCATTTTTAAGAAGTACCTGTTATTTCACAGCAGCTTTCCTTTTAAGCATTATCTGTCCCAGCAGGCAGTTTGTCAAGTGTAGCCTCTTTACTTTGTTTCTGCAAAAACGACTTATTACATCAATGGATGGTTGCTATCAAAATGATGGAAAGACAGCTATTAAGGCTATGGGTTACTGATGATGAGTAAAATTACATTTTTCATGCAGTCCTGCCGCATAGTATAACAAATCTTGTATGCCGTCCTCACAACAGAGAAATAATTAGAATCTATAACACATTTCACACTTTGATGTTTCTTATGCGGGGGGAAATGAATTGGGTACATTAACCACTTTAGAGAGGAAGTACAGTAAATGAGGCAAATTAAAAGTATAGAGGAAATGTGCTCTTATTTCAGTGGTGCTGAACTCTGAGTGGCTCCTCACATTTGTGTCTAGAAGCAACATGCAAGCTGCTTGCTGGTAGATCTTAGCGGTGCAGTGAAACTTTGAGGCAGTGAGGTTTGCAGTAGCTCCAGTGATTCGTACGACTGTTTCCCAGATCAACACACAAAAACAGCCTCTGTCTAGCTGACTCCGACTGACGTGACTTATTGACACCGAAGACCAGGCACACAGCCATGTGAAGCAGTCCCACTGTTGTGTTACCGAGTGCAGCAGTGCAGATTTTAAAGGATAACTCTAGTTTATTACAACTTGGTTGCTATTCTGTATATAATGTTTTCAGCCACTTTCGTCAGTAATAAAAGAATTGAAATCCATAATCCAATACTGAGATCTAGAGGTGCAGAAACATTGCTTAAAAAAAGAAGAAGAAAAAAGCGTTAGAGGGAGAAAGAAACAGGTGCAGTCAGACAATCAGAGAAGTCAGAAACAACCCCCCCAGGTTGGTCAAACTTATTTAGAGGAAAAAGCAACTTTGAAATTACTGTCCAAACATCCATTACACCTCACGGACCAACTTCCTCAACTTTGACCCACTGTGGAATTGGGACCTTTGTAAGGAAAAATAGGGGAAAACGGGTTCACTTCGGGCCTATTTTGTGCCCACTTCTCATAAAATGATTTGGACAGTCTTGCTAAACTTTTGGCATTTTACACCCTGCCAAATCATCCAGCTGTTCATGAGTCCTAACACATCTGTCTCTGCTGGTTCCAGATCTCAGCAGTTACTTTGGCTCATGCAGAGATATTGAAACTGACTGGCAAAACTATGAAATATAAGCTGTAATAAACTGGACGTATCCTTTAGTGTTCACTTTGGAATTATTGTCACAACGCTGCTTTCCTCTTAGGCGACTCGCAACATGTTTCCAATATAAAACAGCAATAAGATGCAAGTACAAATAAAATTCAGGCCACTTTGACTAATTGTGTATATTATGAGAGGTAAACTGTTTACAAGGTAGAGTGCCTGGAGGCCAAGTATAAATATTCATGACGGAACAATAATAATAATCACGAGGAGGGAGGTTTTTGTTTGTTGTTTTTTTTGGGGGGGGGGTTGGTGTCATTTGGCGGCTACACCTATGCCGAGTAAATCTGAGATGTGAGGCTGCAGCAGCCACTCAGAAAATATTTGAATTAGAACAGAAATATTGTCTCAGGCAACTTTTAACTACCTCTTTAAAAACTTTCCAATAATTACTCAACATCATACTTACCTGAAGGGACCCACAGCCCTGAGAGTAAGTGAAGCAGCAGATTTGTATTAACTGAAGATAAGGTTGGAGGACCACAAAAGTCTGATATTACTGTTCAAACTTCTGTCAAATTGAGACACATTAAGAATTTTATGAAGTTATGATGTGGAATATAAATATATATATTCCACATCATAACTTCATAACTATATATATACTAGGGCTGCCACAAACAATTATTTTGATAGTCGACTAGTCACCGATTATTTTTGCGATTAGTCGACTAATCAGATCATGCATCCACTGGACGTAAAACGTACAGCTTATTGCACCAGCATGCATCTGCTCTTATATAACTATCATTAGCTTACAGCTTTAAGGTAAATGGTAAATGGACTGGTTCTTATATAGTGCTTTTCTACTCTGTCTGAGCACTCAAGGCGCTTTATACAACTAATTCATTCACCCAGTCACACAAGCACTTCTAAGCTCTTAAGTGCTAAGTATCTAACATTCATACGCATTCACAGTCCGATGGATGCATCGGAGAGCAACATGGGGTTAGTATCTTGCCCAAGGATATTTGGCATGCAGACTGGAGCAGCCTGGGATCTAAAATATAACAGGACACCGGAGTATATTCTCGAGCATCTCACACTTCTGATAATCAGTTGTCTGCTTGATGTTTATTCAACTTTAATCTCAGCCAAACCGATTTACTCAGGAACAAATAAAATACTGAAAAAAGCCAAACAATAACATTTTTAAGTTATCTAAGTGACTTATATATCATGTTTAACCTGATAGCGAAAGATGGCGGTGGGTTTGAAAATGATTTGCCGGGAGTCCGGTGTTCTCACAGGCTCTAGTGAGCCTTGAACCCGGCTAGCTATCGAGCTGGTGGGTAACAGACGTCTCCGAAAACGTCAGAGCGCTTTGGAAAATATGTGATGTCTCGATAAACCAAGCAGATATTTGAAGTTTACACAGTTACATTCTCACCTGAAAATATGTTAAACGTTTATTTTGTGACCCAGAAAGAATAATAAGAGTAATATTAAAACTAGCTGCCGCCATTGTTGGAAACTGAGCAGGGCCGCGCTATGAATTCTGGAATAGGTTGGGCCACAAAGTATACACACGACCCATCCTTCAAATCTGGGGAAATGAAGGGCGCACTTGTCGGAGTCTTCAAATTTGGACAGTCTTTGTCGTGTCGCTGTAACGTAATCGGCCTACAAATGCAGGCACAGCCTGAATTTGGACACAGCTACAATACCGGACACTGCTTCTTCTTCTTCTTCGGGGTTTAACGGCAGCTGGCATCCTTGTACATGCAGTGCTGCCATCTTCTGTTTCAGTCCGTTATTACACTCTTAAATCCTACTACTTATTCCTGCGTCTTTTGGGATCTTACAAAGCTTCAAACGACGCGTCGACTATTAAATTAGTCGTCGACGATTTTAATGTCGATTAATCGTGGCAGCCCTAATATATACACATATATATATTCAATGTATTTTCTTGCTTTATACATGCTTTATAGTATATACAGCATAAAAGAAAAAGTTTTCACATGGGTGCAGTGTAAAAAACACTAGGTGGCTCCACTCACACCCAGTGTGAAGGGAAGTGAGAGGGTTAGCCTTTGGCGCCTTGAGTGTTCAGTTGTGTGATTGAAGCCCAGATTAAAGTTGGAGTAAAATATTGGGATCTCTCGTGTTGTCCTTACATACCTCTACAGTATATCCTTACTGCTTCCATAGAAATGAAGAGGGTAAGTAGCAGCCAGCTGCTGCTAATCAAATGCACTTGATTAATTGATCATCAGCAAGTGGAGGCACCTCTATAAAAGCAGACATTTTTGGCGGTTTTCTGGTCTGGAAATATAAAGGTGTAAATTCCAAGGAGAAAAAAAAAAGGCAATGATCTTAGAAAAGCAATTTTTGCTTTGTATCAGTCTGGGAAAGGTAATAAGTCCATTTCCGAATAATAGAGTCTGGCATTCTACAGCTAGAAAGATTATTCACAAAAAAACATCCAAGACAGCTGCCAGTCTGCCAGCAGTGGACGTCTGAAATTCACTTCAAGGTCAGACTGTGCAATGCTCAAAGAAACTGAAAAAACCCAAGAGCTACATCTCAGACTCTACAGACCTCAGTTATCATGTTAAATGTCAAAGATCATGACAATATAATTAGAAAAAGACGGAACAAGTACAGTTTGTTTGGCAGCACAGCTTAGATTTGAAAAGTTGCTTCTGAAAAACTCTTCTGTAACAATCTCCTTTGGGCAGATGAGAGTGGAGATGTTTGACCATATTGCATTGAGTCGACCATGAACTCCTCTGTAGACCAAAGTAGTCTAGAGTCAAATGTGAGACCATCTGTTTGACAACTGAAGCTTGGCCAAAATTGGGTCATGCAGCAGGACAGTCAGAAAATCTACAACAACATGTTTGAAAAAGACACGAGTCAGAGTGTTGCAAAGAGACCTTAAGAGAGCTGTGCATGAAGGAATGTATGCAAGCCTCAATGGTCTGAAGCATGATAAGTGCCATCTAAAATTTCCTCAGAAGTCAATGTGCCATACGATTGCATTAGCAATAATTTTAATAACGCTCTATATTAACAGTTACACACTATATAGAACAACTTTATAGAATTAAATTTGTTTGCAGATGTTTGCAGCTATCAGTGAATAGTTATCAGCTATTTTGAAACAAAAAAACAACACTTTTTATCCATAACAGCAAATGGACTGTACAACAGAAAATGCAAAAGCTACTTATGGTCTCCTCACACCAATGATAAGAAAAATAAACTGGGCCAATGTGGCATGTTTGTTACTACAGAGATACACATGTTAATGTGATCTCTGGTCTCTCACTCAGAGATACAGGTCTCCGAGTGTCCAGCATTCAGACGGCTACCTGAGGACACTCAGATGTGTAGAGCCAAATACAGCAACAAATCCAGCTGCGTTTGTAGTTCTGCAAACTTTGACCCCCACAGAGTCAAATCAGCTGCATTTCGATGTCCTCTGTGTCCAGCCAGTTAATGCACGGCAAATCCAGCTGCTCATGAAAGCTTTCTGGTTTGATCAGAAAAGAAAACATTGGTCCATACACCTGAAAGTCCCAAAAACACATAGTGAATTCTGTCTCGAGTCCACGGATTGTATTTCCGCGGTGCTGATGCTGCGCTGAGCGGACAGATCTTGAAGCAGATGGTCAGATGATTTCTATACATTTTACATCAAATAAGAACTTTGGTTGTAAGATTCAGATAATTATTTAATAAAAGCTAGACATTTTCATGAGAATAAGAAAGAAAAGTATTTCTTTGTGCCCCCCTCTCCCTGTTAATGCCCTACCTGGCCCCCTGGCAAAACTTTGCTAGACCCGCCCCTGCACACTTACCAGCTGTCAGCTACTTATAAAATGATCCTGGTGTTATTTGTCTCTCAGAAACAGTTCATAACTTCCCTTCAACTCATTCATGTCACCTAAAAGGTAAACCTGTTTCTCCATCACCAGTTCAGCTCTGATGATTCAGTAAGGACATCTCCTGGTTTCATCTTCATGTTTCCCTCTCACCACATAACCAAACTGATATCATGACCAGCAGCTTTTACTGCTGTGGCTCCAGCAAACATCAGCTGATACTAGAAATTAATATTACATCAATTCTAACAACAGCTGATCAAGCTTAAACGTGCTGCTGTTGTTTAGCGCGACATCCGCTGGTTTCCTCTTCCTGGCGCAAAGTGGACGACAAACAAACAAGAGAGAAAAGCCGATCAGCTGATCATTGATCAGTTTCACGATTGAAGTAGCAACAGGAGAGGGAGGGGGAGAGGATGAGAGGAGAAGAGACAGCTGCAGCATAAAGACAGAATAACTCCAGCTTTGTGTCTTTTTCCATTCTAGCTGAAGTCCGGGACAAACTGTGTTCTTTTTCAGCTCAACACGAAACGCATAATATTTTCTCTGAATACGGAACGATTACGCTTTTTATGGGACGGCAACTCTACTAACTAACCTTATGAATAAAGTTCACTATCACTAACATCATATCACCTGCCCAGCTGTATAGAAACTCCGTCATGCTAGCTAGTACGCAGTACGAGTTATTGTAACTGACTGTAAAAAGTCAGCACAACGAAAATAAACTCCACCTAAACTTGGCTTATATCTGACCCAGATAGACTGCAGGTCATAACTTCTCGGACACTCAGACCGGCGGCCGCCTCGGGTCTCTCCTCCTCCTGCCTCCCCTTTCTTTCATCCACCTGCCTCTGTGGAAGCTCCGCCACAGCCACCACCAAACAACTAAGTTATTTTTACACACCGGCCAGCATCTGGCCAATCCACCACCTTTCATTGTTTACAAAAAAACTAAACAAAACATCGGCCCATAAAAATGAAAAATCAACATCGGCCGGTATGCTCGATGGCCAGTCCAGCTACAGTTGTGCCATCAGTTAACCCCTGGCACGCGTCCCCAGGGTTGCTGATCCCTGGTCTAAAGCAACGTAAAGAAGAGTGGATCCAAAAGTCCTTCCTGGCAATGTGAGAGGTGACAAAGTCATACAGAAATCAGTTACATCACGGTATTGTTGCTAACAGGTTGTTTTTGAAACTACTGAATCATGAGGTATACTTAGTTTTTCACACACTACTTCTGGATTTTGCCTCAATCTTTGTTAAATAAATGATGATGTTGTTCATCTGAGGTCAAGGTTACATTTGAATTAATTTAACACATGCTAAGGACTAGATGATATTTTGTTTACTGTGTTCTGATACGTAAAACCTTAGAACAGACAGGGTAAACGTTCTTTTTCAGGTCTGCATAATATTCTAGCCAGCCTTTTTTGCAGCACTCCAGCACCTTGTTTCTCTCTTTTCAGGCAGTATTTGTGCTTTTAATGTGGCACTACTGTCCCTCATTCTTCCTAAAATATTGTCATCATCGCCTCTACTTTGAATAACTCTTGTAAATTAGGTTTGAAGTGGCTGGCTAGTCCCTTTTTGTGTGAACTTGACAAGGTTAATTTGAAGGTGTGAGCAACACTCTTCCTGACACTCAAGATCATTTTGAAACCCTGATTTTCATGTGCCAATCATAAAGGAAAGTGAGGGGAAACGCTGTGTAATCTGAATATCGCCGCTTGCTGGTGTTCGGTATATGTAAATGGCCACACAGTGAAGGATTTGCATAATTGGGTGCTGTGAGATGGAGAGCCACATTTTAATCTTTTGTATCATCTGAGCAGCAGGCTATTATCCAGTTCGTGACACTGTCCTCCATCCTGTCCTCCTCAGGTACCTACTTCACACACGAAGCCAAAGGAGCAGACGACGCAGCGGATGCAGATACAGCCATCATCAATGCCGAGGGTGGCCACACCAATTCTGATGAAAAGAAGGAGTACTACATCTAATCAGAACAGGACCCCTCACCTCCAATGTCCTGCTTGGGACACTGAAGGGTTTTTTGGGACGGGGAGAGGGGGAAAAGGTGGGGGTTGACAGAGGGGTTGGAATCGGTTCGGTGGAGGGGTAGAAGAGACACGGGATTTTAAAGAAAGGCCTGGTTTTAAGCCGTTGTCTAGTCTAGTCTGCAGATGTAGATGGAATGTTGTGTGTGTTTAAAAAAAGAAAAAATCAAAAAAGGATAAAAAATGTTAGGGTCTGGGGTTTTCAGTATACAGGGATGGGTGGGAGGGTGTGCCAGAAATCACTGTAGAGAGCTTCACCATTCAACACCTCCCTAACTGCTGGTACAAATTTTATTTAGTTCAACCATTTGCAGAAAATTCTGTGCCTTGTTCGAAATCTTTTGGTTCTACCCATATTTTGCATTTGTGTTGATCATCGTTTGCATAACCTCGTTGCTCCCCTTTTCCCGTTTCATCTTCCCACCTCGTAATTATCAGTGTGCTGTTGGCTTTTGTATGAGGGTAAAATTACACAGCCACTTTATTAATGTCTCTTAATGTGTCTGCACAAACGGATCCTCTCCTGCATAACAAAAACTCTTTCCAGTATACTGTGATTTGTCTCAAGCCATTACTTTCTTCTCTTTCTCCCTGAAGTTTTGACAGCTCTAAAAATGCATGGAACGCTTTACATATCATTGTACAAAGGACATAAAAGAGAAACAGGTTTGTAGTACTGGACCACACACACGACACCACAGAAAGAAACGCGACTAAAACAGAGGCACAGAGGCTAATGTAAAAGGATGTTCCCATTTCAACAAGCCGGTTCAGTTTGAAAATTCATATTTAAAAACCTCGGTTTTGTTTTTGCAGAGCAGATATACTTCTGTATTACTGTCTTTTAAGGCATTACATTCCTTAGTGAAAAGAAGCAGTGCATTATTTTTTCCTCGCTGCATTGCCATTTCATTATTTTTGATTTCTTCCTCTGCTCTGTGTTATTTTTCTTCTATTTGCTGAATGGAAGGTCTGTCTTCCCACCGGCTTTTATTGAGTTGTAATGTTGGTTTTCAATTGATTTCCATCTGCTCTCACCCTAGAATATTTTTTATTATAAATGAGAAAGTAAGAAAATGTAAATTGTCCTAAAATTGTTTTGACACATCCTCAGTCAAGATGCCTCTGTAATAAAAGACTGTTGGAAAAAAATATTTGGTGTTAATATTTGCCAATCAGCAGCTGACATTGCTGGTGTAGTGTACGCCATACAACAAGTTTTCCAAGTAGAGAACCAGCCTTAATATAACTCCAAACTGAAGCCCATTCAAAGTTAAGTTACATCTAATCGGTACATAGCTACACGATACATAGCAGTCAAGGTCCTCCCATTAGCAGGTTCACGTTATCTCATTGACACACAGTCCAATGTAAATCAAGCCAATGGCATCACAACTGTATTGTACACTAATCCTTACTAAGAAATATTTTTTACAACTTACTAGAATTACAATGGAGTACCTTTGTGGATTTTACTGTATCACGTTCATTGTCAGTTTTGTCAAACTGTAAAATATGGAAGTGTTATGGAAAGTACATGTCTTCGAAGTAGAGTGTTCTGAGAGACAAACCATTCACAGCCATTCACCACCATACACTATATGGACAAAAGTATCTTTGAGTGCAGGTGTTTTGGGTCGCCACAGCTGTAGAAAATCAAGCACCGAGCCGTGCGGTCTACTTTTACGAACATTTGTGACGGGATGGGTTCTTCTAAGGAGCTCACTGAATTCTAACGTGGTACAGTAACAATGTGCCACCAGTGCAACAAGTCAGTTTGTGAAATTTCTTCCCTTCTAGGTATTCCACATCTAATCTAAGTGAAACCACAGGACCTTAGCCATACAGTTATAGAGCTCCAGCCCTCCTCTGGCATTAACATCAGCACAAATCTGTGTGCCAGGAGCTTCATGGCATTAAGAAGCTCCTTTAGGTGTAATAGGTGACCAAGTACTTTTGTCCATGTAATGTACGTAATTTTGCTCAAATTCATTCATTTTTGAACACCAAAATATTAATTTTGCATGTATGCTCATGCTAGAACCCGTTGTTTTTGCTTCTCTATCATGGTTTATGTACAACCTGCCAAAAGCCAATGAGAATCTGTTTCGCTATGTCAGTTTGGGAGCACTGAGGACACCAGAAGTAATTAATTGTTCATACGATGACATATTACACACGCTGTGGTCCTTGGTGTTAATCCATGGTTTGCATTATTGCTCTGGCTTTTCAACATGGCAATGTGGGTTTACCAGTGACATTGTTTCTCATTATTATGTGTTCGCACAGCAAGCAACACGCTTAATGAATCCTTTCTCCATGTGACAGCTGTGGGTGAATAAAGCTGGAGGTTTCAGATGCCGTGTACAATTTCAAGAGTTTGAAACACTGAAAGCATATTTATTTCGTGGCTTTTTTCTGTTGTGATATTACATCACACTTCAAAGATTTGTACAGGTTAGCATGTGCCCAACATCGGCAGTAGCAGTTTTTTTTTTTTTAAAGTGAAGTTGGTCTAATGTTGAAAAACTAGTGTCAAGAGGACAAACTAAATCATATTAGTCAAGGAAAAGGTGGCAGTTTGATTTCTAGTGTTTATTTACCATCCACATACTGTTAATTTCAGCTCAAAATCTGAATTACTAATGTTTGCTTGTTTATTGATATACATTATTTGTTGTTGTTTATTAAATGGGACACCTGTGGAATTGGAACAGTTAAGCTTTGCATTAAATCCATTTTCAAGAAATTTGAAAAGTAATGGCAGTGCATCGTAAGCGTAAGATGATGCTTGATTTCTGAATTACGCTTCTAAATAAAATGAATGCAATCTGTTTAAAAATCTCAAATCTTAAACCTGCTTTACCTTTCCCTTGTTTTGTAATGAGATGGAAATGTGTTTCAAAATGACTTTGAAACACTTTGGTCAGACTTTGCCCCCCTTTGCAAGTTGCTAACTGTTAAAATTACTTTCTAATTTTAATAGGAAAAAATGTTTTTTAAGCTTCATAAAATGGATTCTTTGAGAGAAACCAATAAGATGTTGGAATAAATAAATCAAGACACTGAAAACCACTTTTCCAGTTCATCACTGTTTGGCGCATTTATGGATTCTTTGGCACTTAATGGTGTTGCTTGCCATGTGTACACTCACTATGATTTAACACTGTGTTGCTATGTTAAAGCATTTGATTGGATTTTGATAACGCGCAGCTCGTATTGCGACACATTACCAATGTGATAGCTTTAATATTTCATGGTCATGCATGAAGACAACATTCAGCCTTTCCATGTTGAGATTTGGGGTGGCTCGTAGACATAGCTCTTGTGAAATCCACAGCGCAAATTACACTTTCTTGACCATCTGTGCATTTAAAAACGTTTAAGTTCTGGGGCGGGGTGATTTTAGAGCACAGCAAGTGGAACGGGGGGAGCTGTGGATACGTTATTTTTAGTTTTGGATGTGGTAGTTGTAGATAGGATTTACAGGAGAGACGATGTGGACAAAAATCAAAGATGTTGTGTCCAACTCTCTCCATCTGTTTCTTGTTAAAACTTGAGTTCATTTTCATTAGTTCTGGACTCACAAAGTAATTTTATCACAAAGTTAACACTGTATGCTGACGACACTGTTTTGTGTTTGTTAAATGGACGGGTGGGGGTGGGGTGGGGAACTGATTAGGTAAATGTTTCACGGTCTGGTGTCTGATTTAACTATTAATTGACTTGTTATTGTTGCTTTATGAATCACAGAGCAGATGTCACTTTCATCTGTAAGACTGATATTGTGTGATTTGTATTTTCCAGTGAGCACTATTTCGCTTCAGTGACATGTGGCAGCTTTGATTTAAATCAGACTTCAAAATATGTACTTGCCAATAAAGGAATAGAACTGAATATTGTCTTCTCCCTAAGGCTGATACGTTAATATTTTATTTGTGAATATTAAACTTTTTGCAGATTGGAATGCCAGGAGTGTTTTACGTTATAAAAATATTTTTTTGTTCTCCCAAATTTCCAACATAAGAAAGTGAAAAAAATATATTTAAGTACGCTTAATTATTCTGAATCTTAGGTGCATAACAGAACGATAAGGTTATTGTACATATCATTTTATTTTCCATTATTCCCAGTGAAGTTTTAAAAAACGTTGACTATGGTCTTATCTTACAGTGCAACTGAGGTCGTTTTCTTCCCATTAAATTCTTTTGCTAGTGTCCTGTCTCAGGTTCATGCCTTGCTGACTGATGTGACTGCATCTCAGGTAGAATGCAAAATTTAGGCCCCACCTATCAATGACATGAAAGCAAGTACAATACATCATTAAATACAATTAAGTACAAAACAGAAGTTTAGGTCCCAAAGCAAAAAGGATGAGATATTTTGCTTCTATGTTGTACATGTTTTATGTATTTTTCTTAATATTTGGTGCACTGTAAAAGATGTGTTAAGTATTGCTTTGTGTTAACATAGGTACTAAAGAGTACAATGTTTATTGGAATGAAGCAGGATCAGAAACTTGTTGTGGCTGTACTTCTGTCAATTTCAACGCACCACCACCTTTTGATTCCCAAAAAGTTTTCTTTCCCCAGTCATTCTTTTCAGATTGATTATTTTTGTCTCTCTGCTGTACTTGGGAAATGTTAATGTGTATTAATGGAGAAGAGGAGTTCCACATTCCCATACACATTTTGTATTGGTTCATAAATAGACATTTTTACAAAACAATGAAGAGTTCTTGTCTTAATAAAAGAGAAAAGATATAAATGTCCAAAATAATCAGTGTTGGCATTGGTTTTTTTTAATAGGCTTTAGGTGAATTATTAAATGTAAAATGCTATACGTATAATATGGGCGCAGAGCAATACATACAGTAATATTTACTTTGGAATTAAACAACAACAACTGTCCACCCTAGCATCTTCTTTGTCTTCCCCAATAGACACAAACACAGATTTTTACAACTGTTTAAGTGAAGGGTCTCAGTCATCCAGGTCATCGAAGTCTAAGGAGCTTGAAAAGAAAAGCACCTGGACTTCTTTAAGTTTCCTTGAAGACATTTCACCTCTCATCTGAGAAGCTTCTTCAGTTCTAAGAGCAATTCGGGTTCACCAGAAGCTTGACTCGTGTGGGTCAAGATTCAGCAGGCATGTCCTGATTTAAAACCAAATTGCCTGAGGATAGAAGCGCCTATTGAGCCTCTCTGTTTTTGCCCAGATGGTGCTGAACCTTCTGCCTGATTGCATAAGTTGTAACAGGTTTTTGATGGGATAGGACAGGCCCTTCAATATCTGAGCTGCTCTGGACCAGCATCTCCTGGTGTAAATGTTCTGCAGGGAGGGGAGAGCAGCCCTGCTGTAGCGTTCTGCTGTACGGAAAGTCCTGAGGATCACTGAAAGGACCCTGAAATTCCTCAGTTGTCTGAGATAGTACAGGTGCCGACTGACCTTTTTGGACTGGACCTGAATGTGGGCAGACCATGTCAGGTCTGAGGAGATACTTGAAGGACTGCACCCTCTCCACTGGAGCTCCATTGATGACAATGGGCTTGTAGTCTCTGTGCTTACTCCTTCTGAAGTCCACCACCAGCTCCTTGGTCTTGCCAACGTTGCCGACATAGGTAGAGGATCCATGACCCTCTTGGGGACACTCCCATAGGGCTTAAAATCTGGGACTCTCCACCAATCGCTCTTAGAACTAAAGAAGCTTCTTGGATGAGAGGTGAAACCTCTTTAAGGAAACCTAAAGAAGCCCTTTCCAAGCTCCTTAGACTGTTCCTGCAGATGAACCACATTATTTTTGTGTTCCTGAATGTGATTTTTCATATATCACATACTGATTCATGACAATGCAAACAAAATGGACATTTTGCACTTTTAAAAGACAAACACCCCTGCATTGATTGCTTTAGTTGCTCTCTGAGTTGTAGTGAATCTTGAAAAACAGCAATGCAACCAGAATTGGAGTATGTTTGCCTTGAAAATAAAAGTTGTGCCTTACCGCTATAACAAAATTGTGTCAAAAGATGCAACTTTTGTTTTGCATCATACCTTCATGGTTTTACTACTCCATTAGCATTTGCAGATAACTTGGCATCTTCCATGCAAAGTATGGCCGTCTGTGACAAAGGACTATACCACTTCAGCTAGACACAGCAATACACACAAGCTGAGGTCTTCCTAAGTCCTTAGCCTGCGTGACTGAGGAATTGGGGAGCACAGGTTGTGTCTTCCTGAGCACAAATTTCCCACAATTATTATTGTGTTTCTGGTTATGATTGTTAATCTGCCCGGTCTCATATGCTCTGATTTATGTCAGTGTACACAAAATAAATGTTTACCACTTGTGAAAAGCAGAAACTCTATATTTGGACTTGAGGGGTTGCACCTAAGCTTGGGTCATACATGTCATACAAGTGTTTCAAACATCATGTATTTTTAGTTTATATGCCATTAATTCAAAGTACATCACGTTTTTGGGTTGAGACTAAAAATGACTTGATGTGGTTTAGAAAAATCCCACAATTTTGCTGGTGAATACTAAATCCAGACTTTTACTAGACAACATTCTGCTGCCTGTCAAAGAAAAAAAAACCTGACATCTATGAAGAGAAACACAGAGGTTCTTAAGTGACAATTACACATTTGCCTGTGAGAAACGGTGTCACAAGCGAGTCGCAGTGGAATACAAGTTTGATGTTTAGAGTGTCGTAATTTTGTTGGTGGATGAACATAACTCCATTACAGGAAACAGTGGAGGGGGTTTTACACTTACTTTCATTTTGAAATGTCTCATAAAAGCGTAATTATCCACACAGGTTCAGCTTCGCTGAGCAGTGTTGATGAATATCACAAGTGTATTTTGATTGAGACAAAGGTAGGTGTAATGGGATGGCTCTGCACATCCACTTATTCTTTGAAAGTGAAAACCTTGGCAAGAGGAGATGACATGAAATCTTTATCACATGCATAAACCAGTGTGAATATGGAGTATAAAATCAGTACTATCAATTAACACAAAGTGTAACATGTTGAGAGTGCCATGAAAGCTTTGACACATTTGGCAAGGTTTAGACTCTGACTCTTTTAAATCAACATCTCAAATAAATGAAAGTAGTATCATTGATCTCAACACAGACAGAGTTGGTGTGAGGTGAACTGTCTGTCACAGACAAATGTAGTCCTCCATTCATATTTAATGTTCATGATTTAGGCTCTACTTTACACGTTAACAGACCTGTAATATTCAGTATTCAGTAGATGACTTGAGTAGAAGACGATATTATCTTTTTAATTACAATTTCACCCCAGGCTCTCATTATACCTCAAGTGCTGTATATAATGAGCCAACATCTTAAATAAGTAAAGGTGATACTGCTATTGATTAGAAAGTTAAGACCCGAGGCAGGCTATCAGTCATAGAAAATGTACTTCTGAGCTCATGTTTAATGTGTGTGCCAGTTGGTCTCTTATGGAATCATTACTCAATATCCTCAAATAACTATTGAAAGAAAGAAATCCTATTCATTACACCTTAACGGACTCTCTACATAAATAGCTCCGTCCTAATAAAGCAAAGTCAAACCCTTCATGTCCTCGCTGATGATGTTTTGTACACAGTAATGAAAAGGTCAGTGTTATCTCTTTGTGTTAACCTTGCATGCTCAAAAGGTTAATATAGATATCCTGCAATAAGGAATACATTATTTATCCATTACTTGCGCGCAGCAATGACATTATTATTTGAGTCATCACAAGATAACGTTTTGATTCTTATTTAATGAACTCCTTTAAAAAAATGTCCTTGTTACCATTTGCATATTATTCAGGGGATTGGTTGTTTAGCACCTACCCAGAGGTCATTAAGATTAGAAGGCCATGAGGAGGCTCTGCAAAGTAAACCTTTATAGCCTTGTATCAACAGGTGAACAAGAAGTGATTATGAATGATTTAGTAACTGCGAGATCGTGAGGGGCAGGAAAGAGCAGAGCTATAAACTCTGGTGGTAATGGCAACCCTTAAGGCTACTTGGGAAATTAGGCTGTCTGTAAGGTCAACAATTACGCTACTTGTCTTTGCTCTGCAATCAGACCAGGTCCCCATTATGCAGAGAATTTTTTTAGACATCCTTTTTGCATGCAATAATTGAGTGAATAATTAGTTTTTATGTTTCTGCTCTGTATTTAAGCCTGTCTGTTGAAATTACATTAATATACTATTTGTGTTTGTCATTTATTTTTCCTTCTGAGGAATCATGACATGTCAGAACATGTAAGATTGGGACTTATGGTTAGGTGTAAATGCTGATATCTATACTTGTCATTGTCATGGTCTGTGAGTCCATAGGTTATATTTTTCATTTTGAGATTGTTTGTAATTTCAGTTAAGACACAATTCTGCTCACAAGTTGTTTTATCACTAACCATAGGTCTGTTCTTCTTTATATAGTATTTTGTAGGTGTAGGTGTCCTTATATTTTCTTCTTAAGTCCACATTTTTATATTAGCTATTTCCATCTTATGTTTCTTCCTATTTAATAATGGCCTTACTTTTGCTTCCTTCTTCTCATTGTCATTGATTAATTTCACCTGCACCTTGTTTTCCCAGCTGTGTCTCATTGCTCTGATTAATCTTCAGTGTATTTAAAACCCTGTCTCTGTCTCTCATGTGTTCTCTGTGAGTATTTGTTTTCCTGGCCTGTGTGCTCCAGTTTCTTTGCGTTATTGCCTCAGTGGCTTTTGCTTTGTTTTGGGACTTTGGTGTACTACCTAATAAAAGGTCTTTTTTTGTTTGCTTGCTTTTTTGAGTTTCTGCCAGTCTCTGAATCCTGTACTTGGGTTCTGTATCTTGTTAGAAAAATACCACTTTACTAGTTAAACCTTAGTTGTATCGGGTTTGACCCCCTTTTGCCTTCAGAACAACATTAATTCTTCATAGCACAGATTCAACAAAGTGCTGGAAACATTACTCAGAGATTTTGGTCAGTGCTGATATGATAGCATCACACAGTTTCTGCATCTTTGTCAGCTGCACATAAATGATGTGACTCATCCATTCCACAACATCCCAAAGGCGCTCTACTAACTTGAGATCTGGTGACTGTGGAGGTAATTTTACTGCAGTGAACTCAGTGTTATGTTCAAGAAACCAGTTTCAGATGAATTAAGCTTTGTGACATGGTGTGCTGTCGTGCAAGATGCAACTATCAGAAGATGTGGTCATAAAAGACATTTTCAGGTAAGCTGTGGTGCTTAAATGATGCTCAGTGGGTGCCAAGGGGCCCAAAGTGTGGCGAGAAAATATTCCACGCAATATTATGTGTGGTTTTTGTAGCCTTTTCTGTTGTTGCCAATTTTCAAAAATGGCCGTTTTGATTTTTGTTAATGAGACACTTTCATGATTCATCGAGTGATACCACTGACCAGCCAGTCAGTGGCATGCAGTCTGACAGCGTCACATTTTAGTACCTGCCTGGATCGCTTTGTAACCCCAGCAGAGCAGTTACTATTTTAGTATCTGTTAGCAGGTACTATGACCTAATGAAAAACCCTGAAAACTGTGGTGAGTCAATCCGAACAGGTACTAATGGAAAGGAGGGCTTTGGAGTGGTCTTCTGCTGTTGTAGCCCACCTGACTCAAAGTAAGTTATGTATTTACAGACGCTTATATAACTTTGTTGCATTACTGTATTTTTTGCACTATAAGGCGCACTTAAAATCCTTTAATTTTCTCAAAAATCGGCAGTGTGCCTTATAATCCGATGCACCTTATGTATGAATTCTGGTTGTGCTTACAGACCTCAAAACGATTTTATGTGGTACACGGCGCTCAAAAATCTGTCAAAAAATGTTTTAGTAGGACTGTGGTAAGCTACGAAGCCCCACCGCTTGATGGTGTTGGAGCATTACGGCTACCGTAGTCAGGAGCCTCGCGGAGTAATCTGGGTCCAAAACTCCATCCGCTTCAGGTCCCAAAGTCAAACGAACACTGCGGCATCACTGAGAGTTAAAAACTGTCTAAATTCTTTCATCTGTAATAAAATGAATCAATGGTACGGAAGTGGAGGAAGCAAGAGGAATGAGTTGAGTAAAGTTTGACTTATCTGATTGTTTTGTTTCGCTTAATGCGCCTTATAATCGGGTGCGCCTTATGTATGAAAACAGACCCGTTCGTCCACAGTGCGCCTTATGGTCTGAAAAATAAAATAAGTGTTTTGAGGATTGTTTATGTTTAAGTTTTGCTCCTTTTGTCACGGTTCTGGGTCAGTTTCGACCTTATGTTTTGGTTTATTTTGCATGTTGGAGTG